>NW_013952424.1:1907349-1926637 GCF_001266775.1 Austrofundulus limnaeus
ACACACACACACACACACACACACACACACCTTCCTTTGCTGTGCTATACTTTGTTTATGCATACTTCAATGTACCAGGAATATTCAAACTATTTTTATTTATTAATGTTTCCATGGGCTGTGGATTCAAATCAACAACTTTGCACTGCCTCTGGCTACAGTACTTCTGGCTCAGTCAGTCAGACTAGTGTTCTGCTTGTTTTAAGACTTGATTGTTGATAAAATCACATGTCTGTCAAGAAGCAGAAATGGACAGTACAAGGCACGACCTGATGCCTTAAGCAGTATTTAAGGTAAAACTGGACTTTGTTAAGGGTAGGAGTTTAGGCTACGCTTCAGAAATATGAATGAGCTAATCAAAGCAGGTTTTTAGAGGTTTTTTTAAATGCAAGTCTTTCAAGTTTTTTAGATCTTTAAAAGACAGAGGAGAAATGGCAGGATGCAAAATATTTACAGCTTTTTTTTTTATGTTTTTATCAAAGTGTTGCATGTAAAGAAATTGTTCACAAACAGCATTTTTTTTATATTGCTGCTCTCAGCCCAGTGTATCTTGACAGGAGAGMTATGAGTTATTCAATCTTTTCTCATGAAAAGCTTTTATTTTAGATGACCCAGCATTGCTGGGGATTTTTTTATTTAWATAGTTTTCCCCTTTAATTGGCTGGTGTTCTTCCACCAAGAAGATTGTGTAAGATTTTGTTGTTTTTGTATTTTTTTTCTTTAAAGTGTTCTCAGCAAGGAAGCAAAACCTGACCATTCCTCAGCCCCTTTACCTCTCACTCAAGTTTGTTTGCCCCTCCTTGCTCTCCACCACCTCTCTTTCTTCCGTGGTTCCTTTCATTTTTACTGATGCACCCTCAAAGCTACATTAAGTTATCCCAGCTTCTTGAAGGGAACATCAAAGTGTTGGAGCTTGAAAAATCACACAAGCTGAGTGCTTTAAAATGTCATTACATGCCCCTACCCCCACCCCTCAAAATTTCTAAGTGAAGAAATGTATATACTTAGATAAGCTTAGAGTCAGGGGCCTCAGAAATCTCAGAAGTACTATTGTGATTACAACTAATGTATGCTAATTTCTAAAATCGTGTAAGTGAGTGCCTCAGATATTTGTTAATGATCCAAAACATTTGAAACAGTTGGCTCCATCCCAGTTTCTGATGGTTGGCCTCAACCATGTGAAAAGTACTTAGGAAATGGAAATTAACCTTATTTCCCAAGAAAAGAAGGATTAATTATGTGAAACAGTAAAAACTAAGTCACTTATGAGATTTTAAAAAGCATTTTTCCTATGCAACATAAAGAGACTATTCTAGCTGCCACTGTTGTATGCTTACTGTGTATTAGCCTCCAACTCCCACTGCATCTTATCAAACTGACTTTGTAGCACAGTAGTGGACCTGCAAATCAAAGTCAGCATTAAGTCAGTATTTTTTTTCTCTAAATCAAAACAAATTTCTGATTTTACATGTGTGTCAAAACTATTATTATTGTTATTGTTATTATTATTATTATTATTATTATTTTCCTATTACTTATTATTTCTTTCTTTCTATTGTATAGTATCCTTGGGTGTCTTGAAAGGCACTTTATAAATAAAATGTATTATTATTATTATTATTATTATTATTATTATTATTATTATTATTGTTATTATTATTATTATTATAACAACTAATATTTCTTTCCCTGTGCTTCCCATTTGAGGTTTAGATTAAAAAAAGTAACACTATACCTCAGTTGGGGGTAATGTAAGGAAAGAAAATAACTGTGTTGCCACAGCTTTGCATTTGGCACCATAATGTTATCGAGTATAATGCTGTTTACGCTGTCAGTATATCACAGCTTATGCTGTAAATGTAAGAATAATCACAAATGTTAACTGTATTTATAGAAACAAAAGATTTAGGCACTGCTTGGGATGAAAGAAAACCATTTTTCTTTTTTTGTGTCTGCATTGTAAGCTACCATTTGTTTCGATTGTTGCCTCTGTGAAATAAGATGGATGTTATTGATATGACACAGTCATAACTAAAAGTGCTGTAGAAGCATAAATAAAAAATCCGAATGCTTATTTCAGAAAGCAAACAAATGCTATGAAAACTGCAAATTTTAGAGAACAGCAAAAGAAATATCCTGCTGTGTGTATCAACTCAAATAAGATTAAACAACAAAATGCATAAATTGAAATATTACTAATTTTTGCAAGGTCTTTGGAGGATACGTTTAAAGCAGGGCAATGCAGCTATATGTATTACAGTAGTAGTTTAACAAGTACACACACTAACATGCTGGTATACTGTTGGTAAAGTATAAGAGAGGATTAAGAAGAGCAGAAAAGGCACACAGGCATTAATATTTAGAGGAAGTTTCCAGACCATTAACCCTGTGAGAGTTGCATCTGTATAAYAGGCTTGGATGCTTTTTTGTGTGGATTGTAGAACCTAGTGGTCATAGAAAAGCCTTTTATGATTGTTCCTGCATTTTAAAGCCACACACAGGTCCTTAAAATGATATTTTCACTGTTGTTTTTTAAGCAAGCCAAACACTGTTAAAATGTAATGGTTTTCCCCTCTGGGGGTCCCTTATCTACTGTGTTTTACCCCTTTTCTCCAATTTAATTATTCATATTTAATTACTGGCATGTGTGTGTGTTATTTATTTATTTATTTATTTATTTATTTATTTATTTATTTATTCTTGTGTGAAACTCACAGGCTTGATTAGTGATTAATTTTACGTTAGGAAAGGATTTTCCTAGTCATCAAGAGGCTTGAGGGATTTGGGTATTTAATCCTCAATTTATTTTAGAGTTTATGTCTGTTTTTATATCCATTTATCTTTTATTGTCTCACCCCCACCAAGCCCCCCACATGTACACACATACCTCAGTAGTCCTTAGTAGTGGATCTGTCTTTTATCCTCCAGTTTTCTTTGCGTATGTTGTACCCTCTAGAGGCTATATGTAATTACTGTCAGAGGGAGACCTGCACAGATCTGTGTGACCTTGGACACTAGAAGACACGAGTCCACTTCAGGCGCATGAAAGAAAGTGACTTCAGCTGTGTAGTTTCTGATTTCTCACTAAACTGGAGAGTAGCCATAGTTTTTATAAAACAAAGAAATAAAAACTTGATATTCTTGAAGTCTTTCTGTGTAAAAGCTGTAATGTTGTACACCTCCAGCTTCATTTCTGGATGTTGCTCTTTTTCCTTCATTCACATTATTCATAATCTTTAGCTTTCCTGGAAATGTAACGTTTTGTTAAGGAAGGTTTTGTGTATGTGCGGTCAGTGTGATATTCAAATATTCTTTGAAGATAATGAAAGTGAGAATCGGTCTGAAATTTTACAAAAGTWACGATCAAGACCCTTTCGTAAACATTAAAATGGTCATCCCTTTGTTGGGCAGTCTCTCAAGTCTTTATGTTAGTGTTAAAACAGACTTTTTATCATTTTCTCTATGCACAGTAAAACAGACACCAGCCAGAATTTAAAAAATCTCATTAACAAGACTCATGACACACAAAAACCTTATTTCAAGTGACATAAAATTCATTCCTAAAATGCTCTCTTGAGGCTGTCGGCTGAATGGGGTTGGTCTAAAAGTGTTAAAATGCTTCARCCATGCTTCATACATAGTATGGTTTCTGATTTCACAAATATAGGATGATTGCAACAAAAAGCCATGTCAGTGCTTATGTCCAACATTCAGACATTACTTCAAGAGATCCTATTATTGGGGATGTTTCCATTGGGGCTGTTTGCTTTAGTCAACCTCCCTGCCCTCTGCTTTGGTCCCCACTCAGTTGTCATCTCCACAGTACCACACGGCAAGACGTGACCCTGACCACCAAACATGCTTTTTTCCTACACAAACCAAGCCTCAACTGAAAGCAGCTGGCGGTACATCCTGTCTGGTGCTTGTTTTCTGGCACCCATACAGACACATAAGTGGAATCTTCCCCCTCCAACTAAGTGCCACCACGTCCACATTATTCACACTTCTACCTTTTACACACAGCAGCTGTTCATCACCTAATGATGCTGGGCCCATCTATTGATAGAGCAGAGCAGACGAGGTATTTCCTTTTCTGCTGGGACTTGAATTTAAGCGGTCTTTTGTCAACGGAAAATTGAGTTTTATTGCATTTACGTGGCATGCTTCARTTTAACTTTTTTATGGCTTTGTTTTCATTGGTACTGCAAGATGAATTTATAGTGGCGTTTTTCTTTTGTTCCTCATTTTTTGTGCTGAATTCAGAACAAGAATTACTACTGTATTTCATAATGACCAAGATGATGGGCTCCTAATTGGATCTCAAGTTCAGACAGCGAAATGATTATTTTATAGACTAGCACTTATTAAAAATGGAAGGATGCACAGMTAAAATGGTTTTCATAAGGCTGTCTGCAAGCTTTGCTTCCTTTTTTGTTCAACTAATTAAAATTATTTTGGTTTAAATATTTTTGAGTGGTGCTATCAGTATCAAGTCAAGTCAGCCAGGGGTCAAGATAATTTACTTCTCACTAGTGTCTTCTACTTCTTAAAAGCCTTCAAAGTATATTTTGTTAATTATCAGTTGTCATTTGAGTAGTCTAATTAAACAATTCAGTAAATTAACTTATTGTACAGTGGAAATAAWTGAACCAAGAATTTAGGCAAAAAACAAAAGAAGTCCTAAATGCGGCAATTGTGGTAATGATTATGGTGAACAGTTTAATGGTCCCATCAAATTAAAGGAGAATGGCTTTAATTGCTATTCTGTTATYCTAGTGTGTCTGTAATCATCAAATTAAAGCTAAAACAGATATTTTTCAAACTATCAATTTTAATATTTTACATTCAAAGCTATTTGAATTAATTGCTATGAAAAAAAGTCTACCAGACTGTCACTCATCACCTTAACATACAGAAATAAATGCTGATTTATACTTCGAGTTAGCCCAGTGGATTCTTGTCAAATATTTAGTTCTAATGWATATCAACCCTCTGTGTGGTTACCTAAATAATTGTACTGAATAAAGTAGTGAAGATTGTAAATAAAAGGAGCGTAAGATTTTTGCACTTTACCAGCTTTTTGTTACTGCAGAAGATGCAATATTTGAGGTCAGATCCTGTCTAGATGATTTCACCCCCCAAAAGCATTCATTATTCAATCAGATATGCAAGTTGGCTTCTAAAAGGTCAGCTCACCTGTCTGTTTCAGGTGGTATGCTTTGGATTTCAGGTGGAAAATGAGAATCTCATTTCCCACTCTGCACAACTCCCGCAAGCTTGATTTAGACTAATGTCAGCATTTGAATCCATTTCCTGAAACAGAATGGCTAAAGGACGTTTTTCACTGTGGTGGGCCACTTTTCATGTCCAAAAAATGGGTTCTCTTCAAAATTGACTTAAAGTGCACACTTTTAAGCACATTTAGCAAATTTGAGGGCATCTTTTGTGTATTTTTGGACTCTTCCCAATCAAATTTTAGGGTATTATCTTCAAGTAGTGAATCTCAACAGGTGTTGGAAGGAGGAGCGCGAAAGGCTCGAGCAAAAACAGAAACACAGTTGTCTTTTTTGTTCTTTATATTTTTCCGTGATAGCTTTTTTTCCAATTACAGAAACAATAAGTTGCTGTAGAAGGCATCAGACTGCTGGCAAGAAAAAAAGTGGGGGAGGGTAATTGGTGGTAGTGGGGGATTTCACATGAGATGCAATCCATATCACTTTCCTAGTAGGAGTGGAGCTAAATATGTCAAGCAGTGGAATCATTTGTTTTTTATAGAAATCCCCTTCAGTGCTTGACAGATGCTGGCAATAACTAGAACATCACCCAGGAAAAGCAGGAAATAGCCTTTCCCTCATTTTTACTTTTTTGGTGACACCTTAACTTAGCCCTGGTTTTTGTTGAGCCATGTGAATCGCAAGATTTCATTGTGGCTTCCTGACTTTTCACACTAGTGTACTTTAGTGAAGATATGTTTTCTTTTGTCATTGCTGTTTTGTTGCATTTCAAACTTGACTCACATGTCCTCAACATTGTTTTACCCTACAACACAAAACTGTATATACCTTATGCGTATGTACCACTTCAAGTTAAGCACATAACTCTGCTGCACAACAGCAATTCTCTTAGATGATAGATGATGTCCATTAATCTGGTTAAGCAGGACATACTAAAAATGCACCAAAATATTTCAGAGGTCCTATTTATCGTTGATCGTTTGCTTGACCGCCCTTTCTATTGCACGGCTTATGGAATGTAAACGTTGTCATCTGTACCTGTCCATTAAAGGGCTGCCAGATTCCACTACATTTAGGCCAGTATTTGGAATGCATTCAACGTGATCCAATAACTCAAGCATAACAAGAATAATTTAGCAGCACAGCAGCTAAGTGGTTAGCACACAGCGAGAATGCCCTGTGTTCACTCCCAAGGTTGGGCCTGGGGTCTATGGGAAGCAACTTGTTCTGTCAGAACCTGAATTTGAAAAGTTCAGACTGAATCTGTGTTTGTATAATTCGAAATTAAATGGTTTGAAAATTAATTTCACTAATCGTGTTTAATTCCTTTGTGGCTTTCTCAAGCACCAGGATGTGTGACACAAAAAACTGAATTTTGATATGGAAATTGAATTATAAAACTGAAAGTGATCAGAATGAATTTCCATGCATTGCAAATCCAGATTCCTTCCGAGCAATTCAAATTCAGATTTTAATAGAGCAAGTTTGTTCCCAYGTGGGTGTTTCTGTTTGGAGTTTGAATGTTCTCATGTTTATGTGGGTTTCCTCCCACAGTCCAAAAAACACGCAGGCCCAGGTCTCCCTTAAAAATAATTTTGTAATCTCAGTGGGATTTGTCTGGTTCAATTGAGGTTAAATAAAAAAAGTTAAAGTAACCCATTATCCATAAACTAAACACTGTTTCACAGCTGACCCAAAACAGTATGCATGTAAGTGCAGGTGCTTCAGCAGCTTTGCACACAGACAGAAAGTAAATCAAAGCCATAAAAAGAACAAGATATTTTTGTGCATCTTTTTCAGTTTGACCAATTTTTTGTCCTCCCTGCTCCATTTCCTGTAAAGAATTGTTATTGTTTTTGTCAAACATACTTTGTTTTATATTTCTTGTTGCTTTCTGTGACAGATGTTCTTGCTATAAGTTTGAGTCTTTATTAATTGTTTCTCACAAACTGGAAACTGGAATCRTTTTAGAAGCAGTTGTTGCTCTCTCGGCCAATGCTTCCGTCAAACGGTGATTATTTATCCTTCTGTGGTTTAATGGCTTTTGTAAACAGCTTAATAGAATTCACCAGAGCCTTGGGATGCCTGCTGAAAGGGCACTTGAATCACTGTTTTCATTGGTGTTTTGTCCCTCACTCCCCTGCATCCTTTGTCTCAGCTTACACACTATGTGCTACAAGATAATCGAATACGATCATAACCAAGCGGCAAAACTATTGTCACCCCTCTCCTCTCGTCCTCTTTCCCACATTGTCAATTATTTTCTTCTTTTTTAAAACCTAATCACTCCTATGCTACGTGCTGGGCATTTAAAATGTAATTATATATGATTTACAAACAGCTGCAGCCATTATGATGTATAAACAAATTACAGAACRGGAGAGGGAGAGCGAGGAAAAAAAAGAAGGATGAAGACAAAAAGAATTTGGCTAGCATCAGGCACACTCATTGGTTTGGCTGCTTTTTGAATCATCGCTTTGGCTCCCGCCTCAATACAAAATGAGCACTCATGCTTGACACGGTTTACCCCTTCTGCAGGCAGATATTTGCTTGTCGATGCCAGCGTTGAATAGGAATCTGCCTCTGTAATGCAGTGTGCACTGGCTGCACTTCCTTCCTAATGTGAATTCAACTATTAATTCAGGATCTCACTGTTTCCCATGAAACGGTTGGTTGTTTCTTTCTAGTTACCTGCAACAAAAAGCTTGTTCTAACATAACTGCAGCTAAAAAAAGTGATTATTTATACATGAGACACAAAACACCTTTGACCTTTGAACAGTTTTATTAAATCTTTAGTCATTAGCTTTGTCCAAAGTGGTTCACAGGCTAAGTTTGACTACAGCATGAGACCTAATCAATCTAAACAATTGAATGAAAATTGACTTCTTACATTAATTAGAAACAGGACTTGAAAGTGAATATAAAAATAGGATTTTTTGTGTGTAAATATTTACTGTCAAATTCATTTACTATACAGTTTAACAAAATACTTTAATAATGAATATTTAACTTAAAAAATAAAAATTGATAATAGAACTAAGGATAAAAGTTGGAGAATAAAGGAGCCTATCCACTTCTAAGAATTAGTGCTTATAAGATGTTTCTTTATGAAATACTCATATTGCACAACATTAATTGCTTAATCAATATAATAATGTTATGGCATTTTCCAACAGGAATGATTTGTACATAAACATTCCCTCTGGGCCTTATTCAGTTTTTATGTTATGGGGTTATATTTTAGGTCAGCATTTTTTCCACAATGTGTTATTTTTGCTTTGCCAGTTTATATTAATTTGACAAKAATGCTGTGATTGTGTAACCATTATGAGTAGCTTTTTGAGCTTGTTGCCTACATGTTTAAATTCTAGTCATCAGGACTTTTATTTTTATTTTTCAACATATTTGATTCTATTTTTTTTCCTAACATCACACATCCTCATTTCCACATGTTTTTGCTTAAAGAAAGAGAATGGGAGGGAAAAATAGTTGCTGCTGTTAATGAATATTAGTGAACATGTGGGTTGTAAATGTATTTAATAATGGCCTTTTCTTAAAAGCAGATAGGTCACCGGGGTGCTCAATCAGACATRAAGCTGACACATTCAGCAGCTCGTATGTTAACAGAAAATAGTACGTTTGAAAAGGCTTAAGGTGTGAATGTGCAATCACCAGCAGCAGCAATCACTGTAGCAGTGGGTGTCCAATGAGGTGTTTGGACACCTCCACCCTGACCGCCCCGAATCAAACTGAGCTCCCAGCTTTCCCTTTCCACTAAATCTATTTGCATTTTTTTCCTCCAAGTTTGACATGCAAATGAATGTTTCCTGTGCTATTAGTTGGCAGCTGTCTGCCTGTCTCAGCAAAGATATCTGTGGGAAAACAGCATCATTATTCATATTTTCTTGTTCTCCACCAGCATAAATAATTTTAGGTGTTAATAACAAACCAGCAGCACTTGCACAGAAATAGAAAGGTGTGTATAGTGTCTGCCTGCAAGCTGTTTGTTTGGTGGCAACATGCATCATCAGCAGAACTTCACAAAGGACAAACGCACACTGACTGCATTTATTTGCAAGAAAACATATTAACAGGAGAAGACATGTTGCTGTAATAAGCCATTTACTGCAGAAGCAGAGTTTACATGCACATAAAGAAGACTTACTTCCATCGTGCATGCTTGAAGTGACTCAATGACATAATGAGAAGCTTGATTATTTCCCTCCATTTGGTTTCCTATCATACAAATGGGAATGAAGATGATCCATTGCACTTTAATCTGGACCCTTTTTTCCTCCCACAGCCCCCCTCCAGGTGGTTGATTTGTGTAAATGGCCTCTAAAAATATCACCATGAAAATTCATATTGGCCACTTCACTAAACTAGCTGCAGTAATTGCTACACACACACACACACACACACACACACACATGCTTTTAAACAGCTCCGCATCCAGACACGTGGCCATTTGCAGAACACTCATACACTCGCGTAGGTAAACATTTTTCTGAAAATACACAAACATAGTGTACATTTCACACAAACACTATGTACGTGGCCCTTTTGAAGATGCACATGCTTATGTTTGGTGTTCACAATCAGCTCCCCAATTTTAACTGATGGTTGCAAATCAGGCAGCCACTTACCGCAGTCGCTGGTTCCAACAAAGCGGTGATTCGCTCTCTGAATTCTTTCATGTTTTTTCCTCCTCTTCTACAGTATTGACTGCAAAATTCTTGCCCAGAATCCCCCACAATAAGGCAGCCCTCATGATATAATGGTTTGATAGGCCATAGAGGCCCACTGGGAGAGCTGGCTTAACTCGGATCTCTATTTCACCACCAGGGTCAAACCAAAATAAGCTGCATAGGGCTAATGGGCTTAACTGGAGCAAAAGCCAGAGAGTATTCTTTTTCTATAATTTTAGTGTCTATGAATAAAGGAGCTAAGATGGCTTTTGACCTAATTCTAGTTTGATGATGAAATATTTGGCAAGGAATATCTTTTTCTTATACATTTTTATGGTTTTTAAATGAATTAAACTCAAACTAAAATATAATCTTATCAAACATTTAGGATTTAAAAAAAAGTTTTTGTTTTCAGCCGTATGTGTGCTTTTATAACAAAGGGCAAAAATATTTTCATGTAAAACCTTCAAATAACTGATCTTGTTGTGAAACTTGCAAACTTGAGTCATGCTTTTGAAAAACTCTGCTGGGATGCATTTCATTTATTATCAAATATGACTGAACTCTGCATGAAATGGAATAAAACTGATTTATCTAAAGTGCACGTGTTTATTTTGATTTGGTAAAGAAGAAAACGAAATGGTAAAAACAAAAAAAGCACATGGTTTTTTACGTGTTTTACGTCTTTTAATGACAGGAGGTCAGTTGGAGAGTCTGATGGAGACCATGAGAGCAGAGATCGCCGCCCATCCGCCGGTTGAAGGGTCCTACGGTGCACGCAGAGGGGACTACTGCCTTGCAAAGTTTGCTGATGGCGAATGGTATGTGATGATTTTAATGTTTATTAAACAGCCTTAAACATAAGACAACAAGCAGATCAGTATCTGTCCTGGTTTGGACTTTAGGAAGGCTTTATTGCTGGGACACTTCGACTCTGTGATCAGAGGAGATGCTGTATGTGGATCATTTTCAGAACCAGAACCAGTCGTGGATATTGTCCTGCTGAGCTGGTGTGATCCCGTTAGGAGTGCCTCTGCTGCAGTTCTTTCCTTTTTAATAATGTTTTGTACTGATGTTAACTTTTCACATGAATGTCAAAGTCTTATTTAAGTTTCCAAGTAAAACATTATATTTAAGTTATAATCGTTATCCACTTCCTCTTAGATTGGCTGTAATTTCTACATGTTGTTGTACAATAAATGTCAATTAAGGCTTTCTGACTCTAATTTAACATCTGTTGAAARCTGCAGCTTGTATTTTTTCTTTTCTTCTCCGATATAAAAGCCAGACGATTTTGAACTGATCTTGTTTTTAGCCTGTGATGTGTTCACTGCATGCATCTACTGAGATGCAATTAGCTTTTTGCCACCGTTTTAGCATCACGTAGTTTTACAGTAACGCACGTCTTTTCATCTTGACTTTTCACTGGATGTTTGAAGCTTACAGATGGTCACAGGGACAGATAGAAGTCACAGTGATCGAGGGAGGGAGGGTGTCAAGAAGGTGACAGTGTGGGGTGAGGGGAAGAGAGATCAGGGAACTGATTAAAAACCAAATGTTCACCTGCCACAGGTGCTGTCCTTTTGTTCGTCYGCGCTTCCTTTCATCTTCCTGTTCTCCTTTTAGAACAAAACAAGAAAATGTCCTGCATGTCACCAACACAAATCATTTTCAACAAGCAGACTTTGTCTTCATGTTAGAAAAATCGAACAATAAAACCAAAATCCTGCTTTAGAAGCCAATAAGTTTCTTTTTTTAAGCAGCTCCATACATTTCAGCCAGCTAATTATGTCCACGTTAACATTGTTCTTCCTTTGTATCCAAGTATTCTGTGATGCATTTGGGACGCTGACTTGTTTCAATCGAGTAATTAAAAATTTGTCCCCTTTCAAGGTGTCTGAAAACCCGAACGGAGGAGAACAAAACGTCTATTCATCAGTCACATTCTGTCTGCTTTTCTCAATCTTTTAAGGGTTCTTTACGTCTGCTYGCTCATTTCTGTTTTCTCTCTTTGCACCCATGTGAGCCTCAWTTTTGGGCTTTTTCTTGCACGTCTTCTTTGCAGCCAATTTGTCTTCCTCGCTCTCATTTGTTTGTTTCCAAGTACCAGACAAGTGATGGTCAGATGAAAAGATGCACTGAGTCGAGTGTGATGGGAAACAAACTCTTTGTAGTTTGTCCCTTAGTTTTTGTTTAATCTCTCACTGATTGAGATGCTCATGTTGTTTTCTTTCATTAAAGTTTAAACTGTTAAAAAAATCAAACATTACGATGAAAAAATCTGCAGGCTTTTTCGTGATTAGCACTAATGCTCTAACACTGTTTGCTACAAGGGAAAAAACAAGTTTGAATTTCTGTCTTTTATTGCAAAGAGGGCCTCCATGCAATTTTCACATCCCGCCCATGTCCTGATAGATCCCCTCTGCCCCCCTCCCCCTTACACCCCCAGCCTGTTCATCCCATCCCGCTCCTCTACCCCGATCACAACAGACAGATCCTCCAACACCTTCTCCCCAGGGAAATAAGCACAGAATCATTTACTCATCTCCTTTTCCACTTGTGCCCTCTGTCTTCATCTCTGTTTCCCTGTGCTCTCTCCTCTCTCCCACCTCCCTCCCTCGTCTCTTTCTTTCTTTCTTCTTCCCCCCCAATTATTCCTTTACCGCTGCAGGTACAGAGCCAGAGTGGAGAAAGTTGAGTCACCGGCAAAGGTTCACGTCTTCTACATCGACTATGGCAACGTGAGTAACTTTTTTGTTTTTTGTTTAGTATAAATTAGATTTTGTGCTCAAGTGTTTGTGAGGAGGGGGAAAAAAGTCATTAAAGCACTGTTGTTCTCAGAACAAACACACACACACACACACACACAGCTGAAGGGATTCTAGTGTTTCATTCACAAGTCGTTTTAAATTCATGTTCAAAGAAACCTTCCCTTGTCCTTTCAGCTGAATATTTTTTATGACAAATACAAAGGCGGCTTGTTTGTTTTCCCTTTTATTGTTTGTCACTGAGACAAAACAAAGTGTGCAACCAAGTGCATCAATTTTATTCCTTTCATAACAGCAAGAAAACAGAGCCCCTCCTCGCCTCCCCCCTCCCCCTCGGATGGGTTTTTTTAATTTTACTCAGCGATGACGAAGGCACTTCATCCTGCGTAGTTGTGCCTCTGCCCACGTGCRCGCTCATGCTTGCATCATCACCAAGTGGCTGATGCAGCCAACCCCCCCGACCCTGCGGGAGTTTTCCCATGATGCAGTGGAGCGGCACAGTGTGCGACTGACCTCGGAGCAGGGGACAGATCGTGGTTTGGCTGGCAGATGCGATGCATCCTGGCATGTTGCTGAAAGTGTTATTCTCTGAGGCTGACCTGGTGCACACGGAAAAGACAAGCTGATATCCACAGCCCCTCGTCTGTAGTAGTTCTGCGTCATTTCAGGTTGAGTCAGACCGGCCTTGATTCCGTGGCCCCGTGTCATGAGCYATTAGTCGACAATATTGCCACCTCTCTCAGGTACAGGTCAGCGCCTGAATTATTATGTGATCATTAGCAAACACAGCTGAACACTTTTGTCATTTCATTTTTTAAAGCCCACATTCAAAGTGCCATCAAAGTCTAATATTGGTAGATAAATCTTAACATTTTWTCCATAATGAGCGTTCAAGGTATTCTCTGTCTAGACTTCACACTCCAGTGAACCTATTAACCTAAGATATGAGGGGTCATTAAATTACCTTCTGACTTCTAATGGCTGCATTTGTCTGACTTTCCACCATAGTGTGGCCTGCCGTGATCAGTTATTGATCAGAACTTAGATGGGGCACAATTTGTTGCCTGCCGCTGTAAGTTAAAGGTGAATAATGTTTTTGCGCACGCCTGTACGTACAGGTGTTATTGTTGTTACCAAAATATCATAAACTACTGGATGGATTTTAATGAAACTTTCAGGAAACATTCATTTGATGTACAGCTACAGCGCGCTAACTTTTAGAGCCGATGACGGATAATAGCCTATATGCCATGGACATCTGGCCCAGCACTTGATGCCACTCCCAACACTTCTGGTTCACGGTCAACACAGTGTTAGCGARAGATTTTTTCACCCGACAACGACTCTTAATGATTTCCACAGTACAGAATTAGCATATTACATGTACCAACATTAACACAGGAGACATACAGTTCCAGCCAAGTGGAAAAAAAATCACTCCAAAGTGGATTAAAGCCATAAAAACAAAGGAAAGACGTTCGTGTTTATGGTTCCAGAATTTAGTCTTTTTCACTATTCTGTGGCTGCTTGTTCTGTGAATTTTTCACATAGAGCTGTGACACTTACATTGTTGGAAAGAGCAGAGTCTGGGCTTTAAATTGATGGGCTACTTGTATGGTTTGGATAGTTTTCCCCGACGTTAGTGAACTGAAAACGTAATGATTATTAGGTGGAGGTTCTGCTCTCTGTGCTTGGGGGAGGGGCTCGTCACTCGGCTTTAGTCTACGCTGTAATATACACTCTAACAAGTTTTTACTTTTGCATAAAACTCATGACAAAGTCGCATAAAAACATTTCATATAACACAAACGCGCGCACGCACACACCTACCTTTGTTCCGGCTGCTGTGTTAGCTTCCTGCTAGCTGTCCTCTGGAGGAGGTCTTTCCTCTCTCGTCTTGGCAGTAAAAGGGGATAATTGTACATTTCCCTTTTGTAAGCTCCGTCTTCTCATTTCTGATGCTGGCTCTTGAATATCCTCAGGTTAGAAATGCCGATTACAAACGCAAGCGTGAGCTTTTAAAGATAAGTTTTGCCTGTAATGCTATGATCCACTGCTGTCACCTCCTCATCAAGAGGAAAAAGGGTAAAAACTAACTACTCGATCGTACCTGCTGGCTAGTGGACACAGCGGCATACAACAGAACTCACGTTTTATACCAGTAGATCACAGATGCTTTAACTTTTGTGACTTTTTCACGGACTAGTACTAGGAGCCAACAGTAAAAACATAGGCAGTAAGCAGGGAGTGGAAGGGAGGAGCGTGGCAAGAATTTTACCGGAAATACATCATTAATGACCGTGGTATATCGGCTATTGAGGTTAGCCAGCAAAAAAATTAATTATCYGATGTTGCACCACATCTTGGTGTTGCCAGTGTTTACAGGTTCATTGTGACGTTATATTGCATGCGAYTGCACTTAATGTTTTTAAGGCTGCGTAAGATGAGCTTGGTTTCAAACTCATGAGAAAGCACATGAAATTGCAAGCTTTATGCATTCCTTCAATCATCAACAGYACATTTTTAATATTGACAAAAATGTGAATTTTCATTTATTTATTTTTTTATTCTGTAGCCCATTTGCCAAATTATTGACCTTGGTGAGTTTGTGCATCGGCTAGACGTGTCGTGTTTTTAGTAGAGCTTGGTAAAAAGGGCCTCAGTGCAGGTGTAGCAACAGCTGTAAAATGATTATAAGGTGACGTACAAGAGTATGCAGGCATTTATCAAGAGAAATGACACCTGTCCTCCTTTCACAGTTTATACTGTCACTGTAAAAGTGGCATAAACATCGCAGAACTGATTCAGAATCGTAGAAAAAGAGAAATGCATTACAAGGATGAATTTGCATCTGGAGAGCATGGTGAGTTGTTTTGCAGCCATGCTGGTGATGAACTGGAACAACAAATATTCAAATATAAAAGCAAATATTTGTTACCTGCTTAGTGTGTTTGTCACTAACAGGCAGGCTGGAGGTTCTTTCAAGATGTCTGACGTTTCCAAAACCCATTAAGAGATTTTTTTTTTCTCTTCAGCATAGAGTAAGTTGGGCTGATGAGAGTTCAATGAGATAACCARTTAATTTTAGGAATATTTCACAAATGTTTTTATRTGTTYATATACTGKATATTTAAATGTTGTTCAACTTTCWAAATCTGTATTAGAAGYCAACTATAACTGTGTCAATTGGGTTTTATTCTGTCCTTCCCGTGCCCCCCCCTCAGAGAGAAGTGGTGTCAAGCACCCGTCTGGCTGCAATGCCTCCTGCCTTCAGCACCAGGACCCTGCCAGCACAGGCCACAGAGTACACCTTCGCCTTCATCCAGGTCCCACAGGATGTAAGTACACACATGAAAACATACRTGCCGCAGCCACAAGCTGCTAAATTAACTTGGAGATGTCGGCTTCTTCAGACTCATTTTCTGCCAGCTTTTGAAAGTTGACTTTTCTTGGCAAGGCTTGAAAAGWGTTTGAGAGGCACAAACCACACGAGGTGATGAATCTAGAACTGATAGACGAAGCTGAGTTTTTAAATCAGGAAAGTTTGAGGGAAAATTATGCTTGTGCATAATTGGTGTTGCTCAAAGTGAACATAAAAGCAGAACTTCAGAGAACAATTGTTTTGTATTTTAGACAGTTGGAGCATGTTTTATTTCAGCGTGAACTTGGTCACTTTATTGACCACCCACCACAAAAATCAACCAGGCATTTTTGTTCTTCTTGTGTTTGATAGTTTGGTTTGATAGTTTCCTTTTTGTATGGATCTAATGGATTCTGTGTCAAACCTTGTCTTTAACAATTTGTGCACCTAAAGGTTATTTTTAAAGGATTGTTTCCTCCACTTAAATTAGGTTGTAAGTGTTCACATATTTGTATTGGCACATGATCCTAAAATCAATACAGCTACACAGAATCTATGTGCTGCAGTAGTTGGAAATGGTCTGCCATTAAATCATGTCTTTAGTTTTTGCAAAAAAAAAATAAAAGCTTCAGTGGATTCATTTTTACCATGATGATACAGTTTTAGTGTGTTTGCAACCAGCTTACATAAGTGAGGTTAAATTGATAGGTTAATAAGTTTGAGAACCAGATCCTCATTTCAGGTTTTGTTGTGTGTGAAAGCTGCTAACACTGAGCTTTGTGCTGTCACCTGTCTCATGAGTCTGTAGTAAAGTGGTCCATCTGTTGGTGCTGCCCAGGGGACACCAGCATCACCTTCATGTTACAAACAAACAAAAAGCTGAACCACATGTTTGAAGCTGACACACACCTTACACCTCTCCTGCTCACTCCGTCTTTGTCACTCCGCATCTGCTCTTCCATTTCGTCTCGCTGTTCCCTCCTGGTGTTTCGCTGCCTGCCACACTGACAGCAGGGTGCCCCCACTTGTGCTGAACCTTTGCCGGAAAGGTTGCTACCTTTCTCTCATAACCTGCCACCCGATGCCCCGCACAAGACATCTGTCTTCACAAGACGTAATTGGCTTCATAGCCCCTCTCAGAAAAGGCTGTCAGTAGGATGAACCCTACAGCTGCATCCCTGCGGTTTTTCATCAAGTATTCTGTARAGTGACAGTATCTTCAAAAAATGTCACAAACATGGAAAACTCTTACTGTTCTTTTGTTTCCATGAAAAAATGAGGAAACTTTTAATTGAGATGCACTCTGGTGACATTTAAGTAGGAGGCACTGCGCACGTCATTCCATCACATCTCACTGTTGCTACCACTTTATTTAGTTTCTCTTAATGACAGGCATTAATCTTCACATACCTTTACTCAGGATGTGTTTATATTTTCTATTACACCTGTGATAAAGCAAAGATGCCAATATGTGACCCATCACATCAAAACGAGGATTAAGTCAAAAAGTGGTATATGGAGAAATAGGCAAATATAGTGTTTTGATTAAAACACTTACAAAAATTGCATTTTGTCAAAATATAACAAATAAATAAGTGCCTTATCAATGTTTCATTTGAATGAACTCTGAAATATAATCACAAAAAAAATTTGAAGTACTTTTTTTGAGCAGTAGCAACAAATAAACTGATTTTGAGGAAAAGCTCCTTTAAATTTTGAGATTTTCCCTGTGATCTAGAAATGTTTTTGTTTCTTTCCAGCTGGGAAATCTCAATATTCAAATACTATTTGAGATTTCCTCTTAATAATGACATGAAAAATTCCCCATTAAAATGACATAAAATTAGGATTCAGACCAAATATTAATATTTTATCGTAATCATTAAGACAAATTAAGTCATATGTCTGGTTCTGTTTATGATATCAGAATGATGCAGGGATCAAAATGTAGCTTTTAAAGCCAAGAATTTGAAAACGTGATTAGGTAATTTGGACCGAAATTGACCTTAATCCTCATTTYGATATGATGGGTCACATATAATAGAAAACAGAGGGTCAACTATAGCTCTGACTGTTTGTTTATTTACTTAAACTACCCTGCAATCTAACATTTTCTCATTACCGTCATGGCAAAATCCACAGATTACTGTTTTAAAGCTGAAATTGAAAAGTAAAGGTCATGTAGCGCGTCAGAAAAATGCCTTCCGACACAACACATCTTCCCCGTCGTTTTCTCAAGACTTTTTGGTAGCACTTTTTACGAAGGTCGTTTCTTTAATAGTTTGAAAGCACATTCAAAAGACGTTTGATGTTGAAGGTTCAGTTTAAAAAAGTGTTTTTTTTTTTKTTAAGGGGAAAAAAACTATTGAACCTTCTCACATATTTGGTTATAGCTGAAATAATAATGGGCTTGTTTAATATAATAGAAGAACAGTAGCATTTAGTTATTGGTAAAGATTAGAATTTCGGCTCACATCTACACACACAACATGCAGGGTTCTAAAACGCTCTGTTTAATTTAGTATCGTCTGTTTATACGTGTCATCCTGTTCTGTTTTTACCGTCAGCTCTCCCTCTGTTTGTCTTTGTCTCCCTCCTGCCCGGAGCTTCCCCACAGCTCCTCTGACAAGTTGACCGGAGGGAGAGCGCAGGGGACAAAAAAAGCCCCTTAGTTTTTYGCCTCAAACAAGCTTCCCTGCCCACACTCGCTCGCCTCGCGCACACACTCATCAGACACGCACATGCCCAAGGGTGGCTAGCTGTAAGGCGGTTGCTATGGAGACAAGACCAGGGCGAGAAAGAAGGGAAGCAAAGAGATGGAGCAAGGGAAGGATGGATAATGGGCATGAACTGATTTTTTTTTCTTTTTCTTTTACTGTCTTGTCTTTGAAGGTGCGACTCCCTTGTTTGTCTCGTTTTCACCCTGACTGCTAGAGGACATGAGGTCAGGATTGTATTGCAGCTGTTCCACTGTCTTCACCATATGTTCAATCAAATGGTGGCCTTTCAGAGGGGCGGAGGTTAGGAAAAGGAGAGGGTGAGGCAGCTATCTGATGAGTGAGAAGAAAAGAGAAGACAGCTACATGATGAGGTGTTTGGATAAGAAAAAGTACTTCAGAGAGTTTTCTTCAAGTAGCTGAAACAAATGCATTCTTTCGAACCCCGTTAAGTTAAAAATAAAAAAAAAAATCAGCTTTTTGGACACGTGAACCAATAATTCTTAACTAATTATTAT
>NW_013952424.1:1927962-1931604 GCF_001266775.1 Austrofundulus limnaeus
GGAGAAAAGTCAGGATGGGAAAGCTTGACTAAATAAGTGAGTTTTGAGTAGTGATCTGAAAAGAGGTAGGGAGTCAGAGTTCCTGATTTTTTGAGGAAGGGCATTCCAAAGGAGTGGGGTAGCAGCAGAAAAGGCTCGGTCCCCTAGGKTACGATGTTTGGTCCTGATGGGGGTCAGAAGGTTAGAGTCAGAGGAACGGAGATGGCRGGTAGGAGAGTAATGATGAAGCAGGTCGGTGAGATATGGAGGGGGCGAGGTTGTTGAGGGCTTTGTAGGTGATGAGGAGTAATTTGTATTGTATGCGATGCTGAACAGGGAGCCAGTGAAGATTTTTCAGAACAGGAGTAATGKGGTCACGGGAGCGGGTGTTGGTGAGAAGGCGGGCAGCTGAGTTTTGGATGTACTGTAGCTTTTTGCAGATGTGTAGAGGGAAGCCCATAGAGAATGCTATTACAATAGTCGAGTSTTGAGGTTATGATAGCATGGATAAGTATTTGAGCAGTAGGATGAGAGAGGGAAGGACAGAGACGGGCGATGTTGCGAAGATGAAAGAGTGATGTCTTGGTGATGACGTTAATATGAGGAAGGCAGGAGAGGGAGGAGTCAAAAATGACACCAAGGTTTCGCACTGTAGGGGAGGGAGTCACTGTGTGGCCGTCATAATGAGGGAGATGTTTTGAGCAGAGGATAATGGGGATTTTGGACCAGTGAGAAATAATTCTGTTTTGTTGCTGTTGAGTTTCAGGAAGTTTGCATCCATCCACAGTTTGATGTCAGCCAGACAGTTRGAGATAGTGGAGAGAATGGCTGGGGTAATGGATTTGGTGGAGTGATATAGCTGCGTGTCATCGGCATAGTAATGGATGTGAAGTCCATATTGCTGCATAATGTGTCCGAGGGGWAGTATGTAGAGGATGAAAAGGAGTGGGCCAAGCACTGAACCTTGGGGGACACCATGGGTGACAGGAGCAATGCGTGATCTGCAGTGGTTGACTGAGACATGGTGGTGACAATCAGAGAGATAGGATGTGAACCATTTAAGTGCTAGGCCTGAAATGCCAAAAACTGACTGTAGATGGCTCAGGAGAATGGTGTGATCAATTGTATCGAATGCTGCACTGAGGTCAAGGCCCTTCTTTCCCAACGGTGTTTGTCATCCTCTTGCTTCTTCAGGAGGATGCCCGAGCGGACGTGGTGGACTGTGTGGTGCGGGACATCCAGAACAGCCAGTGCCTGCTGAATGTGGAGTATTCCGGTGCCACCTGCCCACACGTCACAATACAGTTCGGTGACACCAAGGACGACGTGGGCCTCGGCTTGGTCAAAGAGGGCTTGGTCATGGTGGACGTCCGCAAGGAGAAGCATCTGCAGAAAATGGTGAGAGAAATAATTTTATACCTGCCTGTTAGAGCGAACCTTCTGAGACAGTTTATTCTCTAGATTGTTTTCTGTGGTTTGGGTGAAAATATTGATCKTCTCAGATGTCCCTACAGTCAGTAGTGGCTCGACCGGCATCTCCTTAACAGCAGCTGCAGTTTGTAATATAACRGGGTAGTTAAACATGTCAGAGTAAAAGTGCTTGTATTTGCAACTGACAGGCTGAGATTGTTTATAGCAGTGWTGACAACATGATGGAAAGGTTGCCAACGAAGATGGCCCTTTTTGTTTTGCCTCTCCTAGTATCTGTCGTATCATCCGTCTCAGTCTGTTATTTACAAGCATAATATGAAATTGTCTCAAAGTCAAGCTATTTTTAATCAGAAAATGTTCTACTTATTTGTACTAATGCACACAAATAAAAAAAAGGTAAATGGGTGTGACATGCTGATGTTATAAAAGTAGTTGTCAGGAAAAGGTGTTCTGATGTTTATTCTACTGTATTTCCCTACAAAAGCAGTGATCTGCAAGGTGCAGAGTACAGACAGAAGTTTCATCTTTTTGTAAAAAGTCACAATTTCAGCATGTCCCTTAGAGTTAGAGTGAAAACTTCATGAAAGTTTGGCTCACTATTTTTCTGCTGTAACTGGAAAAGCACCAGCACACATGTACTTGTTCTGTCATGGTTTTCATAAATAATTTTATTATTTGTGTAGATGCAAGCTAGCATTTTAATGAAAAAAAAATATTTTGCAGAAGGGCTGTGTATTGGCTAGCATCTGTTGATACGACACGGATTACGATATGACACATTATATCCTGATATGTTGCCAGTGCAACAGTCATTTCAATGTGTTTAATATGGTTGTTGCATTTAGCCACTTCAATACTGTCCTCAGGGACCCACTTCAGCTCGGAGCGCTAGACAAACCCCTGCCGTATTTTGATAGCTTTGACCACTGGCTGCAGTCGTGACGATTCAATTTGGCTGAAAATCCAGGACATCCCGTCTAATATAGGACAGTTGGCAACCCTACCTGAACTCTGAAGGCAGCAGGTGATGTGTAGTCTGTTCCGATGCAGCTACTGGTACTTAGTGCTAACATTTACTCACAATGCTATCATTTGAGCTAGCATTATACTCTGACTTCTCAGTGGGGAAGGAGCCAATTGGCTGGCTGACTGCTGCCAACTTGCAATCGGAGGCACAAGGATAAACTGCTGGCATGAAAGTTGACATTTTACGCCTTAATTAAAAATCGATAGTTCTTTACAGAATCGACACAGTATCAGGAAAGAAAATATTGTGATATTTCAGTATATTAATATTTTCTAGCTCCCCTGTTTTGCAGGCTTTGTATTGGGAACTCTTTGGCACAAAAGACATAATCCCTCTTCTCACTTGTCAGTCCACAGCTGCACTTAATGTATTATTAAACACCTCGACAATTTSCCTTAGATGGTGGCTGTTTTGTTAAACCATGAAGCTTTGCTTATTTACTTTTTTCTTATTATGCTAATTCCCCCCAGACTCAAAGCTGCTCTGTACAGAAAGATAAAGGAAAAAAATGAAGATCCTCATCCTTGCTGTGCAGCCCCAATATTACTCATTTTATTTAAGAACTGGATGCATGAAGAAACCTAAATGTGCCCACAGAGTTTAACAGTTAATAACTACAATTTACTTTTTTRGGAGAACGCACTGGTCCATAACTTCTCCCTTTGCATCATTGTGAGCATTTTGACTTCTGACCTCCACAGAGTAGCAAGTGACCATAATTCAGTTTTGGTATAATGGACTTTACAGATGAACAACCGTGATTAAACCTCCAAGCTATCCATCTAATAGGCTTATAGTTTGCTTACAGATTTAGGTTTTGTTGAACCCAGTGATTCCTATCAATATGCAACAGCTGTCTTTACAGCTAGAGACAGATATTTTGATCTGGTGAAAACAGTTCTGTTGTCAGAGTGCTTACAGGTATGTGTTAAAGTAAAGCTCTACAAATTTTCTTGATTATTCCACTCGAGTACAATTTTAGAGCCATCCCTGAGAACCTACACTTTTGTCTGCTTGTTAAATGAGCTTGCATGTGACCAGACTAATTTATTTCTTATTTGGAATCTCTGGTAATATGGAAGATTGCATTCTCCTGCACGATGTACAGTAGTTTGCAAAAGTATTCATACCCCTTGAACTTTTCCATATTTTGTCACATTACAACCACAAACATAAATATATTTCACTGGAATTTAATGTGAAAG
>NW_013952424.1:1931953-1946490 GCF_001266775.1 Austrofundulus limnaeus
CTTTCACATTAAATTCCAGTGAAATATATTTATGTTTGTGGTTGTAATGTGACAAAATATGGAAAAGTTCAAGGGGTATGAATACTTTTGCAAACCACTGTATTTGAAATGCACAGATAAAAGCTGGCTGTTAAAGGTAAGAATCATGCCAACATTTAGTGACAGTTTTTCATTTAAAAGCTGTTTTTAGAGATGTAAAAGTTTTCTGAACTCCAACACTGAGCTCTGAAATGATTTCTCTGTTATAAAGTCACTATTGATAAACTAGTATAGATAAGCTATTGTTTGCTGTGTCAGATGCTTGAATTTACCGTTACGGCTTTTACTTAGTTGAATAGTTGCCTCAGTGATCTACAGTAGTTGTGTGAAGGTAGACTCATTTGTTTCCAAGATGCACGCTGGCTTAGAGATTCATGAGCAGCACGACACCTGCTGTGGGTGCCACAACAAAAAATACTGTCCTGCAGGAGCAACAGCCAAAAAATGTTTTAAGATATAACCTTTAGCTGCCCTCTGGATCAGTGCCTCATTCTTCATCTCTTTTAGCCTTTGCTAGTGCAGCATGCAAACTTTCTAACTTTACACCCTCTTTCACTCATCCAGACTATCAGTCCCCTTGTAAAAGTGACTCTCTCTCTGCTCTTTATCCAGTCGGATTGAAACATGGTCACTGTAATCTGTGCTCAAGTTCTAAAGCATTATATAACAGATGGGTTGTAATGTTCATTGGCACTTGAGCGGCCATTAATAGTCAGTCATAAGTGCACTGAAGGTTAACACCAGTCTTTGAGGGTGGCATTGTCCCAAAAGAGTGAGAGCAGGGATGGATATTCATCCATTTGGACTTTATTTCCTTTTCAAGTGCTTTTCCTCCTCATGCCATATTTTAGTAAATGCTCACATGGCACACACCATGTAGGCAGCTATTGTTTCGCAGTTTCACAGCGAGAAACAAGCAGTATGAAAGTCGAGCTGAAGTGATGATCCTAAGCCTTCTGCTGGCTTTTAAGGAGAACAGAATTAAACTAAGATTGAAACAGAAACAACTATAACATGACGAGTAAATAACATTCTATATAAAACTATGGTCTGATTGGGATTTCACTGTGAAAATTTTTATTTTGAGAGTGATATAATTATTAAAACAGAAGGATTATGTAGTTTATGTTAGATGCAGTCATAAACTGCATTTCCATTGCAAATATGCGCAAAACTTTTTCGATATTCTGTTAACGTCGAAAAAACACAGTTTCGCAACTGCGGTGCTTCCATTAACTAAGAAATGCTATTAAAGTCTCGCGTGAATGTTTCTTCTCGCAATAAGTCATTACAAACATGGCGGCGATGGATGTAAACACATAGCATGTTGCTACCGCAACACTAGCGCTCATCATCAGAGGAGACGTCGGCGTCTTTTATCGAGGCTTTCCAGCAACAATTCCCTACTTGGGAGCGGCTACGTATGCTGTGTTTTTGGGGAATTGTAGTCGGTGAGTTTACTATTTTTTACTACTTCTATGATATTACTACTATTTCTACTTCCTGTTATCTTCTTCATCGTCGTCTTTTTCGCCAGTAGAAACAGCCGGTTGTTGATCACGTGACTCCTGTGATGCGAAAAACACCAATTTCGATACGACCGAAAAACCACCTCATCCTAGCGCAAAAACATTTTGTCAAAAAACTTAATTTTTTTTTTCGAAACTGTGTTTCCAATGAGCAAATTTATTTTCGAAATTCTGATTTGCACATTTTCATGGTCAATGGAAACGCAGCTACTTTTCCTGGTTTGTAACTAGACTTGGTTATGGTTATTGCCTGCAACTATGGTCTTCCTGCATCCCTTTGTTTCTCCACTATTTAATCTTTGTTTAGAGCCCATTCACATTGATAACACAGAGGAGACTGAGTGTAGGTGTTTGTTTTTGTTTAGATTCCAAAGATACATGGATCTGTGGTACCTGGCAAACTAAAGATGTCCTCTTTAGACTGCTATGTACAGTAGTTGCCACTGGTACATGTAATCAACATGTTGGTGTCATAAATGAGCTGTTAGCAAAGCTCGGCGGCTCAGTAATAGTTGCCTGAGGCAGCCAGATTTAGAACGGTGTCAACCGTGTCATTTGGTCTGATTGCCCCTGCTGGCAACTGCTGTGCTTGAGTTGAGGTGGGGGGGTAGACAAGCTGACTTTCTATTTTCTCAAAGGGGGAAAAAAAGGACAAATGTAAAATTTAAGCATTGATTTCCTTTGGCAGTTAAAGGAAGAATGATAATAGATCAGAAGGTAATGGGATTTCTGATTAATATTCTATAAGAACAACTATAAACTGTTGAAAGAAGAAATGCTGATAACTTYGGCAAACTAAAGATGGAGAATGTTTGCTGAGTTGACTAAACTGTTTAAAAACACACACATTTAGTTCCTCTGTGCTCTTACTTATGACATCCTGATTTGATGCTTCCCTCTCCTCAGGCACAGTGACTATAGACTAAGCCATTTTTAAACGGTCCTGGCAACACAAACTCCTCAACAATGGCAACATGCCACAGTGATTCACACACACTAACACACTTCCTCCTTTCTTCATCCCTCCTAATGTCTTTGTCCACACATTGTTCAAAGTCTAATTTCTTTCTTATCTTCTCTGTTTGCCAGTTTTAACACCAGTGAAGTGTTTTTTCTAGTACCACAGATCACTTATTTCTTTATCACACTTCTCTTTACTTGCACCTGTATTTTTCAATGCTTTTATTTCATCCTTTTGTTTTTCCTTTTACCTCGGCTCAAATTTTATCACAACTCTCCTTCCTTTACTTGCTTTCTTCTTTTTGCCAAGACGCTGGTATTGACATCCCTACAGCATGTCATCTRGACCACAGTTGAAAAGAGCATTGTTTGGCTTTTGCATGTTCTAATTTGCATTTTGTCATTCAGTACTATGTAATGATGAGCAATAATCCTCAGGAATTAGAGTAGAGAGCCGCTCAGATCAGATCTGGCAGTGGCCTCATCATGAGCTGTGATTTAAGATGCAGTTATGTGAGATTATTTGCGACTTGAATCAGCTGATGTTGCCCTGTGGGACTGCATTGTAGTGTCTCTCCTACCATTTGAAATGATAGTGTGGAATTACAA
Source organism: Austrofundulus limnaeus (assembly GCF_001266775.1). Classification (NCBI taxonomy): domain Eukaryota; kingdom Metazoa; phylum Chordata; class Actinopteri; order Cyprinodontiformes; family Rivulidae; genus Austrofundulus; species Austrofundulus limnaeus. Next base: position 1,935,091 of record NW_013952424.1, read on the forward strand.
GGCAGAGACGATGAACGTTTCCTTTATAGCACAGGGGAAAGGTACTAGGCTGAACAGAATTACAAATAGACTTTAAACATATTGTCTTTCTGCTTGATTGGKTACACAGAAAGTGCCTGCAGCAGCTATTTTTGACCAGCTACATAAAGCTGCACCCAGACCTGATATTTCTTTGTCCAAGATGTAATGAGTCTGTCATGGCAGCTCAAGTGGAAGATGGCTGTGTGGTTAGCAGCGCTATCTGTTGTGCTCGGCTGCTTTTCACCAGTGTTTTCTGTCAGCAGCTGCCAGCAACATGACTGATTCAAACTGTGGCAGGCCACTTGGTGCTAACTGTCTTGTCCAGTCACCTCCGCTAACTGACACCGCTGCTAGCACGTGAAGTTCATTAGTGTTACAAGCTAATGATGTCCAGTGTGCTAATCACAAGTCGATTACAAATACAAACGTGTCTGTCACTTTTTCACTGGCGCTTTTATTATAAATCACCAACTCGCAGTATCGACCCACACCTCATTTCCAGCATGTTCCTAAGGGACAAGATTAAGATAAGCAATAGCATTCATATTTTATCCAATGTTTATGAGCACCTTTGTAAGGTGTTTATTGAAATGCAATGTGTTGGAGTGTGTCAGCAGAAGGCAGACTATAAGGAAAACAGCTGTGAGGTGGCCTCCTTAGAGTATGCACGACAGATGAGTCTTGAAATCTTTAATTACCCAGGAGCCCCCCTGGGAAATCTGATTTTATTTTATTTTTTTCCTCTTTGTATCAGTTTTCTCTGCATTGTAGCTGCATTCACAGACAGGCCGTTGTTTTTATGTGATTGTTCTGAAGTTGTGAGGAGACTCCTTTAGCTGCAGGTTCACCTAAAATGTGAAGAACATTTTGGCTTTTTTTCTGTACACAAATGGCCTCATGAATTACTTTTTACTTTAGTTCTCCTGCTCTAATAGCACAGCAGTGTAATTGTGTTAATGGAGTCTGTGACTGTGGATGAAGATAGAGTTTTAGCTGGATGTGGGGAATCCATACCGGACATCAGTCTGTGTTCACTCACAGGATGCCTGCAGGGATGGCTTGTTCCATTTATTAAAGCTTGCATGTATCATGTTGTCTACTGCTATCATACTGTTCAAGCACAACTTTGGACGTTGATTATGTTGCTCATGGGAATTAATACTAAAGATTCACGGCAACAAGCTGAGGCCTGATGGGAAAACTGCTTTTTATTAACCTCGATATTGTCACTCATTTTTGATCCCCACCCACAAAGGAAACATGTGGCTGTCAGTCCTATTTATTAGATCTATTTAGACGAATTATTAGTCAACAAAAACATTTATGAACATTGGTTAAAAATGTTCACCATTTGAAATGATTTTTAGCTTTTTTGCTTTAGTTTTCAAGGCACTAAATGTGTTCTTCTAATCCTGGAAAAAATAAAAAATAAAATAGCACGCGCACACATCCCACTGAGCTACACAACTGTGTGACAGCATGACRTCTCCCCACCAACAGCTCAATACCTAATTTACAAGTAAAGTTAGAGATGGGGTCTTTTAATGGACATTTTCTGCTCCCTCATTATTGGCTACACATACTTGCACTGACATTTGCCGCCACTGCTGTGAGGGCCTTTCTGACATGTCCTAGTTGACACACGCCGCTTCACAAATAATTTTCCACTTTAGACAGATGTACACACATGCTTGCACACACTTGGATTCACACCGTTGTGCTTCCCACACACCTGCAGGTGACGAAAAGACAGAGGAGGGGTGTGGAAGCAAGTCAAACGGTTTTACTGGAAGGAAAAGTAAAACTCTTATTAGTAATTGTTCAGTATTTATATGAGACTCGTTTCAATTCTAGCCCATCTGGAGAGTGTACTTAGTGTATGTGCACGTCTTACATGAGTGTGACCTCTTAACTCTATATGAAACCATGCTGGTAAGCTTGTCATATTAGTTCCTCTCAAATTGTCTGATCTCCTCCGACAGACATGCTGGGGGTGGGGGGGGGGGTGTCAGCGGGCAACTACATGAAAACTAGTTTTCTTCAGATGGGTGGTTGTGTCAGTGTGCACTTAATGCTCATTGTTTGTTTTATTATTGGGGAAAAAGAGATTCTAAAAAGTGATTTAACTTATTCCAGCAAAACAAAATTGGTTGTCTTAAAGGGGACCTATTATGCAAAATTCACTTTTTAAAGGTTTTTTACTCAACTTTGGGTATGTACTTCTTAAAAAAACTGTCCTAGGACCAAAAAAATGCACCCAGGGGCATATTTACTGTAAGTAAATGTATTTTTAATGTATATTAAGTTTTATACTTCCGTCATTTTGTGATGTCACAAGCCGTATGACAACCCACCGGAATCTGCATTCAGCCCCTTACCTAGCAACCCCCGGGTGAAGCTCCACCTCCTCAGTATAAAAAGCATCACTGTTGTTGTTGTGCAATGCACAGCTCGTTTCACAACAAGCCTCCAATAGGGCAATGGGTAGAGCTTTGGCCCAGAGAGTGGGAGACCAGAGTTTGAGACTGGCATGGACACAATTTAATTATTTATTTTCATTTGTAATGAACATGTTTTCTCATGTACCTCTATTGTYTAGCTTATTAAAGCCTTGTTAAAGCCTATTTGTTCGAGTTTCTGAGATATTTTGACCACTGCTGCTCCCTGCCCTGGTAACAGAGCATAGGGCAGAGGAGGGAGAGAGAAAAAAAAGAAGCTGCGACCACGACTCTGCCTCTGGGTCTCACTCAGGGTCTCATATGGTTGTACAACAGAGCTTCTGCTATTATTAGCCACGCTAACGTAAACGCTGGCTTTGGAGGGCGGAGTTAATGTCAACAGATTTTTGGAGGGCGTTACCAACAGAGCTCATTAACATAAACAGCTGTTCTGAACGGAAGTCAGAGCAGGCAGAACTAGAAAATGGGAATTTTTATTATCTGATAATTATTTTGTGCATTAAATTGAATGAACATGGTCTGGATAGCCCACAGACATACCATAAAAATTTCTAGGACCCATAATTGGTCTCCTTTAATGTTTTTTTTTTTTCTGCATTGGTCAAATAAACACTTTTACATGCAAATCAGCTGATGCACGAGACTTTCAGAGCGGTGTAAATTTGATACACATTTAACAAATTCTTGTAATTGATTTTTTTTCTTTTCTCTGAACTTGTAGGCATTGTGCATGTCGGTATCTTCAGCAGCATTTGGGGATTCCCTCTTCCCTTGCACACACAACAAGCCTTCAAGRATTCTCTCCTTGGTTAGTTATAGTGCTTAAAGAGAAGCTCCTTCCCATCACACTACTTGTATGATGACACGTCTGAAGAGACTTCCCCAAAATCCTGGCCTCCCCTCTGCTTGTCATGCAGTATTCATGCATGGGCATGTTGAGTGAGAGACGTCTCTTAGGACAGTCTCTTAGCCAAGTACACTCAACTTGAAACAGTGTGAGCTTCAAACATAAAAGCTGTTATGTTCCCATAGACGCTCTGATGATGAACTGTCTTGTGCAGGGTTTTCTGCCTCCAGTGCAGTCTAAAGGAGATTAAATTGCAGGTAGGGGTAGAATGAAATGAGATGGTTGTAAGGACTGATTGGACAGCATTAAAAAAAAACAAGAGCAATGTTGCAACAAACAGATGATGACTAAAAGCTGATTGTGGCAGCTTCTTTGTGAAGAACAGGGGGATATATTTGCAAAAAAATGAAAAAAAAAAATCAACTTTTGTTGCTTTTCTGGTTGGGTAGCTTTTCAGTCCGCATCACCGGAAACAACTGGAGGTGTAATACACAATTTGAAGACCTTGATTAGTTCTGGTACGCACTTGATTCAAAATCACTTTCGTAAGCTTTAAAATGAAGCAAAACAGGCAGCTCACCTACGCACCAGACGCACACAACCTGTTCAAAAAGTGCCACGCTAGCTCTTGCTCACATCCATCACTTTCACACCACGTTTACCAGAACGCCACCTGGACGAGGCACGAGGGCCAGCGCTCACTCTCGCAGATTTGCAGCCAGTCATACAAATCGACCAGTGCCAAACCGCCAGGCCCACACCACCTGTCGTTCAGCCTACAAAAAGCCTCACACTTGTTAGTCTCCCACCAAGGCTTCCGTCAGTTACCTGCATGCATAAAAATCAGCTGGTGGTGTTTATGCATATTTTGTTTCTAAATGTACAAGATCAACTCAGTTGATGAAACAAAATTGTTGTGAATACTAGAATCAGTTAAACATGCAGTTTTGTCTTAAATAACAAAGTCTTACATGTAATACACTTACCTTTTTAGTTGATCAGTATAACCTAATGCCAGTGTCTGTGGCCACTGCTCACCATACTGGCATCTGTCTAGCATATGGGAGCTCAGTTGGGTCATCCAGACAAACATTGTCACCAGCTGCTCTTTGATACCCAATCCCCTATAATCTGTTTTTTTCCTCCCTGAGTATATTGACGATATCTTTACTGACATTTTTAACGCACCTTTATTTTTCCACCACTATCTTCTTCCTTTATCTGTTGGAAGGCACAGTTGTTTGCCGAATGAGGAAAAATTCCTTGTCTTTCCCCTGCCGGGTGATTTTTTGCATGTGCTCGTGTCATAAATGAGCCATTATGCCTCTCTACTGGAGTCAATAGAGGAATTGTGAAAGAAGGATCCGGTGCCTGAGACGCCAGCCGCCGTCRGTGCTCAGCTGATTGGCTGTTGTGTTCATTGAAGTGAATCGTGGTGAACCGTGAAAGATTAGGGCGAGCCAGGAAAGGCACCCCCCTGATCAGAGTAACGATTTTTGGGGGTTGGGGGTTCGTGCGACTGTGTTTTTCTGCATATTGTACTGTAGTACTCTTGGCTCTGCATCTGTCACAGAACATTTTGCATTGACACAATCTCAACTCTAAAGTGCAGGTGGAATATCTAAAGATTAGCATTACTTTGTGCCAGTTTTTCCTCACAAATGCAGTTCTGTTTTGTGTGCGATTTTAGCTAACACATATTGGAAGACAAGAGACCCTCCTCTACAACACTTTAGCCTCCACCTAACTTCCAAGTGCTGCTCTTAGGAAGGACAACAGAAGTTGCTATGGGCACTGAGAGCTCCCGTCCAAAGCCCAAATGGCATCACTAGCCTTTTGTGTCTGTGAAATATCATTGGCTGGCTCTTCCATATGGTGACATCTGCCTGGTGGGATTAACATGCCATATCCCTTCGCCTTCCAAAAAAATCTCTCCTTTAGTTGGCTTTGATGGATGCCTTGTGCAGTCACAGCACTTTCCCCAGTCACACACTCAGACGTGCTCACACACAGCCGTTGTACGATCCAGCTGTATGTCTGTTATCTTGGCCGTGCCGAGTGCAGAGCAGCTATCTAATCAACCTATGTGCACAAGCTAGCTAAGCAATTAAACTCCAGAGTCCCATCCATCCCCATCCCACTCGACTGTTTTAACATCTGGCATGCTTGTTCTGGTGCTTGTGTGCACGCCAACTCATCTGCTGCTATAATCAGCGACAAAACATGAAGCACAATTGAACCCATTACATGGACTCTTCTTTGCTGCGAGTGAAATTTGATTTAGTTCTTTCTTTAGAACCGATTTCTTTCTGCTGTCATGATAATGTGCAGGAAAACTAAATTCATTTATCTGTTACACAAATGAAATTTACTGAAGTATGCTGAACCGAATGAGACACTCTTGTGTTGCGATGTAGAAGCAACGTGCGTGCGTGCGTGCGTGCGTGCGCGCGTGTGTGTGTGTGTGTGTGTTGATGGACCTTGTGCATAATGTGGTCTGATATTAGAACAGTGAAGGACAGCTACACTCAGACGCTTTGCCACTCCAACTCTCCAAGGTCCATACATCTACTTACAGTGCACCCACGGCAGCAAGCGCCGTCTCTCCATCCTCCTCTGCCCCCACCCCTGCTCTATGACTCATCACTGGTTCATTCAATCAGGCTAAATGGCTGTTGTAGCAGAAGCAGTCAATATGCTCAACACCGCACATTGGCCTCCTGTAGGTACTCGCTGTACGGCCAGAGAATGAAGTATAATAATGTTGCCTAAATTAGAGAAATAACCCTTTCCTCACTGCTGCAATGCTTCTAACTGACCAGCGTCGCATTTATCTCAAGTCTTTTAAATAAAACATTGTCATTTAAACATTTTRTTTAGTTTTGTTTTGGGATAGAGATGGGAAGCAATGTTACAGCTTCAGTAGCTGTGAGTGGAGTTATTTTATGAAGCCGGAGGAGAATTATTATGAGTTTAAGATGGTCTAAAAACAATATTGTTTATCGCGATCATTTCTGAGACTATTTATTGTTATCGTGACAGGCTGTAGTACAAGCAGAAAGAAACATTCAAATCTGAAGAGGGGTTTTTATTATTATTATTTAAGGCAAGAATTTTTTTTTCTGTTGCCATACTGGGATTTTCCAAAAGTCAAGTACAATTTGGGGTTTGCCCCCTGTTAGCTCATGGCTCCCTTATGGCGTCCCACAACTGCACTTGGTTATAAATGGCTACTACAAACGGACGAGGTGTTGGCCCGAGGCTGGTAGGCATGAGGATTTAGGAGATGCTCTCATCTCAAGTGACTTTGATGTCGTCGGATGAAGCACAAAGTGATGCTCGGCTCACAGCGGAKAAAGCAGTGACCCTAAAAAGTGAGCCGTAACGGGACGTCAGAAAAGTTGTCCRTGCTTGTGGGTTCCACGTTCCCTGCAGTGACATAACCAGTCTGTGTTCTGTGCTCTTCAGTCTGTGTTTAAAAGAAGTACAAGTACTCTTTAAACAAAAAAAAATGAACTTTTATTTAAAGAACTTACAGGTAAGTTTAAAAGGGAATTTCTCCAGGGCCAGAGCAGGTTGAAAGAATGCCTTGATTCACTGTAATCTTTTAAAAACCCGTGTGTGACGCAGTTATGTGATATGCTAATGACTCATGTCTTTTTGCCTCAGGTGACAGAGTATCTGAACAGTCAAGAATCTGCCAAGAGTGCCAGAGTGAGTAGCTTCATACCAACCACATTCTTTCTTTTATTTTTCCCCTCTTCAATTATCTCCCTTTCTTCTCATCACAACACCAAGTCTTTTTCTCTAGCATATATTGGAGAGCAAGTCAGACAATGGTGGCTATTTTGGGGAAAAAAAATAAAATCCTGAAGCGATATATAATTGGAGGTAGAATAGTGTGTGGAAACTTATAATAAAAATTGTAAGGAAGTAAATTACACTGAAGAGAAGGACCCAATTTATGGTTGATTGTCCGCACAGTCTCAATCAGGGAATAAGTGTGCACAAATGTAGAAAATACTGTAAGATTCACCATTAAAATTTGAACTTTTTTTCAGCTACAAACTACAAGAACATAAACGTTAAATTCTTGACAAGCAGGCACTTTTTCTTTTGCTTTTTCCAAAATAAATCCATGACAAACTAGCATATTATTGCCACCTAACGTATGAAATGAGATGTGGGACTTGACAGAAAAACAAAATAGACACGAGTGTGTCGACATCATTGTAAACAGAAACCATAACACGACTGCAGCTGTCAAACGGGTCTAGTTATAGGGTTTTAAATGTGAAATTTGAAACGATGACATAACTTGCCTAAAAGTATTTACTWTTTTCTCAGAAGCATAGTTATGCATTTTGTTTAAACAAACTTTAAAATATGTTTATCTCACTTAGCAATGACTGTTGGTGACAAATTATGACCAGTATTCACAAGGGCAACTAAAATAGCCAAATACCATTTTTTTTTTTCTGCTGTAAGAAAACGGTACGTATTTGCAACTTGACACAGTGTGTGTTGGTAGTACTTTGAAAATAAAATGTACAATAAAGTGGTTGTGAMGAAAACCTCCAGCCACAATCATGARTATTCCTYAAGTTTTACGAGACTTTCCCTAYCTAAGCACTTCTGGTGACACCTGTGCTACTGGTTGACAAATTTACTGCCTCAGTCAAACTCCCCACCTGCCACTGGAGCTGGCCTCACTGAATAATTGGAAAAATGTCAAGTACTGGTATTTGGCCACAGGAAACTAGGCAATAATGGGTCTGTAAATGTTCTTAAATATCCAGAAGTGCACCCTTATCAACACTAATAACCCACATTGTATTGTTCTCTAACTCCTGCAATCCATGCATAAATAAAATAAAAGCACATCCCATCTTGTTTGTGTTTTTAGAAGCAAAATTTCTGATTTAAACAAATCTGCATTTTGAAATTTATTGTTTCAAAATTTGGGGAAACCTACAGCCCTAAATGCCCAGATTGAACTACAATGAGGATTAAAAAAGGTTCAAAAGTGGACTTTAGTACATTAAATGATAAAGGTGGTGGAGCTGTGCTAGAATGTGGTTTTATGTATACAAACACCCTGTTCACACCTGTGAATGTCACCCAGTTATCCAGTTTTAATCTAATCACGTGTATTTCTAACATTATGTGTTCATAAAGAAAAATTGCATTCTAATTAAACTGTCTTTTAAAAAAACAGCTACAAATAACTCAAAATATCAACAGACATACTGGTTTTAAAGTGTCTGTATAGTGCAGCAGTAACTGAAAAACACATTTTTAATAGAATCTGACCATCTTTATTTACTCAGTTTTAGAAGTTCTGCTGAAGTCGACTCTGCAGACTGTAAGAACTTCACAACAGAACTCAGTTTTAGTTTACGTCCTTTGTTCAGCATTATGACATCAAACTCTAAAGCWATCAGTTGTTTTTGTGCTTTTATTTCCTCTCTGGTTGTGTTGCAGGCTCAGACAATAAGCCAGTCAGAGGTGATTACAATAGTGACTGTTATTACTATCAGAGTCACCGCCGTGTTTTCAGAGTGTTGGGGAGGAGGAGGGGGAAAAAAACAGCCATGTGAGAAATGGCTTCATTCATTTCATTCATCCTAATAACTAGTGCTAATTAGCACAGTTGCTAATTAGCTATGAATCACAGTGTTAACAGCTGAGCGCACAGGCCTCTGAGAGCCAAAAAAATATACAAAAAAAAAAACCATCCCACACAGATAGGCTGCTGTACACACACAGACACAATTTTATTACATTTGCATGAATATCCACGTTTTTGTCCCGGCTGTAGTAAAGGCGACATTTAGAGGATGCCTGTGTTGGTTTATGAGGCGATGTGGGATGGTCTGTGTTGGAACAGGAGAAGTGATAGACTGGATGTTATCTGAGGAGATTTAGGCCTRCAGAAATGGGCCAGCTCAGAGGTTTCAAAGGCAAAAGGCCCAGCCCAGGCCCCGACACTCTCCTTACCTGAACATTTCATGTGTAATGTTCTGCATCAGTTACAGAAATCCTCGTTCAAACGAACAAAGACAGGTTATCACGTCTGCTTCCTGTAACTGTGCTCAGTAAAGTGTTTCTTTCTCCCCCTCAGCTCAACATCTGGCGCTACGGAGACTTCCGTGCGGATGACGCAGACGAGTTCGGCTACAGTCGTTAAAGGAAGGAAAAGCGACCCACGTTGACACCATTCCAAAGACCAACACGGACAGAAAGCGATGAACTTAAACAACAAATATTGACTCACTCACTCTTCCTTTTTGACATTTCATCCCTAAAATCTGGCTTCTTTTCCAATCATGCAGAAATATTAATTTTCTCCAGCAAGCAATGCTTTAAAAAAAAGTCTTAAAATAACTTCCCATTTATCCTTTTATTCCTCTAATTGACCTCTCTTAGCTCAAGCAACCTGCACTGTTGCCAATCTGTTATTTGCCATGCTACCTTCTTGTGTGAATGCTAATTATTAATACTAAAGTGTGTTTCAGGCAGTCATGTTCTTCACACTCTGAGCTATTTCAGCTTTCCTCTTTCCTCCAATGGACCGGCTGTTTCGGGGAGAATGCTCGATTTTCTGCAAACAAATGCTTCCCTAATAAATTTCTTGTAAATGTGACAAGTTAAAAGGTGTAAATTCATTTATTTTAGAGAATAACAGTAGGGGGGGATTCACACAGACAAAAATTAAAAAAAGGAAAGGTTTATTTTTGTCTTTACTGTATATCTGTGTGACATTTTACAGATGTTTTTGTGGGGAGTGTTTTGTCATTTATTTGAAGTCACACTTTTATGACCAGTAAATATGGATGCCTTCATGTGGCGTTTTATCATCTCTTGTTCTGTAAAGTTTACATTCTTATAATGGTTATGATCCTGTCTCTGGCAGTCTCTTCTCTTTCTGTCTCTGTATGCCATATCAGACAGTGTTTGAACTTGTTTCCAAGTCATGAATCTTTGCATTCTATAAAAACAAAATCTGCTGAATAAAAAAATAAACAAACTAAGGAAACTGAAGGACTGAAAGKGGTTTTTACCAAGAACTTGTTTGGATGCTAAGGTTGCGTTCAGACTGAATGTGATTTGCACTCAGAAACGCATCCAACGTCTGAAGTTGTGCGCTAGACGCTCTAGCAAAAGTTCAGATTTTTTCTACTCCAGTGTCTGCCACTTTAAATGCACGTTATGCACGTCCAAATGTTCAAAACGCGCCACACTTATGGATGTGCACCCACCATAGAGTTGGCATGTAAACCAGACGCTCAAACAGTGTTTAGTCTGAACACAGTCATCACCTACTATTGAAAGGTGAAGGATAGTTTTTCTTCTAGTGCATTTATTTTCTCAATTCTCAATAACTTTTAGTCTGTAACATTTAAGATGGCTATAACAAATTTTTACAACTCTTGGCTTAAAATGTGGTTTGGTTTTAGCTGAGAATCATTGACAACTCATTTTCTGAGCAGGACCTCACAATAATAAGGTTTGTCTGAATTTTGGTCAATTCATGCGGTTCACTTTTTTTTTTTTTTTTGGACACATTGAAAATGCCTTCACGGGTTTACATACGGTAAGTAATTTCCAGAGGTTGAAAATAAAAAAAAACTACTTGTAAAAGTAAAAATGCCTTAAGTAAAAGGCATAAAAATGTTCACAAAAATTCGGGAAAGTAAAAGCATTTTTACACAAGTGCTAAGAAATAATCTCCTGAATTTACTTTACTCACATTGGTTTAGTGCAGGGGTCTCCAAAMCTTTTATCCTTAAGAGCTGCTTTGATTTGATTTGATTTATTTATTTAAGAGGAAAAGATTATTAAAATTCAAGCCTGACTCAGCATAATTGCTGTTTTAGCAGTTCCTGTTCTGCAGCACATAAAACACTCAGAATTACAGCATCACAATCACATCATTATACACCATAGACACAAAGACAAACAAGCATACCAAATTTCAGGAAGGCAGCATTTGCAAAATAGGACGTCTAAATACTGTATGAGCACAGCAAAATGTGTCCAGCAGATGGCAGACAAGATTCCTCTTAAAGG
>NW_013952424.1:1948301-1951151 GCF_001266775.1 Austrofundulus limnaeus
GTGTTAAATTTTAAAATAAACAAGTAAAAGTATCATTTTTAGGTTTCAAATGTAACAAAGTAAAAGTAATGATTTAAAAAAATACTTGGTAAAATTATAAATTTAAAAAAAAATGACTGAGCTACTGTAACAGTAAATGTACCTATTTTCAAACTAAGTGTGAACACGTTTGACAGATTAGGGAGGAAAAGCTTCCTACAAGTGAGGTAGAAGTTAGCCCAGTGGTTAAGTTACATGGTTTTGGTACCTAAAGGTCACAAGTTCAAATACCAGAGGTAAGCTTCATTATATAATGAGCATCAAAGAGTTCACCTGTTCATCACAAATGCAGATTACAGTAAGGGGGCAGGATGCCAGGTCAGGGTGGATTAGATTAATAACAATTATCAGTRTGTAGGTAATGGTGCTGTGGTATCYATGTTCTGATGAGTAGAATCATTTTTACMTAATCTGATAATTATTGATTGAGGTGCTGCTTTAATTTTACTTTAAACTTCTACAAGTTTATCCAATTCATTCAGAAGTGAAGATGTCTTTCAAAACTGTGGAAACGAAGTTTCATCTGTAAGCCTTGAACTTTCAGCATGGTGGTTTTTACATTGTGTAACTAAAGTTGTCTCTGRAATTTGACATGCCCCAAAATGTTTGTTAAAAAAAAACATTCATTACTTTGTGAGAAGTGTTGTACACAGACTGATGGACAAACAAACCAACAGCACAGAAAACCTACTTCCTTAGTTCAAGATAATACACCAACGCTGAACTTTTCAACAAACTAAAAGTCAACCTTTCCTAACTTTTCTGGAGTTTGGTGGAAATAAAARGTGCAGTTTTTCAAAAAGCAGTTTTCAGGATTGAGTCCCACAGAAGAAAAGTCAAAGCTTGAAGACCTTCAGAGCTGATCTGTAAAACCTGAATCTTCCAGAGAAGCAGCTCAAAGTTCAGTGGATGAGTTCTGAGGAGGTTCTGATCTCCTGAGTGAAGCAGACCCTGAAGTTCAGATGAGAGTAAAGAAGCCTGATGTGTTCAGGCCTCAGTCTTCTCAGCTCTGATGTTTCAGGACCTCCTGAGCCTCTGAAGTGACTCAGACAAAGGTTTTTCTCTCAAACTTTTACTCCTCGGACAGTCGAGTCGTCCCAACGTCCAAACGTCCAAAAACAAGAGACAAGTTTTAAAAACACAGCATTATCATTAGAAGAAAGTGTGGCGCAGCCAGTAAGAAGACTGGCTACCACTGTAATCTAAAGGTTGCAGGATCGATCCCAGGAGGTGTCTTACTGCCTTTAGCTTTAATAAGGGTAAAAATCTTAACTAAACCCTAGAGGGAGCAGGACTTGAACCTGCAACCTGCTGAGCTCTAGTCTCTTTCTTATCCCTCTGAGCCATCACTCAATACAAAAAGTAATGTTCTCTGTGCGCATTTATCTTTTAGATTTCAAACATTTTTACTATAAAAAAAAACTTAGAAAATTTTCAGCTGAAGCTGAAGGTTGAGCCTTCATCAGCAGCTCAGGACTGACTGTAGACCTTCAGCTCAGAGGACTCAGCAGGTCTTAGAGGCTCTCTCATCCACTTCTAGAGGACACAGAGCCCTTCAGAGTCCACCAGCATGTTGGATTGTCTGTTGTTTCTATTATTCTGAAGTCAGGTTGCATGAGACCTGACCCTCTGTCTCTAACCTGACAGCTGATTGCACATTGGCTCACGCTCTTTGGTTCTGCTCTGGGTTTATGGTGTAAATTGTTTGACTGGTATTCCAAAGCCTCTTCAACCTGATGTAGTTAGAGCCACTTTTGGCAGGTCAAGAACAAAATCAAGGAAAGCCCTTTACTCTCAGCTGTGAGCTGTTGACACTCATTATTAAAAATGTAAAGACTCAGATCTTTAAGAAGTGTTTGGAAAAGCTTGGGATCCAATTCTTGATCACCTGGAGCATGTTCCACTAAACATACTCCACCCTAATTATTATCTTCCCATTTCTTTACAGGGGGCCACGTACTATAGCAGATCATCCTAAATGACACAAATTACAACATTTTACAGTAGGTATTCTGAAATGTGTAAAAATAACATACACACATTGTCCAAAATGACAAAAATTAGCACATACTATAGTACATTTTCCAAAATGTCAGAAAATACCACATAGTATAGTATGTTGTCCAAAATGACAAAAAATACTGTACCACATACTATAGAACATTGTTCAAAATGACAAAAAATACCAAATACTATAGTACATTGTCCAAAATCACAAAATTAGCACATACTAAAGTACATTGTCCAAAATGACAAAAAAATAACACAGACTATATAGTACATTGTTCAAAATGACAAAATATACCACATACTATAGTACATATTCCAAAATGACAAAAAATATCAAAAACTTTATTACATTGTCCAAAATGACAAAACATACCACAAACTGTTGAACCTTGTCCAAAATGACAAAAAAAAAAAAAAACATTCTGTAGCACATTGTCCAAAATGAAAAAAAAACCACATACTTTGTTACATTGTCCAAAATGACAAAAAATACCACATACTATATAGTACATTGACCGAAATGACAAAAATACCACACACTGTAGTACATTGTCCAAAATGAAAAAAATAACACATACTATAGTCCATTGTCCCAAATGACAAGAATTAGCACATACTACTGTCCAAAATGAAAAAAATAACACATACTATAGTCCATTGTCCCAAATGACAAGAATTAGCACATACTACTGTCCAAAATGAAAAAATAACACATACTATTGTACATTTTCCAAAATGACAAAATAATACCACATACTATAGTCCATTGTCCCAAATGACAAGAATTAGCACATACTACTG
>NW_013952424.1:1951617-1967406 GCF_001266775.1 Austrofundulus limnaeus
TCCAAAATGACAGAAAATACCACATACTATAGTATATTGTCCAAAATGACAAAAAATTAGCACATACTATATAGTACATGGTCCAAAATGACAAAAAATACCACATAGTATAATATGTTGTCCAAAATGACAAAAAACTGTACCACATACTATAGTACATTGTTCAAAATGACAAAAATTAGCACATACTACATACAGTACATTGTCCAAAATGACAAAAAATACCACATACTTTGTCACATTGTCCAAAATGACAAAAAAAATAACACATACTATAGTACATTGTCTGAAATGACAAAAATAACACATACTATAGTACTTTGTCCAAAATGAAAAAAATACCACATGCTATATATAGTACGTTATCCAAAATAACAAAAAATACCACATACTATAGTACATTGTCCAAAATAACAAAAAAACAAAACCACATACTATATAGTACATTGTTCAAAATGACAAAAATTAGCACATACTACAGTACATTGTCCAAAATNAGTACATTGTCCAAAATGACAAAAAATAACACATACTATATAGTACATTGTTCAAAATGACAAAAAAACTTATACTATAGTACTTTGTCCAAAATGAAAAAAATACCACATACTGTAGAACATTGTCGAAAATGACAAAAATTAGCACATAATTCATTACACTGTCAAAAATGAAAAAAAAACATATACTATAGTACATTGTCCAAAATGAAAAAAATAACACATACTATAGTACATTTTCCAAAATGACAAAAAAATACCACGTGCTACAGTACATTGTCCAAAATGACAAAAAAAAAAAATAACAACCACATACTATAGTACATTATCCGAAATGACAAAATATACCACATACTATAGTACATATTCCAAAATGGTAAACAGTATAGGTCCTAAATGGACCCTTGTGGAACACCTCTAGAAATGTCCATAAAACTTGAGGTTTGACAGCCATATTGAACATATTGTTTACRGCCAGTCWGATAATTTAGAAACCAACCCATGGCCTGTTCAGTAAACCCTATGTCCAAAAGCCTTTGACACAAAATCTCATGATCAACCATGTCAAAGGCTTTAGACAGATCTATAAAGAGGGCAGCACAATAGTTCCTGGCATCAAGAGCTTCAATGATATCATTTAGGACCTTCAGGGAGGCAGTAATTGTACCATGTTGTTTTCTAAATCCTGAATGGTAAGGTGATAGGATATTCTTTGAATCCAAGTACTGCTTAATCCGTTCATTTATAATCTTTTCAAAAATCTTTGCTAAAATACACAATTCTTTGGGAGACTTCAAATGTGTTTTTGCAAAATTTAGCCAGAATTTTAATTTTTTAGGTGTGTGTTGGCTTACAGGTATTGCAGGAGAGGCTGGCTCAAAGGGGAAGGCAAGAGGTTTCCAGGAGTGAGTATCATACAGGTCAGGTAGTTGTTACAGATGGATAAAGTGAAAGAGTGACAGAACAGAGGACAATGACAGACATCTGCTTAAAAGGCTCATCTCCAAAGTTGAGAAACATTATTGTCAATATCTTCAGGAGTACTTAAACACAGGTTAAAAATGCATAAGATCACCCTAGACAGTTACAAAAGAATCAAGAGGCTGCCACCAGTATTAGTAAAATAATGTTCCAGCGAGGAATGAATTTTGAGAGTCTCATAAATGGAACCAGATGCAGGTGAGGAATTGGAAAACTCCGCCCATGTCTGGAGCTGCAGGTACAACATGACACCACCTCTTTAGTGGCCTTAAAACCATTGATCAGCTGATGAAAAGCCTATTTCTGTTTGATCCTTGTTTGCATGAAAATTCTTACTTTAATTTGAACCTTCTTATGATGCAACAGTGAAAAATGTGAATTCTTGCCAATTATCAACTGGTCTCAAAATTTTGATCAGGAGTGTATCGTAAGTTGTCCAAAGAAATTAAAAAAATAAATACCACACATGTAAGTCTCTCACATAAAAAGTACCACTTATATGTATGCCATTATGCATTATTCATTTAGCAATATGCAGCATGATACATAAAAGTTATTCCACATTTACTTTAGCCRTCATAGCCAACACTCCTGTTAAATTCCAGGTTTTTGTGATAAAGGTAAATCATTTCAGAACCTTTTCTACTTTTGATGCAAGCTATAACTTCTACAACTCTATTAAAAATATATATTTTACAGGGAAAAAAATATTAAACAAGGTGGCTGCATCAGTATGCACACCCTCTTATACCTGTGGATGCAGGTGTTCAGAATTAACTAATCACATTTGAAGTCATGTTAAATCAGAGTCGGTACACACCTCCCATCATTTAAAGTGCCTCTGATTAACCCCGGAGAAAGTTCAGCCAGTCTAGTAGGCTTTTCCTCACATTTTCTCACAGCCATGGCCCACGGAGAGCTTTCAAAGCATCAGAGGGATCTCGTTGTTAAATATACTGTATCTGTCAGAATGCTACAAGAGAACTTCCAAGGCATTAGATATACATGGAACACAGTGAGGACAGTCACCATCAAGTGAAGAAAATATGACACAACAGTGACATCAAGGATGGATGCCCATCCAAAATTGATGAAAAGACAAACTGTAAACTAGTCAGGGAGGCTGCCAAGAGGCCTACAGCAACATTAAAGGAGCTACAGGAATTTCTTGCAAGGCTGTWCATGTCACAAAAACCTCTAGTTTTCTTCATATGTCTGAGGTAGGGGGTAAGGTTGCATGTATTTTTCTTACCAAAATAAACAATTTAAAAAATAAAATTCTGGCTAAATTTTGCAAAAACACATTTGAAGTCTCCCAAAGACATGCCAAAAAATGTGTCATGGTTTGATGACTTTTCTGACCATAATTCCCATAAGTCATAATGTGCCATGCTGGTAGACTCCTACCCAAAAAAGACAGTACTTTAATAAGGTCCAAAAGTGTTTGAATGAAGTGTTAGTTTAAGGGTGTGCACACKTATGCAACCATGTTTTAGTTTTCTTTTATTTTTACTTTAACCCTCAAAAGGGTTTTTATTCTTTTTCAATTGAGYTGTACAGATTATAGGAAAAAAAAGTTGTGGAAAAAGTTTTGAAATAATTTAACTTGGTCTAATTTTTTTAACATCACAAATATCACAAAAATCTAGAATTTAACATTAGCAGACTTTATATCTACTGGTTGGATGATAATGGCAGTATCATTTTGCATTACATTACTGTTAAGCATGGGGCTCCCCTGCTTTCCCAAATCTGACACAAACTGCACAAAATCTCCCCTAAAGCCTTGTTTAATGTCCACTTTATGAATCTCTTTTCACCAAATGAGCCACAAAGAGAAYACATCCATAATGGAATACAACAGAGTCCTGTTACATCACCAAGGTCACCCCAATGAAACTCACGTCTACATGAAAATACAGACTCTTCTCCTCCAATTACTGTTGATTTGAATGAGGCAGATTTACATAAGAGATGTATGGTAGATGTTTTCAACGCCAATAAACATCCATCAACTTTAACGTGCTGTGAGTGGCAGCTCAGAGTGTTAAGTCTTTGCTGCGAGTGAACTGATAAAACGAGCTGGAGCTGCTCTCCACTTCCCCATCATCACTCCATSTCTAACTGCTTATCTGTAGTTGGGTCATGGAGGCAACAGGTCCAGGAAAGAAACCCAGATATTACAACATTCCCAGGGCAGAGTAGGARCACAATCCCTCCATCGCGTTCTGGGTCTGCTCCGGGACCTCCTACCAATCGAAGGTATTCTTCCCGGTGACAGATCTCTTACCTAAGGTTTAAGCTGGACACCCTATGAAGGAAGTTCATATTAGCTGCTTGTGCTAATGATCTCATGATCCAAACCTCATGATCATACAGCGGATGAAGGTCAGAACGTAGACAGACYAGTAAATTAAGAGYTTTGCCTTTTGACTCAACTTCTTCMCCACAACCAAAACAATGCTCCGATCCATTGATCCATCTCCMACTCCATCCTACCATCATGAACAAGCTGCCCAGATACCTAAACTCCACCTGAGGCAGACTTCCCTGACATTAAAAGGACATTCCACCCATTCCTGCTAAAATTTTGGCCTCAGACTTAAAGGAGACTGACTCTCATCCCACTCTACTGTGAATTACYCCCATGAATACTGAAAGTTTTGACCCAGAAGAGACAGAACCACATTGTCTGCATAAAGMACATAAASACCCTGAGGTTCCCAAACCAGACACTCTCCATGACTGCTCCTTAAGATCCTGTCCATGAAAACCACACACAGTACTGAAGACAARGGATGGCCCTGAGTCCAACCTTTATTACTACCTTAAAAAAAGCCTTAAAATCATTTCCACTCAGCTTTGGATGATTCATTTAATGAAAAACCAAAACATTGGAAACTAGAAATCCCACAATCTGTAGTTAGCTGTGTCATAGGAGAATCGTCATCTAATGCTAAATCTGGTTAATCTGCTAAAGCGCTTGGAGACTGACAATGGAAATTCACTTTAACATGTTTTCATCCYACAACAAAAAGGTGACCTTCCAGCTTTATGCTTATTCATAGTTAGAATACTAAGACTATGCTCACACTAGCCATGTTTCCATCCAATTTTAATTTGAATTTTGAGCAAATTTTTAACATTTCGCAAAAAGGAAAAAATGAATAAATGCGAATCAGACATGTTTCCATCAACTAGCTTGAAGCGAATCAGTTACGTCAGACGCATGCATGTAGTAAGCAGGAAGTAAAAGTTGCATCTCAGGAAAATGGAGAGAAGTTATCAGGAACATGCTGCTACTGTCGGGAAAGTTGTAATTATTCTGTCATAAACTAGTTTTGGCGATTTTACATGAAGTCGGGAGACATAGAGAAAGAAAAGCAATTCTTTTCACGTTACGGGAGTAACTGCGAATATGCTAATATACTAATACGATGAGGTTCCAGCTGTAGTCGCGGCAGCAGTCGCTCTGGTACCGGGACCGGTTTCGGACAGACAGGAGGAACAGCTGATCAACATGAGGTAAATGTTCGCTACATCAGACCTGATTCGAAAAATGTGTTTCCATCTCTCTTTTTGCGCATGAACTCTTTTTGAAAAAACCCAAAAACCACCTGAAGCRAGCGTATCAACTTTGATGCGAATTAGAGGAAGTTTTTTCAAATCAAGCCATTTCCATCCACCTTTTCTGATGCGATACTTCAAAATGCACATTAAAAACCTTGATGGAAATACGGTTACTGCTGGCCAAAGTGGCCCAAATCTGATCACTGATTTTAAGATAATAATTGTTCGTCACCTTTCTACACTTGAAACCTCCACTTTAAAGAATTTGAACTGTCCCTTTAAATGTCAGGTTGGTTTTGCAGACTTACTTTAAAATATGTAGCTCCAGGATTCGATCTACTTTCAGCTTTACCTCAAAAGATATACTTTTCTTTCGAARAGATGGTGTAAATCATGAGTCATAAATAAACTTTAGGTTRTYATYAYTRMKKMKWYKWKGWRRAMWWSKKGGGGGGGGGGGGGGGGATTGACGAGCTGCAAATATCCCTCTCCTCCAGGTGCCAGTCTGAATTCCACAAAGCCGTCATCAAATCCAAGGTAGCCTGAGCAATTTATCACCAGTGCTCATGTCCAATTACCAGGAGTTAGGATGAGAAATATGCTCTAAGGGCAATTAAGAATGCCGTCTCTGCTGTCAGCTGACTCATGGACTCTGTGCGATGGCTTTGTCTTTTAGATCCATGTCCTCTCTCTGTCTTTTTTTGTCACAAACTATTCATCGTCTCTCCCCGCTTGCCTCGCTGCTTCTCCTTCCCAGGCTGGCGAGAGAGCGGCCGGGCCCGTGCACGCCGGAGAGGCAAAGGGAAGCAATCATGGAGGATATGAAAAGAGCTTGTGTGTTGGAGTTTGTAAGTTAAGCCTTCAGATTCCATCTCCTCTCTCTGTTTGTGAAGCTGTCACAGCTGAAACTACACCCAGCAGACGTAACAGCCAAGATTAGGCAGAGCTGCTGTCAGCAAATTGTTTGCTTAGAAGTGTCGATTATTCGGTGTCTTCAGCAGCATCTGAGGCGGCCGACTCCAAACTGTGTCAAYAACAATTAAAAGGAGAAATGTTGCTTTGTTTTGAGGGAATCGTAAGAAAAAAGCAGCATTTGGAGAGGTCTTACTGCAATCAGGCAAATAGTGTTTTTCTCTGATCTCTCCGTGTGCTATCAGTGCACATACTGTATGAGACTACAAGAGAGGAAAACAACAGCAGAGCATTATTTTTTTTCCCATGAACATGTGATACGTTTTCTCTCTGGGGGTTTTGATGGAAAAATAAGTGTTAATTATTCATGGGCTTGAAACAAAAGAAGACTCCGACATATTTTATGACTGACGGGAATATAAGCTGAATTGTTTGTGTGAAAAAATATGACTGGTCATACAGATAGGCTTGTAAAACTGAATTACAGGGCCTCATGCTCCTCGTGATCTTTGTGTTGCGTTACAACCTGGAATTTAATTGGATTTTTATTTGATTAAGTGCAACAATACTCCAGAAGTTAAACTTGTATCACCACCTTTTGCAGCAGGTTCAGGTTCATGTCTCTTCAGGGTCTTGGTTCATGATTTTGGTCCAGTCTAACTACTGGAGATTTTGAAATTTTCATCCAWATGTTTGGGGAAGAACTTCCAAACAATCCAGGTCTTTAAGGAATTGTTTTTTTCCCCTGCCCCTCTTCTATGAAGCCCTGCTCTGTGCAGCTTCTAGTGGTCCTGGTCTGAAACAGACCAGCACAGATCCATCAGGGTTATCTTTGGTTTCCTGGATGTTTCTCTAATTAATGCCCTCCTTGTTTAATCTGTGTTGTTGGGACGACTTTGCTTTGGCAGGTTTGATGTGCCAAATCCTTCTATTTCCTAAAGATTTATGAAATGTTTAAGAATCTGGGATATTTTATTGGGACTCAGCCCTCCACAACTTTCTCACTGACCTGTGTGGAGAGTTCCTTGGTCTTCATGATGTCTCTTGATTAGTGGTAGAACATACAGGTGCTGTTCTGGTTTCTAGGAGAAATAATGCTTTGAATCACATAAAAAAAAATCCAATGAAGTTTTATGTTTTTAAGGCACTTTATTTACCTTTTTTATTCAAGACATCAACAAATAAGGACTTCCAATCCTTCCAATGATGGATCATCTCTTAAATGGTGATATCTGATTACTAACATGTTCAAATCCAGAGCTTTTCTGCTATTTTATTCTCGTTCTAATGTCAGTCTGCTCCTCTGGATTGGTAATTTATGGTTCATGCCTCTTAATATTATGCCTTCCTTCTCCATAAAAAAAAAGAAAACGAAAAGAAACCCTAACATTGCTCCTCTGTCTGTGCTTATCTCTGTCTAACACCCGCTCRCGTTCTGCCCTCTGTCCTCCAGCGGTTCAGCTTGTGTCCAGAATTTACCTGCTTCAGTCCCTCCGGATGGCAGCTACTGTCACACAAAGCCAGCTTGCATTCACACACATTTCAGGGATGGGCTCTTCTGTCTTCCTGCCAGTCATGAATGACGCTTTCAAAGACGAGCCGCGGAGTCGAACACGTTGCCAAAGGTAAAATTGAAGTTAGTGGAAGGCGGAAGGGGGTGTTAATTAGTTCTTTTTTAACTTGTAAAGAGACAGAAATTCTAAAGCAGCRATTTAATGAATGGGAGCACTCAGACCGCTGCTGCATTCACTCATTCTGTTGCTTCTTTTCATTACCCTGATAGACGCACAKATTGGTGAAATCGCCGCTTGATTTCTCCCAAGGAAGCAGGCWGCATCCCGGGGAGCAGTCTCGCCCTGCCTCGCTGTGATTGCGCTGTTGAAAATGTGCAACTTTCCAAAAGGGATTATCTGAAAAAATTTGTACATTTTAATTAAATGACCAAATTTAAATTAAGATCTGCAACAAGTCCCAGCAATAATTAGCTGATTGTACATCTCGCTCGGTTTTAAACGCGGCATGAATCAGATTGAGAGACGTGTCGTTTGGCTTTTTAATGGTGTCATTTACAGGCACATAGAAATCTGACTTTTAATGTGCAGCAGCAGATGGTGTAGTAAAATGACTCAGCGTTTGGACCATTTACTGTAAAGCTCAAACATGCTGATGGAAAAAAAAAATAAAGCACAATTTATGCATTTAGATGAAATGACTTTGGGTGAAAATATTACTCATAAATTTGCTGCTTCTTAAGGGACCTTTTTTAAAATTTTACACCAGTTAATCTGTGTAATTCAGTTATAACTCATTATAATTATAAAATGGATGCATTTTTTTATATCCTCTAGCTGAGGCATATCTTGTGAAGTGAGACCAGTGCTATAAAACATAATGTGCCTTTTTTGTTGACTGGCAGCACATCATAAATYCTGCCACCATCAGGGATGAAATCTACCCTGAAAAACCTTAAAAAAAACCCCTGCCTATCACTTTATTCCCTAGACATTTGAAAAACATTGGACTTCCTAGGGTTGGGCATAATCGTATCGTATGCAATTAATCGTCAGTAGAACATTAATCGATTATTTTTTGGCACTTGACGATTAATATGATTAATGTCACCAGGGGAGATTTTTGCAGTCAKTCTGCTCGGTTCTCCAATCTGCTTCAAATATAACGAACATTAAAAACAAGTTCTCCAATTTATTTATATATCAACACAATTTAAAATTGATGTATAGCCTGAAGTCTGTAATTTTGACACAATTTGGAACAGATTTTTACGAAGAACAAATCTTTCCCACTAAATTGGTCATGTGACTAGGATATAAGGGTGTACAGGGACTCCAGGGCATAAATCGTCAAATTAATCGTTATCGGCTAAATACCACAATTAATCGTGATTAATTTTTTTACCCATATTGCCCAACCCTAGGACTTCTCCTGCACACAGTMGAACTGTACAAATCAAACAACTTCCTTTGTTTTTTACAGACAGAGCTGCCTCCAAGTGCCTTTCTGCATTATTCACTGTTTTTGTTCACGCCACCTGTGAAAACAGACGAAACTGCTTCCCGTTTCAGTCGCGGGGTTCAAATGTGAAGCACAAACAGAGCGTCCCCTCCACAACATGTTGCAGATATTTCTAAAMCGCTTTCACCATCTGACTAAAAGAGTTTGATATCAGGTATAAAACGTGCAACTCTTTGAATATTTCTGAAGAACCACAGCGTGTTAAAACAACTGTGTGTTGATACGAAATGCATGAGAGAATGGGAAGGAGTCAAATGGACAATTTTTGAAAAYATATTTTTACAAGACTGATATAAAAGTAAAACCTGAAGAGTGTTTAATTACATACCCAGTGTATTATTCCTTTTTTCATAGTCAAACATGTTTTTTAATATGGTTTTTAATGGAAAACCAAAAGTGGCATTCCGTTTTATCCAAGATTACATATTCCAGCAGGACAACTAACAGCACAAAAATATATTTAATTTGAACTATTTCAGTTTGGACAGTATTGAGTCCAGGTTTAACACCAAGTAAAAAAATGCAACAGAAGACAACTTTTAAATGATCAAAATAACCTTTTAGACGTTGCCATCATCACCAAAGAGGGAGGGAGGGACAAAAACAAGGGGATGTAAAAAAAACCCCGCTTGCATTCATTACATTCACATAATACGACACGGGTCAGGTGATGGGGCACATGACCCTCTATGAACAATAGAGCYAATCAAGCCTATTGTTAGTTGATGGCCCTATTTTGCATGTGACTAACCTGTTTGTCCAGGTGGAGGCAGTGCTTATACGGCTGAGTTCACCTGAAACTCATCAGACTGATGAAGTCTCTTGGAGGAGAGACGAAACGTTTCACTAAAGAAGAACCCATCCAGAGGACCTACTTATTTTTTTCTGTTTGATTTTTTTTTCTGCCTGGATTACTGAGATGCATCAGGAAAACACCAAAGATTATGGAACCAATTAAATTAGGCAAGTGTGTTTTTTTTGTCTTTGTTAATTTGTACATTTACCAATTTTATTGTAATATTTTACATTTAAAGATCAGCCAACTAGCATTTGTTACAAAAGTGTTCAATTCTGAATTTAAAATTAAAACAAGCTAATWGTCTGAGCACACCTGTTTTATTTAGTCATCATCTCAAAGAGTTGTCTTAACAGTTTTGCTTATGAAAATATTACTACAATTTGTATTGCTCTCATGATTGTTGCTAATCTTTATCTATGACATATTTTAATTAAGGYGGCTGAAACAAGATGGATGAGGTGGGAATCAGAGGCGTACTGCTCACACAGGAAGCTGATCTCAATCTCATCTGTATTATTCCAGTGAGCCATCTGTGAACTTTACTACCCCAGCCATTAAACTGGAACATCCCCTCACCCATCATGTTAATAAACTGCCAGGTATTAGACTTAGCCCCTGGCATCCTGGTCCACTATTAATGTTCCCACTGGGCTGGTACTAAGCATGTGGCTGTAGAGCTCTCCAGCTGCTCTTATGCTCTATCATTCATCAGATTTAAATTAATTCATGCTCACTGTAACTGCAGCTCACGGAAGTAAAATTATGAATATTATATTTTTTTTCTTGAGGGCAGCTCTACTGTAATTGCTCATTATTCTATATTAGAATGAATTTACAGTTTTGAATACACAAAGGAGAGCACAAAGAAGCAGGTCGAGCTTTAAAGTAATCCTTAAAAATATCGTTCAGCATCAACTTACCTAAAGAACATGTGCTCTGTGGAAGAYGTCCCCGCAGGGCCAGAATTTAAGTTTAATTAGGTAGACATTGTCCAGAATATACACATTCATGTGTAATTCCTTTTCACTTTTCAGTGTAATCCTGCTTCTTAACGTTTCTCCACCCCAGAGTATTTCTGTCTGTAAGCTTCGTTTCCAACTCTATTGTAGGTCCCAGATAGCGCCCAAGTTATTGTTAGTGGACACAGAATTTGGGATTTGTCTAATTTAATTAAAGCTTCAACTATCTGAGGCTTGCTTTGTGTGTCACATTCKAATGTGCCCACAAGTACAGAGCAAAGATTTGGGTCTGTGCCTAGAGTTTTTCTAACTATAAGCAACACGAAAATAAATAAATGAACAAAAAGCTAATTTATTAGGATTTCTTTTGGCATCAGGCGAATGAGGATTCAGACCACAGCCGCAGAGTACAGTATGACGCTGACATTTGAACTCACCGTCAGTCAGTAAACGAACACGACTGGAAGCCTTTCATCACCAAAGGCCATGTTCAGACCGACAACAGCCGAGTGTCCAAACAGCTTTAAGGGGGCAGCTGTGGTGCGCGGGATGATGCGGTCAAGTCTTTAAATTAAAAAAAGAAGCTCCGCTTTTTTAAAAAAAAAATCCAAATGGATCTCTTTGTCAGAGGTTAAAAAGCTAAAAGCCAAACAGAAAAAAAGAGCCAGAAAAACAGAACTCCTGCTGTTCCCAAAAGATCATGAACAACTCTGCGTGTAAAACGTATCACAAGCTTTTTAATAAACTGCAGACATTTTTCCCCTCGCTTAATAAAACAAGCATAAAACCGATTTAATGCTTCCCAAATTTACTGAAGGACAAAACACAGTTTTATTATTTTAAAGCCAAACTAAAACAATTAAAATAAAATAGGATAATTTATTCAATTGTGATTTATTTATTTTTACCAATTTTACGTACGGTTTAAAGTACATCCTCCTGGGCTTTTATTAGTCTGATGGTTTATTTCTGACAAATCACGATCTGATCCAGAACCTCGACCTCCCTCACTTTTAAGTCTGTTTATGTCCCACTGGTTTGCTCTTTAATTGCAATCATGTAAAAATTAAAACATTTTCTGTTTTTAATAATAAACAGAAAACTTAAACTTGTGCATTAATGACGTCAAACAAGCTCAATTGTTTTGTTTTCTTTAAAAATAGATTTTTTAAAGATTCCTGCACTGCAAAGTTAAGCGAAAAAAAAAGAAAAAAATGTGTTTATATACAGTATTTTAGTTGTTGTTACAACCCTGACCACTTACCCTAAATCTAACCTCACAGGACCATACCTGACCCTAAAACTAAACTAAACCCAATTCACACATTAGTCCTAACCCCTGACCCACTAATGGTATCTCTGCCAATGAGGACCATGCTTTTGTCCCCATAAGGAACAGTGGGTCCTCACCAGGCTGTGTGTACCAGAAAAATGGCCAAAAATCATCCCCATCATGCAGCAAAAACATGTACCCTCCCCCCACACACACATCTAAGAGCAATTAATCTGTTTTTACTGCCTTACTTTTCCATCTAAAAATTATTCTAGTCGAGTACTCTTAACAGGTTCTGTTTAAAAGTATGTTTCACATGGTTTACTTATGGTAATGAACACCAGATGGACCCARTTTTCAGTAGAAATAACTCCAAACTACAACTAATTAACCTCTCCTACAAAAGTGACAATGGTCTAAAGGTTTCAAAAATCACATTTACATAAACTGCTATATATTTTTTGTAAGATTCGAGTGTTTTAAGATGGCAGAAATGCTTCGGTCCTGCTTTGATTAGCTGATGGCTTGACAGTGCGGTCGCTACTAATCTCCATGTTCAGGGAGCTACTCAACCAATTCACAGAATCAACTTTAAAAAGAAATATAAATGAAGCTATTAATGACTTTAACCCAAACAAAGTGATTCAGTGCTGGTTTGCCACATGTGAGACTTAATACTAAGACAAGAAAAGAGACAGAAAATACAATGGCCCATGTTTGTATCCAACCATCAGCAATGACTGCGGAGAGGAACGGTAATTTAAGAACTCAAGCTGTCGTTGTCATTTTCAGCCACCTTACATCATGTCTGCACAAATTTAACCAGAATGGAGCTCCAGAGTCTTTACGAAACAATTAAATGTTGATGCGCGTAGACGCACTGATCCACTTTGATGTTCAGTACAGCGGTTCATCACTGCTGAATGTGACACTAATGCCCATATCAGTTGGTTGATCGCTCATTACAAAATCCACTCTTGTACCATCAACTGTCAGGGCTTCCTGAGCGAGACAGGTACGGGRGACTCTGTGGGTGAGCGAAGAACTCGTTTACGAATGAGGAAGTGGTGAGTAGTGCCCGCTCTATGTTTGGCAGTTTTTGAGGGACACTGCAGTGTAATTTGAAAAGAGGCCTCCGTGGATGTTGAGCAATAATTTGCCCACAGATTCATCATGTATCCGATAGGGCAAAGATTCCTCGGAGGTTCAGAGAAGCAATAATAATCCTAATAATTGCCCTGCTCTTTAGACTTCATAGGCATCAATTGGTTGGTTGAAATCCTGAGTGTATTTCCAGCCATGTGTGTGTGTGTATGTGTGTGTGTGCCTGAAGTGTTTGATGAGTTGTACCTGTGTGCTGGGACACCTTAATCCAGGCGTTATTTCCCAGTGGTTTTCAAGAAGCACTTCTTGTTTTCAGACCTGAATGGAGACAAAAAAAAAGTTGTTTTAATCAACAATTTAGCATAATATTCCTTCTAGAAGCCGACATTAACTTGTACATAAATACACATCCCCACCTGGTTGGTTTTAGTTTTAGTTTTATTGAGTTTCTTCTGGYCAATACTGCAGCAAAAACTTTGTAATGGAAATTAAAGCTTTTGTCTGTTGGAGCCATAAAGCTCAGGATGGATGACATAAAATAATCATCCTGTTATTTAATTCCCTCTTAATAAAGAAAATGACATTGACAGAATGACTGATGATTTTTTTTTAATTTGGACAAAACTTTTGCGGCCATTTTCATCCAGCACAAAACATTTATCCTGTGAAGCATTTCATTCCAGCTTGAATAAAACCCTCCTACACAAACCATTTAGAAACGGTGTCAGCTTCTTTTATAAAAAAAAAAAGTGTTATGTTGACTTCACAAAAGGTGGTACAATTTGACGTCATGTTAAAAAGAACCAAACTGTGGTGGGTTTTTAAAGAATGATGTCAAGGTTAAAACGAAAAATTCTTGCTTTTAACATCTGCTGCACTCTAAAACTAATGTGACTTTTTATTTTTTTTATTATTCCCCCCGCCCCCACTCTTTAACGAGAGCACCTAGTTCCTTATAAAGATGTGGTGTAAGGTTTAGGTCCTCACAGTAAATGTCACAAAAGCTGACATCCTGCCTCCGATTAGAAGCTGCTCCCCTCTCTCTTCACCTCTCCCCCCTCAAACACCAACTGCGCAGCATCCTTCATCTCAACCCTCTTCTTCTCGTCAGCATGTGTTCTTCCCTGATATTTCTGCACCACCTGCTTTGACAAATTTTCTTCTGTTCTCTGATAAAAAGGCAACTGCACACATTTGAATAGATAATGTGTGAAAGAGCCATTCACTGCTGCAGCTGCTTCAGATCTTTTTTTTTCTTGCATTTTCCCTTTTTTTTGGATACAATTATTTTCACACTGATGATCTCATTATGTGCTTAGTTGATCCAATTAATTGTTTGGTTTAGGGAAGAAAAAAAAAGTGTTACTAACGCTCATCACGACACTGATTTTTGTCTTCGCAACCGTTTTGAATTTCGAAAATAAATAAAAGCGAAGCCTCTCACTGTAATAGATGCCGCTTAATCTTTCGCTTTCGCCAAGTGACCGCTYGTAACTGTGATTAGTTAAATGAGAAGACAATAAACTGATCTTCAAAAAGCATGGAGTTAAAAATAAATCTGTCCCATTGTTTTAGAGAATATTGTAGTTCTTGTAAGTTTTAAAATTAAAAATGAAACCATGGACCATCATCTAAAARTATCTATTTCACATCTTGAATTCCACAGAACTACTCAAGAGTCTTGTTCACAGAAAACACACAGCATGAGAAAAGTCTACTCCATGTAGCCCAAAACCAATCTTTGGCCACTGTACTCCAAATAATCAAGTAAACTTGTAAAACCAAGGAGTTGTATCTTGTTTAACACATGATTTCTGTATTTTTATCTTTGGAAAATGTAATTTTGTGTAAATAAATTAGGTTGACCAAATTTAGTTGTCATTTATCGAACATTTGGATCAGTAATGTTTAAAAATCTAAAATAAAATTGCATACCTTTATGCTATATATGTCATCTTTTACAGTAGCTAAGTGGGTGAATAGCACAGAAACCCCCCGCCCACCACCACTTTTTTTTAGAATAAAACAGAATAGAAATAGCCACTAAGTAACAGCAGCATCAGATATAGGTTCACAAAAGTTCTAAAAGTGGGAAAAATTGTATAAAAAAGAAGATTAACAATAACAGCAATARTATTAATAATATTATACAGTGCAAGAGTACAGTATATTATTACATATATTTATTAGAATAGAAATATACTCACAATCAGAAGGATGTGCAACTAAGAAGGATGATGTCAAGAAGATAGTTTGAAAGCATTTTACAAGGTACAGTAGATATTATAGAATTTAACCCTTTTAACATTCCTGAAATTCCTAAAAAGGATTAAATAAATTATTTTTAAGGGTGTCAAACTAAAGGTACAAACCGGAGGAAGTCACCCGACACCCTAGTTTTCAAAGTAAAAGCCCCCAGTTGCGTCTGGAAATGTTTAAAGGCAGAAAACGTATTGCACTAAACCTTGAATGTAAATGTCTGTTACAGACATTAAGATTCAAGAGAATCAGTCCACCTGTCTTTGATTAGAAGGCTGTAAGCAAACGATACTGAATGTAGAATTATAAGTGAGAAAAGGAGGACTGACAGTGAGAAAACACAAATTGTTCCCTTTGTCACCACACACACACACACACACACACACACACACACACACACAC
>NW_013952424.1:1967665-1974671 GCF_001266775.1 Austrofundulus limnaeus
CACACACACACACACACACACACACACACACACACACACACACACACACACACACACACACACACGCACACAGTGCCCCTTGTTCTCTGCTGTCTTCTCCAGTTGCACCTTGTTGGAGGAAGCTCTCCATTAAAGTGACAGCACACAGTAGAGGCTGCGAGCCTCGTTGCTGGCCGCTTCTTTCCTCGGGTCTAGAACTACTTCCGGTRCTCCGGTRAGCCAAACGTGGACAATCCAAACACAGGATGTCCTCACACATGCACTCGACACTCATGTAAACACATTGGAAGGCCATGAAACAACAAAACAGCACAAGAGAACACCCCCTTCTCACATTTGCTGACATGTTCTGCACTGTATGTGCACGTAAGSAGGCAGAGTTTAGTCCAACACACAATCCTCCTATCTRACCCTCAATAAAAATYRGTCTTCAAATACACAAACARGACTTGTTTTCCTCCACATTCTCTCTGCTCCAAGCCTACATTCGCCTGCCAATCCTGTAAGGTACCCATGGGATCCAGCATTATCAAGTAGCATACAATGGTGCCTGTTGTTGTTGTCGTTTTCTTTTGGATGTCATGTTTCTCTGTGGGTGGCCTCTGCCATCAAATGAATTTAAAAAGAAAAAAAAACACCACAGATTTTCTCAAGAGAGCTTCTTGKTTGTGGAAGTTCATGTTGTGCTCTTCCCGCTTCAGGCCACGGCCGTGCCCTGCAACTCCGTACATGTCGCTTTCTGCGACAGGTGGCAGCTGGGGACAACAAAGGCCTTCCAGTGAGGCTCATGGGTAACTTTCTGCATGTTAAAGAGCRGCGCGCTGACATGGGAAGCTTTCATAACATGTTCGTCCAACACCTGTCTGCAGGAGTGCACTGCTCACCTGTGATATTTAAACTCAAGATGAGAAAAAATTAGGAAGGGATGAAAAGCAAAGCAAGGAGAAAATACCAGAAATTACTACTATTATTTCATCATAATGTCAACTGTCACTGGTCATACTGTATGATCCTTTATTAAATCAGCCTAAAAGTTAATATTCTTAATATTTTGGAGTTCCTCAGGGGTAACTTTTAGGCCCTGAACTGCTTATTTTATACAATATTGGCATTTGCGATATTTCCAAAGTGTTAAAAATGCAGAATTTACTAGATTCAATGATGACTAACATTATTTGGGAGTAATACATTTAATACACAAGTAAAGGTTCCAATAAACTGAGTTGATTGAGTTAGTGAAATCAGAAACTCAATAATTCACATATTAAACACATTATTTCCAAGAAGCATCACAGTACTGAATAAGGTCAAGTAAGTATTTTAATAGTGTAAATATGTATCTTATTTTTATTAGTGGTTGGACTAATAGGGAATTAGATTAGGAAATATTGAGAACTAATGGTGAAGGGGTGGGGTTAAATAAATTTGTACTCATTTTAAACATGTGAGTTATTCAAAAAATGAAGCGATACTTTTACACTTTCTAATTTGAATTTTCTTGTAGGTTCTTCTTTTATTTCTCTCTTCTTTGCATAAAATGATTATAGTTAACATTTGTTTTCTTCTGCTTATCCGGGGTCGGGTCATGGGGCAGCAGCCTAAGCAGAGAGACCCAGATTTCCCTCTCCCCAGCCACTTGGGCCAGCTCATCCAGAGGAATCCCAAGGTGTTCCTAGGCCAGCTGAGAAACATAGTCCCTCCAGCGTGTCCTGGGTCTTCCTCTGGGCCTCCTCCCAGTGGAACATGCCCAGAACACCTCACCAGGGAGGCGTCCAGGAGGCATCCTAACCAGATGCCCGAGCCACCTCAACTGGCTCCTCTCGACGTGGAGGAGCAGCGGCTCTACACTGAGTTCCTCCCGGATGACCGAGCTTCCCGGATGACCAAACAAACAATATTTAAAGCTTTTATAATTTCAACATGTTGCCRCTCTCAAATAATTAAACACACATTCCAGCTACTAATCTTGTAAGGGTTTGCCCTATTTGCACTCTGAGGAAAGACTAACAGCCGTCCGAAATTTAGAGTGATAGCTACAAGAAATTGTCATAACTTTTAACACTCAAAAGATTAAAGCACAGCAACAACTGAATCAAACTGTTTCATGGAAGATTTACAAAACTCACCTTTGTCTGCTTTTCATCCTGATAAAGAAGCAAAAGTTATCTTTTCCACACTTTTTGGTGGTATTTGTGCTGAAAGCAGTATTTATTTGAGACATCAGTTAAATTTTTTAAAAGAGAAAAAGACTGTTTGCATTACTACTTACTATGTCAACATTTGTTTGACATTTGAGTTGCAGATTCATGTCAAAGATCTGAAAACTCTTCTTTTTATGCTCTGACTTTTAAAAGAAGGCTCATGTTATATTCTTGTATTCTTTGTCGCGATGGTTTCCCTGTTWTTTTATTTACTTCTGTCTCGGCGAGCCACCGTGTCTGAAACACAGAGGGCGATTATCGCCGACAGATTACGACCCGGGTTTCTGGAACCGTGGACGTGTTTTGCATCAGTTCTTCGTTTATTCATTTTTGCTCCATCCTTCAGCAAAATCAAATCAGTTCAGAATAAGAGGGGATGAAGACTTGCGCTCATATTTCGGAGACAGAACCGAGCACAGCTGTTCACGTGTTTACCTGGATTATCTCTACCTGTTTTCAGGTAGAGATAATCCCCATCTCAATCCACGTTTTTAATTCTCCGTAACCACAGCAACAGGCCCCTGTTTTCAGGTGTGTGTGTTGACGTGTACACACCAGCCACGGCGTGTACGTGACAGAAAATTTACATAAATAGCCATTCCGCCGGTTTGTCTGTTTCCCCGGCAACGCCAGGTGATTCTCCAAGGCGACCTGCAGCCGCCCACAGAGAGGGTCCGCAGCATCCCCCTGATCTGAGATTTCACATTTACTGTCTGGGACTCAGGTTAATGTCTGGAACAACACAGTGCACTAACTGAGCTCTGAGTGAAAGAAGCAGAAATAAGAAACASCGAGGGTGAGAGGTGTTTTTGTTAGCTGAACGTTGACGTATGAATAACTGAACATAATAATAACAACAATAAAAAGTTCCAGTACAGCACATAATGAAATATAAACCCAACTGAAAGATAAATATTGATTTGAAGTGTTTCTGCAGTCCTTTTTTGCTTATCCATTGCCATGACAACTATGTCTCATATTTCTGCCATTTTTGTGTTTCAAGAGGCTTTCTTCTGCTTTTTATCACTTTGTTCCGGGTATAAAAAGAAAAAAAAKACTTGACTTTGCTTTGATGCTTGCCGTCATAAAGAATCATTTCTCCACAAAAGACCACAGGAACCAAATGATAAATCTGACGAACCCGAGGAACTATTTTACAGTTTTCAAAGCATCAATTTATTTAGAATTTATGAATGCTGGGAAATTATTATTATATTTTTTAAATTGGTCACGTCGTTTATTCACCACACTGCGGAAAAGAAGAAACTAAATAATGTTACTAAGGAGAATATTTTTCAGTATGTTGAGAGGTCCAAACTGAAAGAAAAAAACATTTAAAATTATTTTACACAAATTAAATAGTTTTTTTGTCTTGTCAAAAGAAGAAAAAACATCTAGAAATATTTGGACTGATGCAGATGTTGCTTAATTTAAGAGCCTAGTGTGACATGCCTCTCCTTCAAACACAAAAAGTCAAAGAAAGCATCTTTACACTATAATAATAATAATAATCTAAAGAAACATCCGATTCTTCTCTACAGTCTGTGTTGTTTTTGTAACAATGCTCTGTTTACATGTAGACATTCCCCTTTGACATCACTTCCTGTTTCTTCACATGCAAATATCTCAACAACTGTTCATCTCAGCAATTTGAAATTTGTTTTGCAGTATGTTATCAATGTTATCTTTCCAAAAATGCATTCATGTTTATAACAAAGATTTGATGTCACAGGCACTTTAAAGGCGCCTTCACAGTAATGCAAGTTAACCCTGCCTATTTTATAGCCTCATGTCGTAAAAGCAGCTGGTTTTTGAATTAATACCATTTTTCAAAAGCATTTTATRTTTTATGCAACTTTACAAACTGAAAATCACGGCCATTCAACATTGGTTTTCTCCAATTTCTCTACAATATAAGGTCTTTCAAGAAAAAAAAACATAAAAGGTCAACTATCTTTTGGAATCTAGGTTATCATTTGGTAAACTGCAAGAAAAACTGTTAAAATTACAATGAAATGAGAAAAGCTTAGTTTGGCCTTTTTTTCTTAGGGTAAGATACTCATCTTTTCGGCCTCAGCTTTGATGTGAATGGCTTCCCAGTCTAAATAGTTGGAACAAGTAAAATTAACAGACACCTGCTTGTCTCCGAGTTCCTCRTTCTTTTCAGACAAACCAAGTCGAGAGGTGATTAATAGTCCAAACACACATTAAACCTAAATTACACCAGCAACTCTGCTGTTGCTGGAGTCACGTCTGCCTGCAGGGTGAATGAGTTTTACCCTAATTCCAAATGAACACAAAAGAATTTTCTTTCTCCATATTGTAACAACAACATCCACAGGTTTGTGTGGGCAAGTGATTACAAAAAAGGGTTTTTGGATAAAGCGCTTGAGCTGTTGTTCCCTGCTGAACAGCAACATTACAACCACCATTCCCCAAAAAAATCGAGGAAACAAGGTGTTTGTGTTATTGCTGCTTGTCGGAGAAACAATTACATCTACCTCAGCAGCAGTTCGGTGTTTCTTTAGATCTTTGCTTTTTGATTTCTGACATTAAAACTGTCCCCTTGCCATTTGCCATGCATATATTAGCCTTTACATGATTGACTGAATTAATTAAATAAATATTTAGTTGTTTTTAATCATCTGAAAAGAAGATTTGAAAAAACAAAACTGCCTTCTATGTAGGCTGGGGATGAATAGATTTAMATACTGAAGCAAAGCTTATGAACAAACAAGAAAATAAGATCYTGTGTACAAAATGTTCAATGAAAACCCCGGCTAATGATGTTAAAGAACTGATTAAATGACAGCGGAAGTATACTGTTTAAATAGAAAGAAAAAAATCAAGGTAAGAGCCGAGAATGTGGGATGTTCTTCTTTTGTGTCCACTTTTCTTTTCACCTTGGTTGCAGCACTCTCTGCAGTGGATTATTTAATGAAAAAGAAGAAGAAAAAAAACACAAGCGGAAAGGGGAATAAAAAAAGTGCACCTTTATAAATGAGAGACATTGGTTTCTGCTGTTGTGTCAAAGACGTTACACRACTTTTATTCAGCCGCGCCTCGCGGTGACGCACGCTGTACACCTTTCTGAAAGAAATGTCAGTGTTGTGCGAATGATTAAACTTTAAGTGGAATGAGTGAGATCCTGTGTGCCACCATCCACATGTGGGAGAAAGCTCACATGGGCATTAGCACTGAATAGAAATGTCAATGAAAACAACCTCTCCTTTTGATCTACAATAAAAAGTTAGTTTTTAAAAGCACACAGCTTAAACGTGTGATGAATAATACTAGATGAATTGAATTTGCACAGCAACTAAGTTTTCAGTCTGTTACATTAACTTGGCACTCAGGGAGTGACAGACACATTTATGTTTATCATGGTGACCACAACGAACCAACAATAGCAGCTTTAAGATATATATTTTTTTAAATCTCAGTTCTAAATATTTCTCATACATCAATGATGAAATAATGTTGGAATTAGCTGCTTTGACGTCTTTGGGATTTTTCTAGTTTTTATTTTTCTTTACTATTTGGTCAGCAACCAAGCTTCTGCATCATCCAATATGAAAAGTTATACCCATTGTTTTATTGGGAAAAGTTTTAAAATTCTCCTCCATTGAGCCTGTAAAAAAATGCTTTCCTTTCTGTTTAATGTTTTCTACCAAACATCCAATCTCTGTTGTGCACTAAAAGCCTAAAAGCATTGTGACTCATTTTAAGGTTCCAGTCATGTCTGAAAGTGATAATAAACACACAGGTGACTAAAATTTATGGATGAGCAAAAAGAGCAAAAAGCTATTGTTTCCCCAAACACCAGCACATCATACATCTCTTTTTTCCAAGGTGATACTGACGTCTAGACGTGGAGATTTTTTGTTTTAAACATGATCAGAATTTCAAAGAGAGACTTCGCAAAAATATATATATTCCCATCCCGGCTAGAAATGATCACTTGAGAACATTTTTTCTGAATTGATTTTGTACCAAAGAGTTTGTCYTCTGAGGATTGAGCTCAGCGAAAACCTGGACAAAAAGTCAGCCAGGGTTAAACTTTCCAGTCTAGAGACAGTCAGAGTTTTACAACAAAAGCCCACAGTGTCCTCCTTTTTACACTGAACACAGGTGATTGAAAGATACACACTCTCCCTGTTGTGTTCATGCATTTAATTTCTCTGGCTGCGGGTGCAGGAAAAAGAAAGAAATAAAGAAAGGCAGGCAGACAATGAAAGAATAAATGCTCATACCTCCCTGAGCCACCCTGTGGACCTCTTACAGAAAAGATCTTTTCATCATGTTGCAGCAACCACCCCCCCCCCCCCCCTATCTCTTAAAGGAGAGGGTGAGTCAACCCCACCAAAGGGGGAAAAAAAGAAAGTCCATTTTGCTCTCTAAACTCACTTGTCTAGTGATACAGAAAATCCACTGCAATAATTCAGCACTCTCTGTGCTTGGGCTTCAACACTAATTGTGAGCAAGTGGCTCATACTTTCTGTGGAATGGAGAGTAATTAGAGTCTGCATGTTTCATTTCTTTTTCCATAGAAAAGCACAGCTGCAATGGCTTTTAGTTCAGAATGCAGTCAGAGTTTCTATTTGTAAAGACTTCCTTTTAGTCAGACACTAAACCCCACGTGGAACATAAGCTCTGAGTGATGTTCTATAGATACTTCATATGTATCATCCCTACTTCATATGTACTATAGATGTTTTAAATGTACTATAAATATGCACTATACCAACTTCAGGCAGCACGGTGGCTCAGTTGGTAGAGCTGATGCCTCTCAGCAAGAAGGTCAC
>NW_013952424.1:1975966-1989695 GCF_001266775.1 Austrofundulus limnaeus
ATATATATCATTATTTAGCCTAACATCCATGTGAAGATCAGAAGAACATTCATTCATTTGTTGATTTACTAATTTATTTCCAGTCATTCCTGTTGCAATACACAAAAGTTAGCCCTGTTTAGTTTGTGATTAGTGGTTTTAGGATTGTGGACAGCAAGGGACGATTTATATCCAGGCCAACAGTTAGAAAAGGTCACTTGTGTCATCACCTTTATGCAACGAAAGCAGCTGAACAGTTTTTCCATGTTGAAAGGATTTTGCCTGCAGGTAAACGCTGCTTTCAAACGGGAGCAAGTTGAGATGTGGTGACAACAGGAGCACCGGAGTAAAGGAGTTTCAGGTCAAAAAGGTCAAAGTTGTCTTCAGTGGGGGACTTCTTGACGTGTAAATGTTACACTGCACTGTGACATGTGATGTGGTTTAGATACATTTGTTGTGATGTAGCAGCAGAAAGAGACAGACAGTGAACATTGCCTCTGATAGTTGGTGTGGGAACATTATCAAATGTGACATGATGCAATTACTGTAAATGTTTTTGCACCGCTTCGGTTTACAGTGGATCAGTCTTCTCTTTAATTACTGGTGAAAGATGCGAACTTGCTGTTTGAAAACTTTCCCAGTTTTTAGAATGCTCTTTCCAGTTGCATTTGCAATTGTTTGGCTGAAGAGATTTAATAAATATTACAATGTGATGGACCAATGAACCAGTGTTTCTGCTTGGTTTTGGTCCATTTTAAAAGGCTTGTAACTGATGCTTATGTATGTAAAATAATGGAAAAGCAAATTTTATTTCTAATCAAAGAAACAACATTGTCAAATTAGTTTGTTCCTTAATCTTGATTCGGTTTTTGCTTTTAGTCACAYATTTTGGAATGTATCCAACTTTTGTCAATTTAGGTGAGATTTTCAACATTTTATGAAGTTTAATGTGCCTAAAAGGTCAAAATGAAGCTCTGTTTGTTGCTGCACAAGATAATAATCTTKATTTTGTTCCAGGGCATCATTAGCGGCAGAGGTAGGGCAATGTTTTATTATCCAAAGCAACATAATCAAGCTTTTTTCCAGAATTGATGAAGCATTGAGTGCAGCAGAGTATTTTCCCTTCCTAATRCACCTTCTTTTCTTTTCTAATAACATCTATTGGAGGTATAAACAGTAATACTGTATAAATGTTTAATCAAGGCTTTACTGAGCCCACTATATTTTTAGTTTGTTAGTTGGTGCTAAGTTTAGTACTATGTTCTTTGTTATTGGATCGTGTCAAATATTTAACTGGTTGGAAAAGCTCCCGTCGTTTCAGAACTACAAACCTTTGCGAGATCAAGGTTCCTAGTTGAGGGACAGAGCTCTGAGGGAGATGTGGGCAATAGAAGATCTGACTGGGAGTCTAATGTACCTCAGTGTTTCATTTCTTTTGCACAAAAAGGCAAGCCCTAAAGCATACAAATCCTGGAGTGGTCCAAAAGTCAGTCAAAGGGGCAGCATTACAGAGCGAGGCGGCTGGATGTAGACTGGCAGCTGCAAAAACCCTGAAGCAAAGTTGGTTTTTTTTGGGGCATATTGTCTAAACTTTGGCAAAGGGAGAGAAAATAAATGTGGAAAAAATCACATCCTTATATACTAACTAAGCTAACAACCCACAGAGTGTCCTAAAGCTAGATCAGGTGTCAGACTTCACAATGCATCTTATTAAATCTAACAAAAGAGAAAGTTCTGAAAGTCAAAGGGGAAAATTAGTTTTCAGTTGAACAGTTTGTCAGATACAACAGCAGCAGAATGAATACCTTTATGTAGTGTGATTGTAGTTATTATAGTAAAAAAAAGAACAGTGTAAAGGTTCAGTGCACATCCTAAATAAAAATACTCTCAGTGCCAAAACTTTATGCTAATGTCCGTCTCTTATTTAGACTGAAGGTCATAACAGGTGTGTGGGCCGTTCAGTCTCTGAGCCAGGCAGATCTGGACAGTCCTCAGCCACCAGACTACACAAGGTAATCAGCCGTATCAGATGTTTCAATGTCTCCAAGGTTCACTGTTCCAGTCTGTAAATCACTTGCTCCTGGGAAACATCCATCTTCTCTGATGATGCAGCTCAGCATCATTCCACCATCTATACTTCCTTTACCTCCCCTCTTTTCTGCCTCCCCTCACTGACTTCTCCCAGTGTGGTCTCACAGGGAAGGTGAGTCATTAGCAGGTAATAAATGTAGGGAATGAGTGATTTCAGCAAGCGTCTGTAGGGCTAACCGAATGGGAAACTAGGGAATGGACAATTTTCCTCTCTCCTCCTTGTCCACGGCTCAGGGGAGGGTGGAGGAATTTTGGTTATTTTGGCCCGGCTCTCAAGGAGAGACGTAGTAATTGGCTCCCCTCGGAGACTGACTAGCATCAGAATAAAATGTGCCCAATTTGCTGTGGCTGGTGCATTCCACATAGCCACATATACAACGAATAAAGAAAAAAAAAAAGGGCTGCGCTTCCCAGCTCTCGCTCAGGCGAGGGGAGGATGGAGCAGCTCTGGTTTTTACCCTGTAGCGTGTGATGAGGAGGGAAGTGAGAATCCCGCCTGATGATTGGAGGACACGCTGGGTGATGCATYGTTGAACCGCATTGACCGCTGTGCCGCGAAAGTTATCACCGAGAACCTCTTGCTGCTGAAATATACATCAGAATCTCAGCCAATTAAATATAAATGAAGCGTACAGAATGTGTGCAACATGAAGATTAGTCTGTGTGTATCTGTGTGTGTGTGTGTGTGTGTGTGTGTGTTACTGACTATCATGTTTCCCTTAAGTGTTGGGGGATGTCTGACAGAGACTCTGTTTTGTTTATCAAACTCGAAATGAGGTTGTCTTGTGTTTCCTTCTTTAAGCATTTGCCACCTTTGAGATGCATGAGAGCACGTTATCARAACTAAAACTCTTCACTTAAGTGTTTCTCATCAGCGTACAAAGTGGCAATAAAAGGCAGCCCCTATGAAAAAAGTCCGTACATAATGGTAAAACACTCAGTATACACCTGCACACAGAAGCTAARTTGTTAAGGGTGTTTTACCCACACACAGCTGTCATTTTATAKTCAGTCTAAGAAAAAATATAATGATGATTAGTCGATACTTTTTTTTTACACCTAGTAAATTATGCTCTTTTTTTGATTCTTAGAAAGATGAGGAGCAATACAGAATAGAGAAAAACACGAAAAAGTC
Source organism: Austrofundulus limnaeus (assembly GCF_001266775.1). Classification (NCBI taxonomy): domain Eukaryota; kingdom Metazoa; phylum Chordata; class Actinopteri; order Cyprinodontiformes; family Rivulidae; genus Austrofundulus; species Austrofundulus limnaeus. Next base: position 1,979,172 of record NW_013952424.1, read on the forward strand.
TCATGATGGAATAACACTCCAGAGAATAGGAGGAGATCAGCATGATTTTGGCATTTTTCATCTTTTAAGGGTGAGAAAAAYCTTCTTTTGTAAAAAGTGCGACCTATAATAACATGGTCAGATGGGTTTATTAATGCCCAAATTCCTGCTTCAGATGACACGCGGTGCGCTGGCCTGAAAATGCACTAAAATCTGGGGGACGCCAGTTCAACTTTCAGGTGAAATCCACCATTAAAAGGTGTCATGATGAGCAGTGTTCATACCAGTAAAGGGGGATAAAAATGGTTTTGCTAACGTTGCAAGGCTGTCTGTGACTTCTGTATTCCCATAGATAGCCCTGCCCAGAGGAAATCTTATTCGCCTACATTTTCTGCCTGGCTTGGGCCAACCTCAGATGAATGATAAATGAGCTGTTAAAGTTGGGGTCTTGCGTGCAATCCTCACCCATACCACAGCTGTCAGTGAGGTCACTCTGACAAGCCTGCTGTAATTTCAACAGGAAATGAGCAGCGCCACCTCCAGCAGTTTAATTCCCCACATGACTTATACATAAGAATCTGTCATCTGCCTTCGCAAAATGTCTTCACGCTTTTTTGTAACAATTAATTTCTATGCATCGTTTAATACCAGCGTCGTCCCTTCCCTCTTTTCCAGGAAGAACATCTGCAGCAGGCTCTGATCATTCATAGAGACGGCACTTATTGCCATGGTTACCCCAAGAAATATGAGATAAATGYCACCTCCTTGCTCTTGTGTCAGTAGAATCAGTGTCTGTGAGATGTTGAGGTGCACCCCACCGTCTCAGTGACAAGTCAGCACTGAAAATCTCGTGTATAAAAGTACCTGTGCATTTAAAAATATTATTTATTTACTTTTATCATCCAGCATTGAAAGGCAAAAGGTGATGATAATGTTTAATGTCTGTCTGTCACTAAAAGATTGCATGAACCACTGGACAGATTTTAAAAAAACTTACAGAAAGTAATCATTAGATTTATTTCTAGAACTGATTAACTTTCAGAGTTAACAGCTGCTCCAGAAACTTGACCTTAAAAACCCAAAAATGGCATGAGCTCAGTCAGTTTTACAAATACTCACTTAAACTATGGTGTGGCAGTAGTAGGCTGATCTCCAACACATACAGTATTCTGAGCAATAACAAACTGTACAAGATTTGTTTTTATTAACTACTTGGAGTCAACCCTGTTAGAAAAATATCTCATGAACCATTGAACGAGTTTTATTKAAACTTTCAGGAAATAATCATTGGCTTTACTGCTACTGCTGATTAACTTTTGAAGCTAATCTGACTCAAGACTATAGCTAAGAGGCTATCATTAAGTCACATTTACATAAATGATACCAAAGCTTGGTTTGGTTAAAACAAAAAAATATTTGTGCTACGAATTGTGAAGAAGTTAATTAAAGTGTCCATGACATCAAATTTTTGTAATAAATATTARTACATTTTTTGAAAGCTAACATTACTGTAATCACAAATTGAAAAAATAAATACAAAAATAAATAAAAAACTCCATGTTGTTGAGATAAACACTTCTGGAGAGATTTGCATATGCCAAACCAGGAAGTGATGTCAAAGGGAAATATCTGCATGTAAACAGAACATTGCTACAATGACTGACAACACAGACTGTAGCGAAGCATTTGCTGTTTTTTTACATTATTTTGAGTCTTTATCAGAGAGAAGAAGAGTCAGAGTTSAAATATATTTCAATAAGCAAAGACCAGAGAGTTTTCTTTTCTTAAAGAGTTCCCCTTTGATGTCACTTCCTGTTTCACTTTGGCTGAGCAAAATTTGACAGAAAACATGCCAATTGTRCAATAAAATTAGTAAAATATTTTGTATTATGCCTAGTTTCCTAAATATAAAGCTGTTTTTTATTCTTTTTTTTGTTTGAAATATATCCATGTCACAGGCACTTTAAGCTTCAGCAACACAAAAACACGTATAACTGAGTCAGTTTTACAGGTGTTGAGCTCAGATTTTATGTGGTAGTAGTTGAGAGTCATTACATACACTGAGAATGGCATTTCTTAATATTGAATAAGTCTGCACATTTTCAACATTTGATCAAAACTGCTACATTGCCATCATTTCTCAATGTAAGAGGACCTGGTTTAAAATTGAGCGGATAGAAAGGCAGCAGGAAACATGCATGTCTTCAAAGAATGCTAACTTGTCAGAGGTGGTCACAGTCTAGTTTACTGAAACTGTAGTGACGAGGCTGCTACCATACAGACTTAGTCATCATTCTCCTATTTTCTACAATATCACTGCAGAAAAATCTCATTTTTTTCTCAAGGACAATTTTCACATTCTAACTGTTCATCTGCAAAGGCAATAGGGAATGAGAATGGTAAATGACCCTTAACTTAATGGATTCTGTTTTTGTGAGCTTCCCCCAGGGCTGAGTGGCCATTTGACACATGTCGTTGCCATGGCAAATGGAAGCTGCAATGGAGAGGCAGAAGAGTCCCTTAAAGGTTAAGATGCCATCGATTGGCTGGATGGACACTAAACAAGGAAGTGAGTTATCAGTTCAGGGCCGTTGATTGGGTGGAATGGGAYGCAGCTCCACCCTGGTTGGTTAAGCAGGATGTCTTTGAAACTCGGACACACGCTCACTATGTTCTCATCTGCTTCTGCTAATTAGCTGTTCGCCTGGGAGAGCACTGTGGTGCACGCCAACCCCATTAGCCAAGCAAACGGTCCCCGTGAATCCCTGCTTCATAAACAAAGAGACACACATGCACAATCAGAGCCATGTCTCGAGCACCGAGCCCACCAAGCTTGTATCCATGGGAATGACAGCTTTTATCTATCTAATACCCCAGACGCTATGAATGATGTGTTGATGCTGAAATTACAGGGTGTGCATGGTTTAAGGATGGCCAGAATGGAAAGTGTGAGGGGGTTGCACTCATCGCTTATTCTCCTACTATTTTGCTCCAGCAGCATAATGAGCCATCAGCTACTGCTGACAACCTAACATCAGCCGACCAATTAATGTCCATGCTTCTTTTATAATCAGACGCCTCAGTCCAAAAATGTCTGTTTCTTGGCTACATGGAGGCTGTTTTTATGATTCCTTTTAATGATTTCTTCCAGAAAAGYAGAGCTCACATGMTGTCGATGATTGCKGCATCTTGAACAGAAGCCTTCAGTTAAGCGTTATACAGTGTAAAGCCAGTAACTCTGACTCTATACTACACTACRAAATACTGTACAAAGATCACAAAAAATATATATATGCAAGAACTGCTCAGATGTCCTCAGGAGGGTTTTAACTTGGATAATTCAAAAGAAACACAATGCCTATATGTTTCAAGGGCAGTAAGTTCATTCTTTTGAAAGCAAAGCAGGGATAGCGCTCGCTGTTAAAGAGGTGACATGAGATAAACAGCCCTTTGAGAGGCAGAAAGGGATAGAAACAGATGTTCACAAAAGCATCAAAAGGGAGCATTGTGACAAAGAGAACCATCTTCTCATTACTAAGTGAGGAGAAGTGCCTGTTTGCACTGCCAAGAGGAAAGGGGAGGGACGCTAAAAGGGTGAAAAACAGACACAGAAGATTGTGTGCTTGTAGAAGGTTATTTTTTTCCAGGAGATAAGAAGAGTTGTCCAGCTGTGGCTGATGCTGCTTACGAGGTGACAGATMGCTACCTTGGTGTTTTGAATTGGCAAAAATGAACCCAGGGTGCAGGCAGCTTCAAAAAGGAAAAAATAAAGATTTATTAAACAAAAATTGCTGACAAGGCAGCTAAAAAAATCACTTGGTGTAGCAAGGCAAGGCAACATACATACAGGCTGTGAACAGCACAATGATCAGACAGGGAAGTGAAAACAAGACTCAGAATATAAAGGTGAGAAAGGTGAGAAACACCTGGGAGAGAAACATGAGGAGCAGGTGAGAGTGGGCGGGGCTGGAGCAAAGGCTAACAGGAGGAAGAAAACAGGTGACAAGACAGAAACTAAAATAAAACATTAACACAGACACAAATCATAACATAGCCCTCCCAATAAAGGACGGCTCCTGACGTCCCAAAAATAAAAGTTCAGGAGGCCGGCCATGAACCTCCCTGTCGCAGAGGCCAAAATCAGGAGGATGACCTGGAGACCCCCACTTCATGTCCGATGAGGCCCCAGGAGCTGAGCAGAGCCAGAGGGAGGAGGCAGGAGCAGACGTGGAGCAGAGGGAGGAGGCAGGAGCAGACGTGGAGCAGAGGGAAGAGGCAGGAGCAGACGTGGAGCCCAGGGAGGAGGCAGGAGCAGACGTGGAGCCGAGGGAGGAGGCAGGAGCAGACGTGGAGCCGAGGGAGGAGACAGGAGCAGACGTGGAGCTGAGGGAGAAGGCAGGAGCCAATGAGGAACTGGCGGAGGTTGAGGGAGCCAGAGCCTTGGCGATGGAGACCAAAGGCAACAGAGGAGACGAAGAGGCAACAGCAGCCGAACCAGGCGACGGCAGCTGAACCAGGCGACATGGAGGCGACGGCAGCTGAACCAGGATCCTCAGGAGCAGAGGACTCAGCAGGAATTAGAGCCAGAGCTGGAGGGCCCACAGGAACCAGAGCTGGAGGGCCCACAGGAACCAGAGCTGGAGGATCCAAATCAGAGGGGTGGGGAGGGTGGGCTTCAGAAACCCCTGGCGCCATTAGCTTCGATGGGCCCCCTGAAGCGAAGAGTCCCCTAAGGCCAGCTAGCTCACCCTGCAACCCCTCTAGGAGCCCCAGGATTTTTGAGAGGGGAGAAGCTGATACAGTACAGGTTGTGGGAGGAGAGGAGAAAAGCTGCCTGCTGGGTTCAGTTGTTGGTCTGATCATTCTGTTATGATTTGGCAAAAATGAACCCAGGGTGCAGGCAGCTTCAAAGATGAAAAAAAAAATGATTTGCTGAACAAAAATTGCTGACAGGGCAGCTAAAAAACTCACTTGGTGTAGCAAGGCAAGGCAAGGCAAGGCAAGGCAAGGCAAGGCAAGGGAAGGAAAGGGAAGGCAAGGCAAGGCAACAAGCATACAGGCTGTGAACAGCACAATGATCAGACAGGGAAGTGAAGACAAGACTCAGAATATAAAGGTGAGACTAACGAGCACAAACAGGAAACACCTGGGAGAGAAACATGAGGAGCAGGTGAGAGTGGGCGGGGCTGGAGCAAAGGCAGACAGGAGGAAGAAAACAGATGACAAGACAGAAACTAAAATAAAACATTAACACAGACACAAATGGATAACTGTTCCCTCCATCATCAGTCAGCAGATTCTTATTAAACAAAACGTTGCAGAGAAAAATCATTTCGGATTCATTCTTGATCCCCTCCTTATTGGAGCTGCGATATGAGCCGGAGTTACACACCTTAAACACATTTTTCTTTTCTCCTCACCCAGAGGTACAAACCCGCTATCCGCAGCTCTATGCTTGGTTTACGAAGCAGCTTCGATTTATATGTTAATTATTTCCTGTGACAGGCCTAACAAGCTCTAATGTAGATATGAATATTCTTAAGCTGCTGTATCTCGTTTATCTCTCCTTTTCTCTCCAGCATCAGCTCGGGATCTGCTGCCCAGCATCTGCAGCCATCTCACAGCGCTGACATGAGTTATCCTGATGATAGCAGATGTCATTTAATGTGATCTCCAGGGGGGTGAGTGAAGGGGCTAAGGCTAATGGAGAGTGAAGAAAATCTGATTTCAGTTTGACAACATTGTGCTCTTTTCTAACTCCACCTGCCAGATTGTTTTGAACCGACTACCTAGTGCCGGATATAGCTATGGACACAAGGGCAGGAAACAGGGCAACAGTGTTTGTTCTGCAGTGAAAACACCTATTCTTTCCTCTTTGTTCTTGAACAATCGCTTTCCGCTTCAAACAACACRTCGGAACTTAGTTCAATGTAATATACTCAGCCGTCACAGTTGAAGTGAGGTAAACTTTAAAGGAAGATGGCAAAAAATATAGACTGAACACCTGAAACTTACAATTTACCCAAGAGGCTTAGTGACTAAAGCCAACAACACAGGAGTCAGAATAACAAAGATTGCGTAGATCTAGAAGCTTTTGTCGAGGTGTTTTGGTGGCTTACATATTAGGTGCGTTGAGAAAATTCAAATGCGTTAGACTTCTTGAAATATTGCTTTTTTAAGATTTGTCTGCTATTTCAGTGCAGAATCATCATTTTTAATCCAAAAGTTTCCTCTCTGTCTAAAGTGAATGACTTGTTTAAATAYGAAATTACCTCAACTCCTGGAGGCGAGTCAAATTGTGTACATTTGACAAATATATTTTTATTTTTGAGAGGGGAAGCTCTCCTGGAAATTGTGGCGAAATGGTTGAATCTTATTTCATCAAATCAGAGAACTACGCTTCTTGTGGTCTGAGACTCTTCAGAGTACCTGCTGGCAAGCTCAAGCAAAAGTGAGCTGTAAGCTATCATGTATATTTTATGCCATGTTTTTCCCCCCATTTCATGGCATGACTCAACTCTACTCAACTGTAATCGACTGCAGCACCAGGTCCTTTTTCTGCTAGATTTTCCACTGCACGCACACACACAAACACACACACACACATAATGGCAAAGGGATCAGGTGATTGTTAAAGCAGCCCACGTGAACCTGCTGGGACCAACAGGAACCAGAACTTTTGCGTGTAACAGAGTGTCCACACGAATGTTTGCGAGCAGCTGTGAGTACATAAACCCTAAGTGGAGTGGAGAAGATATGTGTTGTGTGTCTCAGAGCTCTCCTTGGGCCACTTAAGAAACAACTAAAATATCTTTGCCCTTGGTTTTGTAATCCATGCAAACTCATAGACTTTAGCAACACATTTGTAACTGGCTCACTTCAATGAGCTGAACTGTTTTCATGTTGCCTTTAATGTTAGCTAAGTGTTGGCTAAATGCACCATATTGAATTTATGACTACAGAACACCTAAATTCACCACAGTGGAAAGACACCACACACCAGCATTTGTTAAGAAGCTCTATCAACTAAGCCATTTTTTTGTGACATGAACCATGGGTGGTGATCACCTGCACCTGATCATGTGACAAATATACTTTGGATTTACTTTGTATAAGTCTGTTTGATGGTGATTGCAAAGGTTTTACATTTCACAATGATGCAAGCTACTGGCGTGTTGAATAATGCAGAAATTTTCATGAGAACTTTTTCTATATACTGTATCTATGCCTTGCTGCAGTCCTGCCATGTAAAATAATGGGCAATAGAGTAGCAAAATAATAAGAAAGGGAATACTGTATAAATATATATAAATGTTTTGATTGATGTTAGGTGAATAAGAACTCAAAAAATATTTAAATGCAACCAATTTATCTTCTGTTGAAAGCTACTTTGAGGTTAATGCTATGACGTTAACATACATTGTGAATGGGACACAAATAAATACTTTGGTTGCCTTTCCAAATTATGTTAAACAAATACTSTGAAGTACCAAAGTCAATTTGTACGACACATATAAAGTACTGCAACTCAAAAGAACTTTTGATTAACAGATTGTAAAATGTGTTATATTAGCAAAGTCAGAAACTAGTCTTTAACAGTAAAACTCATTGATATACTGGATAAACGAAGGTTCGTAAATGTTCCATATTATTGCTGCAGATAAAGCTCATTGTGCAGAATGCAGACTAATAAAAAAATCCAATCAATGTTAAGATAAATTGGGAYTTGCTCACGTTACAAGTTGCTAGTAGTCAGGTGTCATTCCTACACAAGTATTTAGTACTCCTTCAAAGTCAACCTTTATTTTGATCTCAACCACTGTACACATTTGTAAGGTTTCATTACATCTTGCAAGGTTGCGGCTCTTTTTGAAAGGCTACATTTCCACAGGCAGATTGACAGAAGCATAAATAACCAAGGAAATCAAAACTTTCATCTGTGGCAGTCACCAGGACCATTTCTTGTCGTGATGATAGAGACACACATATTTTCACAGGGGAAAACAATACCTGCCTCAGAGATGCAGCTGGTAATAAAGCATGTGGACTGGAGAAGGTAAGGGGGGAGGAAAAATGTTATGGATTTTTAGAAAAACGCCTTGGAGTCAAAGGAAATGAGCAGTATTAGTACACAAATAAATCATGCAAAATGTTACCGTGTTGTCAAGAGAAATGTTACCATTACACCTGCCATGGAAAGGTCAGGGGTAACATATGGACTGAAGCGAGTAAGACTTGGAGTCATAGTTAACTGTTTGGGTAGGATAATTGCTTGCAGAGGGGACATTTGAAGTTTTCACAAACACTGAATGCAAAGACATACAGCTCCAAAGATGTGCGCCATTTCCATCTTGATTAGCAACGGCTTCTTTTCCGCCAAAGTGCCATAACCAATAGAGATCTCACACTGCAGTATTTCCTCAGTAGATCTGGTGTAAATGGGAGTTTAACATTAGCATGAAAACGACTTGCCATTTGTCTGACTTGGCTCCTAATGGAGAAGTAGACTGAATTGTTTTAAAAGTGCACTCTCAGTGTGTTATTGGAGGCAGATAGCTTCCTCCTCCTCTGGCAGTCTGACTAGTGTTAATCACACAGTGCTGCACACAAGCTTCCTCTTTAGCATCTCATTGGAGACCATGCTGTTTGTAAAGGGTGGCTGCTCAGCTCTGGGCCTCTGGCAGAGTCTACAATCAGAGAAGCACAACACAGACTGAAAGCAGGTGTGCAGACGGATAATTGTAAACATCGCACATTATGGCAGAAAACAAAAACTGCAGACAACGTGAGATGCAGAAAACATAGAAAGTCACTTATTGTTTTAGTGTAAATGTCAGATACACAGCATTTCTCTTTAGAGGAAAACAAACAAACATGTGCATCATGCWTTTACAACATCACCTCAATCTTTTCAGCTGATGCAAAAACCTCTCAATTACATTTGACTCCAGTCATTGCTCCAACTCAAACAAATTAAATGCAGTTGCACTCTCAGGGGCATTTATGGAATCTAACCTTACCGTCAACTGACTTTAGAGTGGGCTGAGTAAGGGCAGTGGAAAAAAAAACACATTAGGCAGACACGTTTTAGATCAAAGCTGGTCAGAAGCAGAACAAGCAGGGAACATAAAACTATTCACAAAAATCCTAACGACAGGCAAAGAGATCGTCCCTCCTAAAGAGATGCTCTTTGGGAGATGTGCAGTGTAGCCAGTGTTCTTATCATCAAAAGAAATGACTCTCACTATGGGTCCTTACTGCAAGCGGCTCCTGTCAATAATGAGTAATCAGCCCTTAATCTAATTTGACAGAGGGCCAGAGCGCTGGTAAAAAGCCATCCTCTTCATAAAGAGCAATAGGCTGATTAATGTGCACACTTTAACTCACTTGTAAATATTTGCATTTTTAAAAGATGTTTTATTATGTTTAAGGATAAAACTCATTTTTTTAAAGAATGTTTGCTGATACTGTATCTGACAGTTCTGTCAAACACTTAATTTCTCTGTCTTCCTTCTGCGATCAAAGAGCTTGGGCACTCATGCCAAAGTATATTGACTGTGACTGATTTAATTATTGAGGGGTGGCTGCTTGGTTTTGCTGACTGACCCCATCTGACTGTCCCGTGTAATGCCTCAAGCGTGGTAGACCCCGCGTCCCTAACCTCCTGCACGCTGCCTTAACCACCACTGGGCTCCAGTCGGGCTGCCCTGTCAGCCACTCATGCATGCTCGATGCTAATGCATTGTGACCACTTTCAGCTCCCCACCTCTCTTTGTCATGTCAAGGGCATATATATTCAGTGCTATCAGCATGGATCGGCTCGACTCGCGCCGGTGTGCAGTAACAAGGGTTTGAGTCTGTGGAAAGGAGCTCTCTGAGCTGCCAAAAGCGATTAACAATTTATCTCTGTGGTTTTTTTTTAACCAACACCCATTGTTGGTGGCAACAGCTGAATATCATGTAGAAAAAAGGATGTAAATCAAAGTTAATTCGAAATCTTTATAGAAAATTGGGAAAGTTAAATTAAAGGAGACATTTTAAATTCTTCTTTTTTACATTTAAATGATTCAGTTGGGGTCTAGTAAGGTGGAACTGCCATACTTTGGTCTGAATTCCTCCTTATTGTAACTCCACAATCCCCTCTTTTACCCCATTTTTGAGGTGTGTCTCAGATCAACTCCTTTTGACACTGCCTCTTTAAATGCAAACAAGGAGCTTTGAACCCCGCCCCCTACCAGCTTCCAGAGCTGAAAAAAAAAACAAACTGGAACTTGTTGAAAAATATGACCCAAAAAATAGATATCTATGCAGTGGGCCCGCTGCTACTCGGCCCCCCGGTGGGGTGTGCGGCTGGCCGCCGGCGTGCTGGGGGTTCCCGGGGTCTGGGGCTGGGCGCTGGGGTGTGTGCCGGCCTGGCCTGGTGACTGCCCGTTGGGGCTCGGGGCCTCTGGGCCTGTCGGGATTTGGCCTGGGGGGGGGTGCGCCCTGGGGGCTCGGACCTCTGTGCCCCTTCCTGGATCTGCTTTGGTATGGCGGGTTCCAGTG
>NW_013952424.1:1989959-1992645 GCF_001266775.1 Austrofundulus limnaeus
CTCTCTCTGTTTTTCTCTCTCTCTATTTTCTCTTAAAAAACATAATGGTGTGGAGAGGATGGCTATAAGGGGAGAAGGGAGGCCATCCAAAAAGAAAAACATAATGGTGTGGAGAGGATGGCTATAAGGGGAGAAGGGAGGCCATCCAAAAAAAGATATCTATGCAGCACCAGGACAGATGGAATTCAAATTTTCTGCACTCCGAGAGACTCCAAGTCCACAAAAATTRTATTTAATAGCTAAAAAAARGTGGATTTTGCATGATTTAAAAGCATGATATRTCTCCTTTGAAAAATCTAATACTGGAAAAAAAACATGCTTACATTTTCAGCTTCTAATTTATTATTAGTTTACATAACAACCACCCTTAAGGTGTCTGTTATTGGATCATTATTTCCCTACACCTGTCTGCAAATTTGATTTGATGTTGAATAATTACTCTAAACCCATATCAATCACTCAAGCTAGTAGACAAGTGGGTCACAACATCTGCCGCGCAGCTGCCGTTACATAATCCTGGCATACTTTTAGGCTTCAGAGCAGATTTTTAAACAGTACGTGTGTTATGTGTAAAAGTATTACATCAGTAAGAACAACCTGACATTTGGTGAAATGTGGCTTTTTCCTTTCTTGATAAATTGTAGGCATATAAAAGACTTTTGAACAAACTTGTCCATCAAATGCAGAAAAACAACTAACAATGYAATGTTCTAGATTTATGTAAAAGTCACTCAATTGTTACACGCAAAATTTAGATAAAAGGCAGTATTTTTTTTCTGCATAAACTCTGAACTCCTGATAACATTTCTTCATTGAATGGAAGCAACCACCCAAAAATCTGCTTTGCTTGTAATCCGAACATCTAGTTATTTCTGCGAGCACAAGTGTTTAAGTCCACTTAGCATGAAATGAAAGCAGGCGAGAGGGAGACAACGAGATCGAGGCAAACACGTTAGAGTTTGCTACACTTCTGGCACAGCAAGTCTCAAAGCGTCATCATCAGCCTGAGTCATCTCATTTTAATATGCTACTTTGATGAGCTGCTGCTGGTGGTGGGGGCGAGGTCGTCCCGTGAGACTACACAAATTGACACACATGAAAGCTACTTCGCTTCTATTCATGGCGTTAGCAGCTTCTCTTCTAAAGCTATGCAGATGGATGGGATCATGGTGCTTTAACACATTTTTGACCTTCAACGTGGGACAGAGWGTTTGTCCTGTCTGTGTGGGAGCATGCGCTGTATTTACTAAAGTGCATGTGTGTATTACAGTGTGGCGCTGTAGGTGGGATAGTCACACTTGTGTCCTACAGGGCAGGAAGCACTCAGAAAAGCAAAAAGCATTAGGGGGATGGGAAGTCACACAAGCATTTTTCTCAATAGCCAAGAGCCTCTGGAGTATTCTCCCTCATGCGCTCATCCGTACAAACAGATGTCTGAGCCAGAATTGCAGCAAAGAATGATCACACCATCATATATTGAAAAACACAATATGATTTGGAAATCAAATGGCTTGCAGCCTGAGGGATGTTTGAGATATTTTGGCAGTTTGAGGCTTATGAAAAAAACAAAGCAAACAAAAAAAGGAGTGTATTTTTGTTATTTACTTGTGTTTATTTCCTCCTTTCTCAAGATGCCCACACTRGCTCAGAAGTTTTACTCATACTGAGAAAACAAAGATCTACAGGGCACATTTTTTATTGTTTTTTTTAATCTTCTCAACAGCTCTTCCTCTCTCTAAGAAAGGAGCATTAACTGGATTTGATATCTTTTTGTCAAAACTGYTTTGTGTCTCCTCTAATGACCTTTCTGTTTGAAGAAACAAACGTCTTCATCTTAACTTCACATATTCCTGGAAAAAAAAGWATACTACAGCATTTTTTTTAAACATTAGGTTAGTGAGGCTCATCATACAAGAMTGTTGTGGCTTTTGGGACACCCCTTCTTGCTTTGTGTAATCTAATGGGAACTGTGGTTTGAATCTGCATTCTCAGCGGCTTGTCAAAGCGTGAACTGGCAGGGCAGGAGGCAATTACCGCCACTCAGCCAGCCATACAGCAAAGGAACTGAGGCTTGAGAATAGCCCAGTGCTGCTCACTTTAGATTGAGCTCATATGGGATCTAAACAGGAGCGACACAATCCTCTAAGGGGGAAAGAAAGTCTGAATTTTAACACACAAACACTTTATTTCTCCTTCGCACACACACATAAATCCATAACTGTAGCCACTGTAGAATGTTTATGAATCTGGGTGCAGCTTGACTCAAGACATTCTAAATTCTCAAAGAGATGGTTTAAAATGTGAGATATGCAAACCCATAGGTAAAAGAAAAAATATATATATATCAAAAACATATAAAAAAAGCCAAGGACACACATACACTGTATTGCTTCCACCCACTTACTTATGCACAACACCACTGCTCAARCCCCTCACCCACACGCACACGAGCTGGCCAAAGATAATTACTTTCTGGAAGAAGTAGACACCTATTATCCTGTTGACCATATATTCAAAAAACACAATTATTCCCTTATTCTCCTCAAAATACAGCAGTCACGACTGCCATCTATTCAGGTACTACAGAGATTAATCTGAGCTCGGAACGAGACATTCTTTACTAAAAGCAGAATCAAACAAGTATGACTCACAAAAGTTAGAAAAAGGGACACTTGATCTGCAAAAC
>NW_013952424.1:1992707-2007472 GCF_001266775.1 Austrofundulus limnaeus
GTGTGTGCGCGCACACACGCGTGTGTGAAATTGATTTCAGGATATTGTGTATATTGTATATTGTGTACCACTATATATAGTTACATTGAAAAACTGAAAGGGAAGCTAAAATGAGAGGAATGTTATTGTCTGAGAACTTGACAAAATATGGCAAAACCCTCCTTAAAATTAGCTCTAACTAAATGCTAAAAGTAACAAAAGGCTAACTAAAAATTAAATGTAGAAATGGGCTAACTAAAAATAGCAACAAGCTACACAATTTATCAGGTTAGCTTTTAATTAAAATAACAGATTTTTCTAGTCAAGAAATACAATTTGTACTAAAATAAAGTTAAAAAAACACACAAACAACAACATTAATTAATCTAACTGGAGAGCACATTACTGACTGGGTCACAGAGTTCTGCAGGATACAGAGGACACTGTATATTTATTGGCATTCTTTAATTGGATTTTGCTCAAAGTGAACAACTTTAAACTGTAAGACGTAAAACAAGGTCTGTGCTCAGTGGCCTTTCACATGCAGATTCTGTGTTTAATAGCAATTTTATTTCTTGTGTGTAACATAACTGAGATAATTATAGCTCAGCTTTAATCAGTTTCTGGGTTTACCAGACAGTTCACATAAATGGCAACATTGGTTAAATTTTAAATGTGCTGTGAACGAGTGACCAATCAAGCCAATGACCATTACCTCAATTAGTCAGTGAGCCTCAAACCATTTCCAAAGGAGAGTCATCAGAACTACACTGCTGCACCCCCCCACCCCACTTTCTTCATACCTTGCAGTTGTGATCTCTTTTGTTCCTGCTGTTAAAGCCTCGGGTGGGAGACGTGTCGCATCTTTAATGAGATCCAGCACAAACATTATCCCTACTCAATCTAATCTGTAGCGTTTCATTAACTCACTGTCATTCAGCGTGCAGAAGAGAATATTTCTCCAACTTCAGTTTCAGCCCACAAATATTGATTTGCTTCTGTCTTACTTTCTAAACCTAACTCACTAAGAAAAACAAATTGCAAAAATACATGGCAATGTTGCAGGCGTTTTTGTATTAAATAGTAAGAGTTAGCATCTAAACTACTACATGCCTTTCAATTAAATTATATATGTCCTAGTTTTCTAATCTTGTTAAAAAATAGCAGTGAAAATAAACTTTTAATCACTTTAAATAAACTTTAATAAGGTTTTTGACATGCTGAATTTGTGAACCTGCAAATAAAATTATTTTGTTCTGGTAAAAAATTAGACCTATTTTGAATGACTGTCACTTACACAGCAGAGACTTAAATAAATCATAGAAGCTTTACATTAATACTCTACTTTGTGCCACACAGAGTGAGTTATTTGACATTCGTGGAACAATGCAAATCCATCACAAATGTCAAGAGAACCTCACATTGTCAGTTTTAATACTAGTCCTTGCTTTCTGTTCTGACAGAAGCCTTGACCTGTCCACAGAGCTCCATGTGGAGACATCTGCTCTGTAATCACACTGCATAATTCTGTTGTTCAGCACTAGTTTTTAAGGCGTTGTTGTGTTTGTCCATGTCAAGAATAATTTAGGGACTTAATAATCATTTTACTATTGCAATCATCTAAATTGGAAACAATCTGCTCCACTTGTTGCCAGCTTTAAACAAGAGTAAGTAGACCAGTTTGTAGGTGAAACCTTTCTCTGCTAAGATAAATCTGACAAAGTTTGCTTGACAATGGATTTATTTAGGGGGCAAGATACACACACGTAAATTGTGTGAAATGACTTACGTCATAAATTAAAGTGCAAGGGAAACACTTTTTAAATGTTAGTGTGGCAATCTCCCTTTCCTAACAGTGTGAGGTAGTGACAGTGTTTGATTTGTTACACACAACACTAAAAGTTGTGATGTTGTAATAACTCATTCTCAAGCTGTCTCGTTTGTCCACGGCATCTGCAGAAGCCATCTGCAACCCTCTGTCTTTTTGAAACAGACTCGTGTTTACAGTGGGACTGGAAGACATCAGTTTGCAGTTTTGATTTTTAAAATCTAAACAATAACAAAAAACTATTATTACGCTAAATGTCCTTTATTAAACATGTAACTTAGTCAACTTTAAATTCAAACAATTTAAATTCAAATAATAAATACAATAATGCTAAATCCAGATGCTTACACTATGGTGTCACATAAGCTATCTCGTGACCTCACATCAAATATAATGTAGCCACACATTGACTATCTTGTGGCCTCGCATTAACTATCTTGTGGCCTTGCATTAATTATCTTGTGACCTCACATTAAATATAATGTGGCCACACATTAACTATCTTGTGGCCTTGCATTATCTATCTTGTGGCCTCACATTAACTATCTTGTGGCCTCGCATTAACTATCTCGTGGCCTCACATTAAATATAATGTGGCCACACATTAACTATCTTGTGGCCTTGCATTAATTATCTTGTGGCCTCGAATTAACTATCTTGTGGCCACACATTGACTATCTTGTGGCCAAACATTGACTATCTTGTGGCCATGCATTAACTATCTTGTGGCCTCACATTAAATATAATGTGGCCACACATTAACTATCTTGTGACCTCGCATTATTTATAATGTGGCCACACAATGACTATCTTGTGACCATGCATTAACTTTCTTGTGGCCACACATTGACTATCATGTGGCCATGCATTAACTATCTTGTGGCCACACATTGACTATCTTGTGGCCACATATTGACAATCTTGTGGCCACACATTGACTATCTTGTGGCCATGCATTAACTATCTCGTGGCCTCACATTAAATATAATGTGGCCACACATTAACTATCTTGTGAACTTACTTTATTTATAATGTGGCCACACATTGACTATCTTGTGGCCATGCATTAACTATCTTGTGGCCACACAATGACTATCTTGTGGCCATACATTGACTATCTTGTGGCCATATATTGACCATCTTGTGGCCACAGATTGACTATGTTGTGGCCACACATTGACCATCTTGTGGCCACAGATTGACTATCTTGTGGCCATGCATTAACTATCTTGTGGCCTCACATTAAATATAATGTGGCCACACATTAACTATCTTGTGACCTCACATTATTTATGTGGCCACACATTGACTATCTTGTGACCATGCATTAACTATCTTGTGGCCACACATTGACTTTCTTGTGGCCACACATTGACTATCATGTGGCCATGCATTAACTATCTTGTGGCCACACATTGACTATCTTGTGGCCACATATTGACTAACTTGTGGCCACACATTGACTATCTTGTGGTCATGCATTAACTATCTCGTGGCCTCACATTAAATATAGTGTGGTCACACATTAACTATATTGTGAACTTACTTTATTTATAATGTGGCCACACACTGACTATCTTGTGGCCACACATTGACTATCTTGTGGCCATATATTGACCATCTTGTGGCCATATATTGACCATCTTGTGGCCACACATTGACTATCTTGTGGCCACACATTGACCATCTTGTGGCCATATATTGACCATCTTGTGGCCACAGATTGACTATCTTGTGGCCACACATTGACCATCTTGTGGCCACAGATTGACTATCTTGTGGCCACACATTGACTATCTTGTGGCCATGCATTAACTATCTTGTGGCCACACATTGACCATCTTGTGGCCATAGATTGACTATCTTGTGGCCACACGTTGACTATCTTGTGGCCATGCATTAACTATCTCGTGGCCTCAAATTAAATATAATGTGGCCACACACTGACTATCTTGTGGCCATGCATAAACTATCTTGTGGCCGCACATTATCTATCTTGTGGCCACACATCAACTAGTTTGTGGCCCCGCATTTTTTTAAAATCCAATGTTACCTGACGGATTCCGCTCTTTTGAGATGAGTATTTGAGAATGACTTGACCCTGGATATTAAGAAATTTTGTTTTACCAGAAAGTAATTAAAAAGATTAAGACTCAAATTATTGTATAACATATTGTATTTTTCCCCATTATATTCTTTGATGATAGAAWAATCCTTGCTTGTTGTGGTGATAATTCTTTGTTTTTAGTCTTTTACTTAAGCATTTCTCAATGACCATCTTCACAAGGAGTACAAAAAAACCTCAGCTCGCAGCTATTGATTTTATCAGAAAAACTGGTTTATTTTGCCAGTCTTGCAGGGTGAGAGGGGGTTAATTAAGATCTATAACTTACAGATTGCAGTTAATACTCCCCACACAGGTCATTTAGCTGTTAGCTGAAACATGTGGTTTAATGATTGCTTGGATTAGAAGGAACATGCTAAAACCATCGTTATTAGAAAGCCTAATCTTCCACTTTTCCTTCACCCATTAGGTGTCACAAGGACTGATGAGTCTGAAGGTAGGACCCCTGAAGCAAAKGAGAGAGTTACAGTTTTGGGATAAATGACAGAATGGCAGGGGCTTCTGTGACCAGGGGGCATATTAGTCAAACAAACTTGTGATTCGTCATTCATATTGGGCAGATGGAAAAGCGTCTGTTGCTGCCTCTTTGGTGGTGTTAAATGATCACACACAAAACATGTCATCAMAGGGAGGATTCAGCGTGGAGCCACTAAAAAGTCAAAGTGAAAAAATAGTGCTGCACAGTATTAAAAAAATAAAAGTGATTGTAAAATTATTGTTGAGTCATWGAACTTTATCACTTGTGATAAACCGTTTCCCTCATAGCTTTCTGTGTATCTCTCATCACAATGTTCACAGTACAACTATCTACCTCAACTATTTATCTAAATCAGCTGTGGGCATTTAAGCAATGGGTGTCCATCTGATAGGCAACTGGTGGCCTGTGGGCCATATGTGGCCCGAGGGCAACTTCTGYCAAWACAAATTTCAWCAAAAAWTTTTAAATGYAACYTTTATTACATTTAGGTGTTGACAAAAAATTGTGGCCCCTTCCATGATTTAAGTTGCCCTTGGTCTAACATATTACTGACATGTTTGTTTATGACTGCAATTTGTGGCAAGTAGGGGTCTCTGCAGAACATGTTGTCCTGCGGGTAGAGACGGCCCAAATCGTGATTGGCGGAGGTCTTAATGTGGGCGGAGACAGCCCAAGAGATGTGATTGGTCAGATTGACAGTGGGGTTTGAGGAGGCTGGAGCTAGTGGGGAGCTTGGTTGAGTCGGGCAGAAAGCAACGTTTTTTTAAAGATTAATTTTAGTCATAACTTGAGAAAGGAAAGTGCTAGCTGCACAGAATTTGAATGTCATACCTGTGGAGGAATGTGTAACAATATGGCTCGGTTAAAACATCCCTAAATGGCCTGTAAAAAGATCTCTAAAAATCAATATTTTTTTACAGGCTGGTCAATCCGACCAATCACGTATCTTGGGCCATCTCCGCTCACATTAAGACCTTYGCCAATCACAAGTAGGGCCGTCTCCTCCCACAGGACAACATGTTCTGCAGAGACCGTTTTCTCACTTGCGGTAGCATTTTTCTGTATGAAAGCGCGTATGAACCTTTGTTTCATAAAGTCTTAATCAAAACTATACTGATTTTCCATGTATGTGCTGATAACTAATAACTATTTGAAACATTGTAAACATTAACAAATGAGAACAAATATTCTGTCTGAATATGGGATATCTACTCAAACAATTGCTATTTGAATAGATACCTCAGCTCTGAGTTTTTTTTTTTTTGTATTGCAAGTTTACAAACTGAAAAATCTGCACTGAATCTGAAATTGGCAAAAGAATCAAAACAAGAGTAAAAGAAATCCAACAATGCCATTTTATCAGCAGCTGGCAGGTCACTCGTGCTGTGTAGGGTTGGCTCCAACAGTTCTGTCAAAAAGAAAAAAAATGTTGGTTTCCCACAAAGCCATGTTTATCAGAAATTGTGGACCTCTGTAAGCAATTCTTCCTTGTTGTAATGGTCTGCACGGTCGTGCCTTGGAGCAGTAATTGGTATGATAGATACAATAGGTGTGTGCAGTGAGGGTAACAATGCTGTTTCTGCTGATGGATTAAAAGCAAATCACCAAGACATGTTTAAACATTTGACTTTTATCATTTAGAGTAAAGAAAGAAAGTAATGGTCAACACAATAAAAGTTTAAACATTTAATGTATCCTTTAGAACAGAAAATTATTTAACAGAAACTGTTTAGATTCATTCTAAACTTCAGCAGGAACTGTTCTTTTTTTTGTTACACACACATCCAGGAATTCTCATTGGATTACATGGTCAGTTTGATCATTTAATATTTTTTCCTCTCATGAGTCTACTTGAAATTGTCTGCAATTATCTCTAATTTTACCTCGGTAAGATATATTTTACCCCRTAGTTGCTTTAAGTGCCCAACACTCGAGAGGAATCAACCTGATCTTCTTCTAGTGTCATTTAGTATTCTATGGTCACGGTGTCCTGCTTTTCTTTTAAAAAAAATTTATCCCAAGCTTTTTTTTTTTTTTGCTGAACAAACCGATCTATCAGCTTCACGCTGTCAAGTCCCAGCGGCAAAGCTCCCTGGTTCTCCAAGGTCTTCTTAGACATGACTGACTGACCACATGCCTGTTCTTTCCATCTCACTTACATGGACAGAAGCACTGAGTGATGAGAGGCGACACAGCTGCTTGAATAATATCTCCATAAAAAGATAAAAACATTCTGTTTGAAGGAGTGACACTGGACTGGTTATACCCCCCTCTCCCCCCAGTGTCTGTTACCCATACTAGGACAAATCTATTTTAAGTGTGTGACCTTTAGCACCACTTTCATTTCTAGTGAAGTGAGCGCAATGGCGGATTAGTGAGCCACTTGAAATGCTTGTTGAATTGTGGTGACACTAAAGTATGGACTGTATCATAAACACCCACACACAGACTAGGACAAACACACAAATTTACTCCAGAAATAAATTGGTATTAGGGAAGGATTATCTGTGTAAATGCAAATCCTCTTGGAAATAAAGAAGGGGGACATTTTTGAACAGGAGCCATTTTTACTCTTGTGAAACTAGTTTCATTAGCATGCAGTTTTGCAAAAACCTGATAAAGGGCTGACGCAGCTGAGATACTTGCAAGCTTTTCTTTCCAAGAGGCTACTTTTCCTGAAATTATAAAAACGTAATGCATAAAAATACAAAAAGACTTTAAAAAATTAGGGCGAGACCTGAGTTAAAGTGGCCCCTGATTGGCACTGTYACTCTAACAACAAACTTATTGATTCATAATGATACTAAACTGAACCCCAGAAAAGTTCGATGCACTTACACATTGTTTCATACAGCTGCAGCTGCAAACGCTTCGTGAGCATCGTGGTGTAAGCATACATCATGCTGAGCTGAGACGCACAGCTGTTGACGTGTGAGCCTGCCAAAAGGGCCCCACTAACTCTTTCCTTGGACCCAAATCAAATCCTCAATTTGTTTATGTTATTATAGTAATAAAGGGTAGCATTTCCATATGAATATCAATATCTCTGTAGCAAGTGAGGCGTTGCTGTGAACACAGTGGATCGCTGGCAGGGAGGACAGCGTAATATGAATGGGCTTCCATTTGCAGTGTAATTTCACTCATCTGATTTTCTCCTTCTTGGATGATCTGAAAAGAAGGTATTTTTAGAGCCCAGGTGCTTATCCTCTTTGTGGTGCTGGAGGCTAATGTTAAATGAACACATCAATCTTTGACGTTTCAGAATGAGGAGAGATCAGCGGCAGCCCAGTAACGACGGTGGTGGGTTTCCTGCCAACTMTGGTATTCTCAAACAGAGCCTTTTCCGTTGCTGTAGTTTGCCACAACCACAGGGCATCATTGGCATCTCAGTGTGATGCTTTCAAGTGATGGTAATTTGAACCAAAAACCTAGATTATAAGCACAATGGAAATCAAAACGACAGTGAAATCCCAGTAATGACTACACAAGATAAAAACCCTACTCTGCTGCCTGTAGCAGGAATATTACACAAATTTTAAGTTAATTAAAAAGAATTTAGAATCAATATTGTGTGTCTGCATACAAAGTGCTTTTAATAACAGAGCAAAATGCCAGTAGAATATCAACTATATCACAGTGGGATAATCTAAATCACCATCCATGTCGGTCAGGGATAAATAATGATCACAAAATACATCATGTGCATGCATATAAGGTGTTCAGACAATGTGCATAAGATCTTTTGAGTTATGTGTGGTTGTTAAAGTCCAATGGAGGAAAAGGATGGGTTATGAATCAGTCATACACTCTCTGGTGTAGATTATTTTATTAGTCTCTATSTGCAGGCATGATTAAATGGTCTCACCAGAATCCCTTTAACAAAACCTCATTTGGCTGCAAAATAGGGTAATGGAATCCAAATAAACAGGGTTATATTTCAGAGTAAGATACAATAGTCGTTGCTACAATATAATAAATTAGTTCACTGAATTGTTTTAGTGGTATAACAGGGAGAATTACACTATTCAGTGCAGAATTTGACACCAGTAATCTCACCTGTCATCTGTGGAAATTCACATCTAACAACTGGAAGCACCTGAAAACRAATCAATACACCAGAGGCAGACTAGTATGACAGCAAACGCTGTGAAATCATGGCCTCTGGCCTTGTTGTCAGCCAAGCATCAATATCGTGGAGGAATGCATTTCTGAGACTCTCACCTCAGCTCCTCTAATGTGGGTTGTAGGAACACAAATGTCACCATCTCAGTGGTCACTGTTTCCATCCAGAAGAATCTGATTGACCAGGCAGTCGACTGAACGTTGGACTGGGAATTGTCACACACTAGAAGCTATGTGCGATGGCCTTTAGCAGATCATCAATTGATCTATAAGTAGGACAGCATTTTGATTCAGTTCAACTCACTATTGATTCTCAGTTTTGCATATCTGCAGTGCAGTCAGTAACAAAACATGGGCTGTTCTCATGTCCATTATGAGGAAATATTCAAAACTTAAACTACATTAAGAAGCTTAGGGGAGACGCCTAACTACAAGAATTGCTTAGAAAACCAATCTATCTAGGAACAATGACATCAATCTTGTTTTTTCAGACYTTTACAATCTGGGAAGAGAACTAATTTACCTAACTGAAAGAGGGAACATTCAAGTGGCCTCTAAAGATTACATAAGGCTGAGTGAACATAAATCATGTTCAGAAATCAATGTTTACAGCAGCCTCGCAGTGCATTCTCTAACACCATATCATCCCAGTCACAGCCAACACAGAGGCTCCACATGCATCAGCTGCATTGTGCTCAGAAGAACACCTCAATCATCCACGCCACGATAGGATAAAGACCACACTCTCTGCCTCACAGTCCACAAATGTGGACAGTTCTCCTTGGTCAAAACTGTCAATAATGACACCGATGATGTATTTGGGCCTTTCCGGTCAATATTTCTGAACAGTGCAATTTCGCATTTTTTGTTGTGTTGAATGCACTACAACATTTTGTAGCTACAGTAACTAAGTCAAGAGCCAGTTATAAGGGCTTAATTTGCCTAGCTGTTTGKATTTGTACCCTCTTTGTCATAACAGTCTTTTTGAAATACCACGTATTTTGCTGCAAGTTAAAACATAAAGACGTAATTGCTGAAAGAAAATTCAAAGCAAACTAATTGAAACTAATAGTGSTTAGAATGGTGTGTTCATTTGTTTTACTTGCTGTAGGGTCATTGAGTAGCTGCTGCTTAGTTAAATAACCAAATATAATGCACGTGAAGGGCAAAAAGCATGGAACGGTCTACTTGATAAAAAGGGAGAAATTGCAATAACAGTGCCACAATCATGAATTACATGGATGTAAACCTAATGAAAAGATAAAAGTCTCCCYCTCCCTGCAAAATGCAGAATCAAGGCTTAAAATGGGACCATATGCCCAGCGAATCCACGCTCGAGGTCACCTTCAAAGTATTAGGATTTAATATGATTGACCGTGCAGTCTTAGCAAAGGATTAACGTGATGTTGTTCATGTGTTCCGCAAAAACGAGAAAAGTCAACATTATGCTTATAGGTAAGAAAAAGAGGTGAAACGGAAACTGCCAGGGGGAGGGGTGGCGGTAGCCACGCATCTGCTTGAAAGGAGCTTGTGAAACAGGCCAGCTGTAATGAGTTAACATTACCGAGCTGTTCAATCTGTCAAACCAGGAGATGAGGATTATGGGCTCAAAACTGAGTCAATAGGATTTTAGGACTGCAAATTAAAGTTCACAAATRAATCCAGAGTTTGTAGGTGTAAGTCAAATTTGTCATTTTGTGAATAAATGCTTGAAAACTTCAGTTATGTGTGTTGAAAAGATTTGTGCTTGATAAAGTTTCACAAAGACTTCTTTTGTGGTCTTTTGTGAATGTCTGTTCACAGTTAGAAAACTGAAAACAGTTTGTAAAACTCTGCTGAAACTTCAMCTGTAAAATTATGGGAGTGAAAGTTTTGCCTGGGCATTGTACCCTAAAGTTAACATGATGTGCATATCTTTCAAATACAAAAAGTCACAGAAAACATGCTTATATTTAAGAAACTTGGCATTATGCACACGATTTAACCCATTTTGTCATATAAATGGCCTATTTCCTTATAATTTGGCTTGGCTAAAATGAAACAGGAAGTGACATCACAGGTGAACRCTTTAAGAAAAGAAATATTCCTTGGTCTTTTTTTTATTGAGACAATATTATTTGAACTCTGATTCTTCTTAATTTCTTTCTGATAGTGACTCACAAAAATCTAAAGAAACATCAGATTCTTCTCCACAGTCTCTGTTGTTGGTCATTGTAGCAACAGTCTGTCATTCCCCTTTGACATCACTTCCTGTTACTTCACATGCAAATATCTCAAAAACTGTTCATCTCAGTAACATATTTTTTTGCAATATAGTATGTTATCAATGTTATCTATCCAAAAATGCATTCATATTTATTATTATAAATATGATGTCACAAGCACTTTAAACTCAGCTGTCAAATGTTGTAACTTTGACTGCTGAATTTTACAAAGAATGTTTCCTACATTTGTGAATATTTCTTTATGTACTAAAATTCAAAGTCAAATTTGCATCAATGGAGAACCTCTTTAGCTTGAACAAGGTTTAAATTAAAGTAACCAGCTGCAGCCACCCCTCCCCATCCTGAAACRCCCCTCACCACCCTCTTTCAATTTCTTTTCATCCTCCATGCTCAGGGTCAAGCATGACTTTATAAATGTTATCTGACTGCTGAGCGCTTTCCAATGCCTCGATTTGGTGGAGAAATTAATCTCTGACTAAAATATTGATGATACACAAAACCTATCAGGTGAAGCAAAGCAATTAGGCAATAGGGGAGGAGGTGCAAGAGGGGGAAAAAGCAGTGCAGATAAGTACAATCAATCGGACAGCGTCACCCCAGCTTTAGGTGAGTTTCTGGATGAGAGCTGAGTTTGATCAGCTCSAACATAAATAGAGTGAAATTAATCTCTGAATTGGAGTTTGACCTTTCATTAAGGTAATCCTGAGTATCTGCTGAGGTTTCGCGATATCATAAGCAGCAATGATAACACACTTTTCTAATCAGTTGCCATTTCCTTTGATTGAAATGCCATTAAGTTTTACCKTTCCGAAATAACAACTTTAATGAAGAATTTTACTTCATGAAATATGACATGACTAGCAATATTGACTGTCATATTTTATTAAACAATCCGTGATGTCTGTGCTGAAGATGTTACAAGCTATGCAGACCATAATTCCACTGGGCAGGCCTTAATCCTTGACAACGGTGGGGCATATTTTATATTATACGGTATACAACTGTGACCTTCTGCATTCACCTTCCAGGGTTTAGAGGAATAATATAAAACATGTAAGTGTTAATCTTCTCAGTTGTGCTTCAATCCTTTGTAAAACCCTGGGGGAATGTCACAAAGGTACTGTTAAAATGTCTCCCTGCTACTACCAGAGGAGGAAAAATATAATGAAACATTCATCATTCAATTTGTAATGCTGAGGTTGACAAAAACAAAAGAAAGAGAGGGAGAGCACATGGAAATCAGGTCTACATGTGTAACACGGTCTGACAGGTACATTTCATGTGGAAAAATAGCACTAATTTACTTTCCTCATAGTAAGTAATCTTGTTTGCAATATTCATTTCACCTAGCACAATGAAAAGAGGACAACCCCTGTTACCGGTGCTGCACTAAGAATAGACGTCTCCCTTTTGTTTTATGGGGGGGGGGGCTACGTTTAAAAAAGAAAAACCGCTGTATAAAAACTACTCGCAAAATGACCCAGATAACGACGACAGGAAGCTGAAGTCTGGAGGGGCAAATAAAACAGTCCACAAAGAAAGGGGAGGAAAAAGATGTAAAGACAGAGGGGGGAAAAGGCTGTAAAAACTGTTCTCTCGACAAAAAGTTGAGACATAAAAAAATAGGGGGTGGGGGGGGGGGRTGAATATTTTAAGAAGCAAGCACTCTTTGCTCTCTTTCAAGGAGAAACGAGAGATGAGTGAGAAKAAAAACAAGCAGTGACGGTTCAAACTGTCGACTTACAAAAAGGAGAGCTGCAGTGTCTGCTGAAGGCTGCCCCTATGTATATACCCCCTTCCCTTCGCACGATGTGCAACAACAGCTTATTGGGGTACTCAATTGAAGAGAAGAAAACACAAATATAGCAACTGGGAGCTGGCTTCTCAACATTGTTATAACATCTGCAGTTCTTGCAGATCTCTTTTCACAACTCTGTTTTTGTTGCGCTGAGACAACGGCTAAAATAAGCCGAGGTGGAATGATTGAACAAATACAACCACCTTGCAGAAACATTTGCGATTTATTTCCTAAAAAGTGTGTCAGTGTGTGAAATGTGTGTTTTTTGCACAATATGCTAAAGGACAGTGGCATGCATTTGGCAAATTTGCGATATTTACTGACTCTGAAATTAATTGCGAAGCCAAACTAAAATGCTAATGTGYGCTGGAACATGTCATTTGTCCTTGTGCCTAGCTGGCCTGCAGCTCTGCTGAGAAGGGCCCACAGTGTCCAGACTGTCAGCTCGACTATCCTTCTTCTCCTTGCCGAGGAGAGGGGACTCTGACCCCGCCATGATGACATGGCTCCAGGAGAGATTATAGACCCTGATACTCTGTCGTGCCAGCATTATGCACACGTTGCTCTTTCACTGAGATACATAGGTTAGTTGCCAGCTCTGTCTGGCCCCATCGCATCTGCCAACTCGYGTCTGAAGGCAAAAAAAATTAAGAGGAACAGCCCAAAACAGCCAAACGGGTGAACATTATGATGCATGCCTGAGTGCACTTAGAACATACATAATCATCCTTAGCTAATGCAAAAAAATACAGAGGTGCTGTATWAAACCTACAGAAAATCAATAACTAGCATTCAACTCAAGTGGGTTTTGAAGGCTGAAATCAATACCAGCAGCTTTAGAATGAARTTTCCAATAATGAGTGTTTCAACTGGCATCATATGGGAGAAGGACAACATAACAAGTATCCATTACTTTACATTAAGGGATATTTGAAAAGGAAAAAAAAGATAAAAACACCAACCATGTGTAAAGTGCAAATGCATTACATCAAGGAAAGCGCTGACACGGCATTCTCTAAGGGTAGAAAATTTTTTACAGTGCAAGCCCAGGCCCCAATCAGTGATTTCACAGCGGGCCTTTATAGGTCAAAGGCAAAACAAGCACTATGGCATCGCTCAGCAGGGTGCAGCCATAAATGCCAATCGCTTGAAAGCTCAAACTCTCAAAGAGCAACGCAGCAGCTGTGTCATYTGGTGATAAATTACCCCATGAGGTGCTTTTGAAAAGTTACAAGTCTAGTTACTAAAAGGAGCTTCTATTGTGGATGTACACTTGTCTAAAAACACACACACTGGTATTTCATGTCGGCGTTTGATGTCTCCGCTCATGTGCTGTGGTTTTGGCAACTCTTCCTTCACTGTGTCATCCTCAGGAGTGGTGCAGTACCACACACACCTTCTGAAACCTGTAATTTTCAGAGGTTTGTGCCACACTGTGAAAAGTGCAGACAGGTTGTGTCGAGGTCAACTGACTCAACTCAGTCTACCTGAAAACATTTGCTGCTCTTACAGGTGAGAAAAAAAAAATAAAGAGGAGAAATAAAACAGCTGTTGAACTTTACAGATTATTAAAAACYATATTTTTTGTGTCAAACAGCATGGTAAGAGGTTATAGGAAATTTGACCTAATGATAGATAATCATCTTATTATAATAAATTATGTTAGTTGACGATGGTTCTGCAGCCAGATCTCATTTTAATCTTTGCCCACTAAAATATTTGTAGAATTTTGAATGTCATGCCTTGGGGTCTGAACTGAATTTTAACAGATCTGCCAAATTGCATCTAATTCTCTCCTTTTAACTGCACAATTAAAATGACTTTAATTGAATTCCTCACTTAAACTTTTGAGATGTTATTATGTGACTAAATGGAGACATAAATGTCCCAAGGCCTCCTCTGGAATAATGAGACTCTTGATGTGAGCACTTGCTTGTCTTCCTTTCACCTTCCTGACCTTTTAAAATGTTCTAACACCTTTTTTATGTTTTGTCATATTTAAAAAGTGAAAATACTAAATAATTACAGATCCTCACCTCCCACTGTTCTACAAGATACAGTGCAGAATTAGTTTTACAGACTTAAAACTTGACAGTGGATAAAACATAAATAAAAGCCGGATTAAAGTGGGTTGGGCTCTCCAATCTCTGGGGACGAGGTTACTGAGGTGGTCAAAAACCTCCTCGGTGGCAGGGCCCCGGGGGTGGATG
>NW_013952424.1:2009584-2010921 GCF_001266775.1 Austrofundulus limnaeus
AAACATTAAGTTACTGTGACAGCTGGAAAACTAAAGGAAAATTTGCACCTGCTCCTAAAATAACAATTATTTAGATGTACTGATTCTTTTGATTTATACTAACAAGATAAAAAAAGAGCAATGTATAGCAAACATTAAAAAGGACAGTGTGGGCTTTTCTCAGAGATGTGTAATGTCACAATGAGCAAGTTTTAAACAGCTTGACATTCTGAGTGGACTGAAATCCATTTATTCTGATGTCCTTCATTCAGTCCGACACAGTGATGATGTACGGCGGTATCATTTGAGGGGTTTTAGTTTTGCATATCCAACCAGCAGTTGTGTTTCCATATAATCAGCAGGCCATTATGCATGAACTTTTAGAGTGCCACTCAGATGAAAATGTGAACTGATTTTCAATTAACTGCCTGGATCGAATAAACCAGACTGCAAAGTGTTATCAGAAGGCAGCAGTATAGGCTGCATTAAAACAATCTATAACTAGAAATAAAACCTGGAAGAAGAAGAAGAAGCAGAAAAAAAACAACAAAAATAAAAATGTAAATACAACGCAGCTGTGATTCACTCACAACAAATACTGGAATGCTAACAGATTGAGCTGGATCTCACACATTATTTTAACTAAAATAGCCACAAGTTTGTCATTTTTCAAAATAAGAGGATCTTAGTTTAAAACTGAACATAAAAACRATTGCTTTAGTAAAGTTTATGAATATTTCAAAGTATAATTTGTAAAGGCAAAAACAAAAAAAAAATCTAAATCTGAAATGAAATGTTGGGATTTTTTAGGGGCCGCTTTCCTTAATTTTGGGAGATCAGCGATMGGCCAAAACTTACATGAGCYGATCTTATCTACCTCTGTAAAGGTCTGAAAATCAGCCTGCTCTGCTGTGGGGGAGGACTGTTGTCCAGTTTAAACAAGTTTGTTTCAATGGTATTGCTCAATGCTTTTCAGTAAAATAAGACTGGAACGTTGAAGGTGTATTGTGACCTTATAACACCCGGATGTGTCATCTATACTAAAAAAAATCAGTATCGGCCAACACTGAAATGAGCTGTTCAGACTTTTTAAAGATCGTGATCGGCCAGAAAACTGCAATCAGTGCACTCCTAGTATTATGATTAATGAAATGGGCTTAACCAGTGTTTCCCAAAGGTGGGGTCCTGAAAACATTTTCTGAATTAATTACATTTTTGCTTTAGTTGTTACAAAGTAGTGAGGTTAGTGTATTTAAAATGGATAAATGTAGTATAAAAATATTGTTACTATGCCCATGTTTAGTTGACCTGATACAAATGTTTATCATACAAAAATAGTTGGGGACACAGGTCTCTGC
>NW_013952424.1:2011866-2017008 GCF_001266775.1 Austrofundulus limnaeus
TGTACTCAGACCAGTAATATTTGGGGTCACAAGTTGTTGCCATGGATATTTTGTGGGTCAGAATACAAAAAGTTTGGGAACCACTGGGCTTAACTATCGCTTAAATGTGTTTTTTCAAACTTGGATGGTCAGCCTGTCTGTCAGTTGATTGATTGATTAATYGATTGGATTCTTACATTTTTTAAGCATCAGCTGCCACAGTATCTGGACTGCACTGCATTTGGATCACAATGCTGTTGCAGCTACTGTCTCTGCTTAAACTTTTTTTTTACATAAATAGATTTGTTCGCTCATTTTTTAATTTTTCTGTTTTCTCTGACCAAAACAAGTGTAATGTTCTTTAGTCCTAATGTCCTTGTCCTCAAAATACAGACGGATCATTAAGCGCTGAATTAAAATGCCATTTACGTTTGAGGAGATTGTTGGATCACTGAGAAATAAACATTTACAGAACCTCATGATATTTTGCAGCCAAAATTGAAATATTAATGACTGCCATTGAGATCATTGCTGTTCCTAATATTAGAACTACCAAAAGAAAGACTAAGCTTGCTAACTAACAGGAAACATGTTTTTGCCCAATTGAGCCCATTAATCCTGGAGGGACTACAGCAGAATGTAACTGAAATGTTCTATTCTCGGCACTTTGCTCCGTGCGTCATTGCACAAGCAAAAGAGCTGAGCGGGAGCTTGTGTGCATGTGTGTGTGTGTGTTTTAATCCGAAAAAACTTCGCCCCTGAAGGCAACAAAACCAACCTGCTGCTGTCACATCTGAACAATACGATTTGATTTGACGAAATGACAATAAAATAGTGTTTGTGGAATTATGTACAAAATTACAGAGCCCCCTTTTTAAATTTAGCTGTTTAAAACCAAACGACAAAATGGATAGTGACACATACAAGCACTGAAATAAAGACGATGTTCACATAATGAGATAGAACTGAAAGCTTGCATCTGGTATGAATCATAATTATATAACTGTAACAAAACCCTTGTGTTGGGCGAATACACATGTGCGGAGCAGAAACTCGTGCCGCTGTGTGCGCGCTGTGTATTGCGTTGCCAGTGTCCTTGGCCCTTCCTGAAGGCAGAGTCTCATGAGATGGCAATGATCAGAAACGAAGCACAACACAAAATGATTCCACCATCTTGGCAGAATGCTAATTAAACATCAGTTTTTGGCACGGGCATGTAAATGCGACTTCAGTGGTCGAGCTTACGCCTGTTTCTCCCCACCCTTGTCCTCCCTCCTGTAACACGTATCAGTCAAGAATGCCCTGCCAGGTTCTGTTTCTAATGACTGTTCTCACAGAGGTTATTAACCCCTTTTTTAAAAGYAGATCCGGATCAGAGGGATCCCACTTTGAGGCTTCTTGGCTTAAGTGGATGAATGTTTTGATGCTTATGTTTGGCCCTAACAGCACAGAGGGAAAGATTAAGGAGGAATGCCAAACAGATGCAGTGAGTCAGCTATGGGAGTTGGATGGGTGGGGGGTATAAGATGTGTGTTTAAAAGACCGACCAATTGATAGCAAATGACCGTGACTCTGTCAGAGGCCAAATGGCTATTTTTCAAAGGAATTTGATAAAGGCCTGTAGCCAAAACAAGGATAGAAGCTTATTAAATTTCCCATAGAGCCAATTAATGTGTGCCAGAACAGAGGATTCTCAGTTYACATGCCAGTTTAGAGAGGTTTGGCAGCTGTTGTTGTGTAGGCAAACTCAATATGTAATGCATGAGTTCTTTGTGACTTTCTCATTAATGCCTCACCTCCCAGATTGCAATGCATTGTGTATTAAGTGTAACTGATACAKATTTTCAATAAAACACATTTGAACCATGACATTATTTCTGATTTCAGTTTTAAACCCACAAGAATTTTARTCATACTGTTTTTAGAGCGTATAGGCTGATATTAATGCCTTGTCAAGTTGYATGGATTGTCCATTTATTACATGAATTTTCCTCCATTTTGCAGGTATACAGACGTATAGGGTAATCTCACAGATTTTTTTCGAATCTCCAAGAATTAAAATAAATTCAGCTTCAAAAATCCAACCCACTCTGCTGCTCAAAATACATTTCCCGCCTTTCCCCGTCCGCCTTTCCCAGCTCCTCGGCACTGCAGATGCATTTATCTCCACCCCATGGTCTGTCTTTCCCAGTCAACAGTCCATCTGCAACACCCCCCTGATTCAGGTAAATTCCCAAAAAGGYTGACATGTCTGAGATAGAAATTGCAGTAATCTCACAATTTGAAGAAGAAACATAACCTATTTTTTTGCCTTTACATGTGCAAATAGGTTTGACCTTGCCAATGTTCATACTCATATTCTTGTTATTTTTGCATGCTGCACGAMAGCACATCGATTTTTGTCCCATGAGCTGTTTCCCTTTTACAGGAGAATTCAGCATTTTGACAATCAGATTGGTCTCATGAGCCAACGAGCAATTATTTTGTCTAGAATCAAGACACCTTCAGTCTTTTTTTAAATGGATATACACCTTCAGTCTTGATTCAACAACAGCTTTTAAGCTCCATTATTTTGAAACTTCTGATGAGAAGCTTTTATTTTTGAAAGAAGACCTGAACGAATCTTGTCTCTTTCCGCCGGACAAAAGCAGATCTTTTGAGATGCAGTACACAAAACGTGGGAGTTTTTCCGGTCGTAAGATTTCTGACCTGGATATCTTAACAAACCGAGCGACTCCTGTCCAAGCTTGACCTGACGGTCGAAAACACCAGAAAGGTAAAAGCTGGTGTTTTGTAAAGTGTCAGGAGATCCGGCCGACGCGGTGGGGAAGACGCAGGGTGCTAGTTCTGGTTTCCATACTTTGATAAGATAATTGATAATTCTTAAATCTTAAACTAATCCTTTTCTTTACTGTTCTTAATCTTAAAACCTTGCCATAAGTTTAATGTGCCTGTAAACATTTGGTTTATCAAGATCTAAATCTAAGGTTTACTGTGTTCTTTCTGAGTTGTCATATTTTACATTTATAATTACGGATGCGTAAGTGTGTTATCTGTCAAATGGTTTA
Source organism: Austrofundulus limnaeus (assembly GCF_001266775.1). Classification (NCBI taxonomy): domain Eukaryota; kingdom Metazoa; phylum Chordata; class Actinopteri; order Cyprinodontiformes; family Rivulidae; genus Austrofundulus; species Austrofundulus limnaeus. Next base: position 2,014,914 of record NW_013952424.1, read on the forward strand.
ACTCGTAAAGTTCTTATTATTCATTTTAGTTTGTACATAAGTAGTTTATTTTATTCTGTAAATAAATATCATTTGTTTTAGAAAACTTGAACTACTGAGCTGGCAAATTATTGTGTGAGTGTTTCTCACTTTCACCACAGAGAGGTATTTCATCTCCCCAGACAGAAAGGACTCGWGATTCCTCATTACGTTAAGTTTTGAGAAGTGTGGAGAGACCAATAGTCTTCTCTTACAAGTGCTTACAAGCTTACAACTCACGGCTCAACAGTTTTACACTCTTGTTTGATAGGTAGCAATAAGGAGTTGGCTTGTCAACTTATTATTCAAATGAAAAGAACTTTTATTGATTCCTAACACAGATTCAACTCAATGTTTTGTGTCCTTGTTGTCTCAAAGTGATAAATTATCCCACTWTGGTTAACAGCAATCTCCTCACACTGTGTATTTCGAAAACAAGCACCCTCGTTTTTCTTCTTCTGGTCTCGGTTTGGCTCATGCTAGTATTTGGCTGTTGTGTATTTGGCACCACCTTTGAACAAGAGTTTCATGTGCGTCACAAAAACCTGGGCTTCATCCTGTCATCTGCAGCAAAATGACCTGGCAAATGCTCACAGATGACTGATACAAAACACAAGAAAATGTCCAAGACCACACAGTCAGGGAAGAACAGTTTGTGTCAACTCAAGTCCTCCACTGGTTGTTTAAAGTCAGCTGTCCAAGATTCCTGAATCTTTCAAATTTGACATTATTTTGGGAAGAAAAAAAAATCATTTTCATGGCAAAAAGAAACCCACGGTTTAGCTACCAAATACAGGCAATAGTTAGAAGATTTATCTTSAGGACCACAGGCATCTTCAAATCATGTCACAGAAACAATAATACCGTGAAAAGTGGTATTTTTGAGTCTGAATTATTCCAGYTTAGGCCTGAGCACAGTTAAATATAAAAGCCTTTGACACAGCTGGCTCAAAATTTCAATGGTTGCATTTATACCTTCAAAATCTCTCTGGACCTGTAAAGCAGCCATTCTAACTGTGGTTGTGCATAAACACCAGCTGGCATTTTAGCCAMTTTGTACTGTGATTGGAGCTGAGGAGCACCCCTGTCACTGGCAAGGAGGGATTTATCAATCACAGAGGTTCTGGCTGAAGCCTTTTGCTCACTTTAGCCTGTAGTGCCTCCCTGAAAAAACACAGGAGTGATGTGATGAAGAAAACAGGGCAGGAAATGGAGATGTGAGGTGTTATATCTGAAAAATATCTGAAGGAGTTAGGAGAGAAGGGAAGCTACAATGAAGGATTCTAGGAGAAATAAATGTTTTAGCAGAAAAATGACAGCGTGAAAGGAGCAGACAGACAGGCAGAAATATGTTGAAAGAAAAAATAATTAATATGCAGATTGTGGAAGCTTTTAAAACAGACACTGCTCAAAGGAGACAATTAATTTGTGGTAATATGCAAACATGCATGTATGGTCATGCTACAGATGTAAAACACCACAACAGCTGATGCTGAACTGTCAACGTTTGATACAGCTAACATCCAATTAATTATCTCTGCATTTCCTGAGAAAATGCAGTGTGAATTCTTGATGCTGAAATATTTGTGCTGAATGGCTAAAAAAACTGAAATAGCTTAAAAATAGCTCAAATAAAGCAGCTGAAATTAGCACAAAGAAAAAAGAACACATTTTCCGAATTAAGCAGTAAGAGGCTGAGACTATCAGAAAAAGGTGTATTTTGCTGAAAAAAGCWCAAATTAGTTAAAAAGTAGCTAAAATACAGAAAACTGCTGAAAGTAGTAGAAAGATGCAGAAATGGTTTAAAATGGCAGAAGAATAGCAGAAAAGGTMAGAATGGTAGTTAAAACAGCAAAAAAAAGCTTAAATCAGCACCAAAGCAAAACATAAAAAGGGTTTAAAGAATGTTGAAGACAGCTCCATTCATTTTCAATGAGAAAAACATGATCAAMAAAGCTAAATATTTCAAAAAGTGTGAGTTGCTGAAATACCAAAAGTCACATCTGGAATGACTTGAAGGAGATGAACGTTTTGACAGGGGTGTCACTAGGTTTTAAGGACAAGGGGGGCTTAGCCC
>NW_013952424.1:2017344-2021090 GCF_001266775.1 Austrofundulus limnaeus
TGTGTGTGTGTGTGTGTGTGTGTGTGTACATACATATATTAGGGGTACAACTGGATTTCATGTGGTGGGGGAACAAGTGGAATGGATTGGATAACGATGCACCAAAGAGGATCTCTACCATACACTATAAATTAAAGGGAAACTGACAGATTCATGATCATTTATTTTGTACAGAAAATGGATGGATGGATGGATGGATGAAATATTAAATGGTTATTTATTCTGACCACATCATATTGAATTTTTGTAAAAAAATACACCAAAATAATTTAGGGGGGCTTTAAAATATTTTTTAAAAATTAAAACAGGCCTCGTGACGCCACTGCATTTTGATAAATTATTAAAATAACTCAAAAATTGCGGAATGAGTTACGTAACAAAAAAATAAATAAATAACGCATGAAAGAAATATTGATGTCTGCGAATCTAATGTCTAACTTATATCTGATAAAAAAAACTTTGCCCACAAAACAGTTACACTCCTTGCTGAAAAGAAACTCAAGCTCCTTTTAATTTCAAAACAATCATTCCTTTACACATCTCCTTACTGACTTCCTTTATTTCAACCTGCTCACGATCTATACCCAGAGAAGGCACTCAGTGGAGGCACTTGCACAGAGGATAACAAGTTTGGATCACAGAAAGCTCCAATGTATTCTTTAGTGCTGCCATGTTTAGCTTATTGAATGCATCCCCAGATAAATCTGTTCAAAAAGATAAAAGGAGAATGTTCAGACACATTAATGATTAGCAGCTGATGACTGATCAAACAAAACACGCTGCCACTAGTAAGTACTGCTCTAATGAAGTCTTTTGAATGCTAAGCAATCAATAACCTACAGAATGCTGTTGAACTGGAGAGACATTTGTTAGGAGGATCATTTCAGATGTAAACAGATGGATGATAGATGTGATCAATGACACACACGTCAAAATCCCAACATATTTTTCTGTCCGTGCTGGTGAACGAGTCGAAGTGCCCTTTCAAAAAYAAACACTTCTAACCAGAAATATACYGGATAATGTCACACATTCCAATGTTTAATGAATCAGTTTGTCCTCTCTGTATTTTGTCTCCTCTGTTCTCTGCATCCTTTCTGACCATAGTTGACATTTGACTCAAAGTATATTGATTCAAGCTGGGAAGTGGAGCACCTACAAACACTATGAAGYGTGAGGAAAGGTATAAAATGGTACTAAACTGCAGTCAGGAAGCTCCACAGTGTCATYATTAATGAAGTAGACAATCATACCCGACAACTTGTTTCCTGCTTGAATATGTCATACCTATTCATTGGCTCTATATTGGACCTTGTGCTTTGTAGAGAAGTGAAGGTCCCTCGAAATAAAAAAAAAAGATGGAATGCTATGAAAAAGACTTTCAAGGATGAATTATGAAATTAGTTTGTGACTTTATAAATAAAAGTTTAACCAATTTCAAAAGTGAAAATATTTCTTGCCAGTAGTTAAAGAGAAATCTCACCGTTTCCATTTTCCTCTGAGCCTCATTTTAGAGAAGAAATTCTCAGCAAATKTTATCACAGTTTGACTGTTCTCAGCAGCTTGTCTCGTCGTGTTTCTTTCACTTGGCCGAGTGGAAAGATCTCAGCAATTGTACAAGCTTGCAGCTCGATTGACTCCAAATCGGTGAATATGTATAGGAGCTAGTCTTGAATAATGTWTTGGACACGCACGCACACATGTTCAAACACACATGAGCAACGTTGAATGTGAATCTAAAACCTGTAGAAACAAAAAAAATGTGGGTTTTACAGTCACCTAACTATACAGAATGGCTACAATAATCAAATTAAAAGTCTAGGATTAAAGAAATGCACGTCACCTACAGGCTTACATGCCAGAATATAAAACTAAGGYTATGTTCACACTGCAGGCAAATGCGACCCAAATCAGATTTTTTGCCCCATGTCTGATCTTTTCCTGTCAGTCTGAATGTGACAAATCAAATTTTTTCAAATCCGACCCAGGCCTTGAATCTGATTCATATCTGATGTTTTTTTAAGCAACTGCAGTCTGAATGCTTGTTTCTCATTTCATCCAACTTTTACATCTGTACTGTGAAAGTGAACAGATCAGTCTAATAATACTGAATTGAATTGAAATGAATCAGCTTTATTGTCATTCACAATAATAATGACTAAGCTTGAGTTATGCTGTTTAAATCTTTCAGCTCCACACGTCTTCAGTTGCTTTGTCTTTGTTCAGYTAATTTTCCATGWCCTGGATGACTGAGAATATGCAGAAACATGATASTAACGTTGGTGATACTGGATTGATGCTTCCAGCACATTGCTTTGGTGGCRTGGTTAGGGGAGTTGTCCTGGAACCGGAARGTCRCTGGTTCRATTCCCCGTCCAGCCRTTTCAGTCGTTGTGKCCCTGGGCAAGACACTTCACCTGCCTTGYCTACTGATGGTGRTCAGAGGGTCTGGTGGAGCTAGTGCATGGCAGCCCCACCTCCGTCAGTGCGYCCCAGGGCAGCTGTGGCTACAATGTAGTTTACCATCATCAGTGTGTGAATGTGTGTGTGCAAGGGTGAATGTCCGTAAGTGTAAAGCGCTTTGGGGTCCGGAGGGAGTCGATAAAGCGCTCTATAAGTTCAGTCCATTTACCATTTACCATAAAATGTTACACCTGAGCATCTGGTCAGATGTAAACACTGAACTGCACAAGCATATCAGATTATTTAATCAGCTCTGATTGCACAACAACTTCAGAATCAACATGCACGAGGAGCAACATGTAGCACGTGTTTAGCTAATTTTGTAAGAGATGTGGAGAGTTCAGACTGGAGTCTGATGGAGGTCACATTTAAAGTATAATGTGAACGTTGACACCACACAATTGGATTTTTTTCAAAAAGTCAGAATTGAGCATTACGACCTGCATTGTGAACATAGTCTTAGATGACCTCATATTGCGAAGGGACAGAAGTACAACCATTTTGAACGATCCTTTGTCAATGTACAATTTATGGTGTGATGTTGGGAAATCTCATTTGATGTTATGATGATATGAAAAGGATGTCTTTCAGACACTACCACCCACAAATTAAGCTCAGTATATGTGGAACTGATGGGGTTATAGCCATCTTGGATTGTCTTTTGTTGATTAGCTAGGCAAGCATTTTGAACTGGGCTGTCTACAAGTGTTTGAGTTTTAGATGTTCAGTCAGTGAATMAWTTCTGAGAATTTGACTGAAATCTGTTCAGTGGTTCATGAGATATTTCATAAAACGACAGACAGTCTCGACTCTAAAGGCCCCCATATACTCGAGCGCACTTTGGTCYGCGGAGGTCCGTGCATACTGGAGGCGGACGCAATGCTGTCTCAAAGCGGATATCCGCGGACTGGTCCGTGCAGAGATCAATTTTTTTTTACGTCCGCGGTGCACACAGTGGCATGTACTGTTCTGGGTGCGGCACCAAGCTGACAAAGTTGAGAATTGGTGTCATTTGTGGATGAAATAGAGTCAAATCTTGAAAAGCGTCTCATGGAGCAGATTAGAAAACTTTATGATGCTTCAATGAAGGAATATAAAGACTTTCAGCGAGCAACAAATTTGTGGGAGGAAATAGCTCTGATCCTGGGTAAGGTAGTTCTTTTCTTTTTTTCTTTTATTGTTTTAAAGCTAAAATGCAAACTATCCAGGGTTGCCAGGTGGGAAATGTTGAATTATCGTATCAGCAGCTCAAAATTATCGTATTTTGAGGAAAATTATCGTAC
>NW_013952424.1:2021861-2024519 GCF_001266775.1 Austrofundulus limnaeus
TCTCAATTTTGGCTAAAGGAATTGACAAAATCCTACACACTGTGTCTTTAAAATCAGTCATCTGTTCCATATATTGTGCTAACATGCTAACTTGGTTTAAAGTTACAATAAAAAGCCTTATGTAGGTGGCAAAATTCCTTCTAAATGTATAATCTCAACAGGTTTTATGAGTCCAAAAGGCCAAATGCTGATAAAAACTGATCTGATAACCAACGTGCTTCTACAGATGGTTCAGATAAATAACTACAAATTGCAAACATCTGAGGTTTCCACCAAAACCCTACAAGCAACTCCATGTTTTTCACTTAACCTGAGACTGGATTTGATGGATCTGATCTGTGGCCTGTTCGGGATGTAAATACTGATTACCATTTGACGTGTCATTGATCGAACTGCTACATGGGCTCGACACACAACTACATGCAAAAAACAGTATTCCATTTTAATTAAAAGCTATTGTTTTAATGCTTGATATTCAGCTTTATTATTTTAAAAAAGGTCTACAGTGACAAAAAARGAATAAAAACTTCGCTGTCAGTCTTTTTTTTTTGATTAAACAAACAGAGAGCAAAGTGAGAATGTAGACGAAGAGAGATCATTGGGAAATATGCAAATATAGATATGAATACAGATCAGTCTTCTTCTCAGTAGGGAATGAATACATTTATCTCTCATCTACATGCTGATGAACAACAATAGCAGGATTCTTTTTTGGCAATGTAGGGTATACAGTATAGTGCTTTCATAAAGCTTTCATGGTCAACTGTTTGAAATGAAAACAAGCAGCACAGGAAAAAAAGGAGAGAGGGTTGAAAACTGAACAGATTTATAATTGGTGTGCTCTAGTTCAAACATTYATATTTACATATAATATACCTTGGTTCTCCATTTCAACTGTACAACCACTAGCACCCAGAAAGGAACAATATTTAATGGATAATTTAAGCTCTGCACACAAGAACTTGCATCTAAAGGTAGAAATGATGTGCATTTTAACACACAATCTTAAATCAATAGCTTTTTAAAAGCTTGTAAATATGATTAAAAAATAGCTGCTAGAACAGTTCCAATGTGACACTCAGCAAAAGCCTTAATCTTTACAAACACGTTTGTTTCTCTGCTTTTTATTCCGCTTCATTTCAAATACCAGTCCCCCAAATTCATGTAACTCATTGCCAGTGTTTGTTACTGTTCTGCAAAGTAACCATGGTCAAAACCTGGCACAATATTCCCCAGGCTTCCTTCAAGCATCAACAGAGCCTTCATGGGAATTAGTTGGAGGTTTATAGTCTTAAAGTGGAGCAAGCGCTCCCCCAGCCCCTTTGGCAAAAACCTACTATATCTTTTTAATGAGAATCTCAGTGCTGCAGGCTTCCAGGCAGCTGGCTGGAGGGAATGGAGTTTTCCAGAAAGCAACCCGACACACTGATGGCTTTGGAAGGTGTGCTGACACGAGCTACTTGCAATTAGCAGAGGACGTCTGAACAAACACGAGATGGTGCCCTGCATTTATATAACCGCGGAGCAGAAATCTGAACGCATGCTACATTTAATTCACCCCGGAGGGATCTTTGGCAAGAAATGGTAAATGTTTTATCCGCATGTATGAGAGCCGTCTGTGTAAAGACATGCAAAACAGTGACAACGTCATGAAGCGACGAGGTGGATGGTTAGTAAAAGTGACTCTTTCGGCCATTTCTTCAAGTCTAACCTGAATCTGTCAGGTTTGTAGCAAATCTGTGTCATTTGTGTCATTTTATCACAAACATGAGGGTCAGGTCATTTATAACTCATATCAGGAGCATATAAAATATTTACCACATTTCACATGACATTAGGTTGTATGGGGTCTTACAGTAAAGGAAAGACTGTAAAACCTTTAAAATAAGTTTAATATCATTTTTTAATAAGTCAGCGTCAAGTTACAGAAATCAGATAGATGAGCTGCAACATATACTTTTCTTAAAAACAAACTGCTTGAAAACAATCCAAACAAATTTACATTTCATTTTTTTATATCTGATTTTTACAGTATTATTATCTTGCAGCTCATAGATGAACTTTAAAATAAAATAAAAAAGATGTGGCTTTTCATAATTTGTCAAAACTGCCAAAATGTAAATTTGGTACTTTGCAAAATCACCAAAAAAATGAATAAATAAAAAAAAGGGGGGGGGGGGCAGAAAAATTGATGCTAAACATGTTTTTTTATTTTTAACTGTTGGTAATTACATTAAAATAAAGGAATCACACAGCCGTGTTCAGTTTTCACAACCGCTCTTCCTACTTGTATTTCAACATTTTATGTGACTTTTAAAGGGCCAGAGAGAAAAGACGGGAAACAAACTTGTCAAATGTAATCATATTTAAAGTGTCAGAATGTAAGAAGTGAGCATAACTGCACTTGGAATAACAAGCAAAGTGGTAAACTGATTTTACAGCTCGATGCTTGAAGGTTGGGTGACAACAGTTGCTCCGCAAGAGCCGGCTCACTTTTTGATTTGCYGTCACTGTGCAGCGCAGTTTTTGGGAAAACTCTACTCGGAGTAGCTGGGAGAGAAAAAATACATCAGTCTTAAAGAAAATATATATATACATATTGGGCCTCATGCAAGAACATGCTCGTATTCTTATCCAAAATTTCTCTTACTTTTGTTC
>NW_013952424.1:2026204-2031370 GCF_001266775.1 Austrofundulus limnaeus
CTCGTACGCACAATTTAAGAACAAATCTGTGCGTACGAACGGTTCTTGCATGAGGCCCATTGTTTGGGTCGACCATATGCCTCAGCATCTGGGAATGAGAATGATTTTTTTCTAGTTTAGGTTAAGTTAAACCTAAAGACCTGTTCTGTTTGTAACCACAGAGCATTATTGTTTTCTAAATGAGTTTAAAGCATCACTGGGCAGCTCATTGTAAAAACTGGTTCCTTTACATAAATCATTTGCATGAACACTGACTAATCCAATAGTTATATAGAAAATCTGGCATTTCCATAAAAGTTTTATAAAAGAAAGATGTCAAATAAAGCTTTAAAAGAAAAAAAATAGATTTGCACACAGTCAGAGCTAAAACTGATCAAGCAGTTCTYCGAGTCTTTTTGTCTTGATCTCCTTGCATTCTTTTTAAACAGCGTTTTGCTTTTAATTTTGAATGATCGAGCAAGATTTTCTAAAYGGCACACCTGGCTGGGATGCAGCCGCAGCAGGAAATCCTAATCAGAGTTCTCATTATCATCATCCGATCTGCGTGCAGGAACTGAATCCTGTCAGTGCAGAAAAAAAAAGCACAGCAGGTCTGAAAGGAAGTCTGCTCTCAAGCAGGTCAGAATATCAATGATACCATGAACAGGATCACACAGTTGGGAACTTATTTGGGGGAAAATAATTTATTATATTTTTTACATGTAATTGTTTGGAAAATGTGTGTTTTGCGTGTTAATTATTGCTCCCTGCCAAAATGTTGGAGGATAATTAATCTTTGCCTGAAACTTAAATAGTTGAAGTCAGCCCTGTTTAAAGGATTTTCATACATTTTCATCTAAGAGCTCAACGATAAACAATATTTAAGAAAGAGTACAGCTTCATTTCTCTTTTTGGAGTTATTAGACTCTACACTGCATTTAATGAGATTCATTTATCTGTTAAAAAATAATAATTATTGCAAAGGGAATAGAAAAGTCAAACATTTTCACATGAACTGAAAAGTAATTTGCATTTTTTCCCCATATTTAACTTGATGTGAGTTTAGTTTTTAGTCTCTTGACACCAAAGTTCAGTGGTCGATATGGTCAGGTCAAGGAGAAAAGCTGAGACAGTGCCAGCCTGGGCAGAAAGAAAAAAAAAAAAAGAAAAAATAAACAGGGCACTCTTGGCACACTGTGTCATAATATGAATAAATAACCAAACATGCTGTTAGCCTGGAGCTAAAACACACACTATTAGGTACCCTCCCACCCCCCGCCCCGGACAAAAAATAAAAAATTGACGAATTTACAGAAACAGATGGCTGCATCATCCTGCTCGAATCTTTCGCCTGAACATGCAGCAAAAACACAGGAGCGCACAGATTGAAAGAAAGTTTATTTGTTGCGAGGACACGCATGTTCTTTTTTATCCTGTTTCCTGCTCAACTTTTTCCTCTTTTTGAAATTTTTTTTGTTTGACTTCTAATAAATATTAATGCGGGCTCCCATGCGGTGGGGGCAGGGCTTACTCACAGCCAAATGATCCTCACACAGAATAATGAAGCCTCTGGGATTCAGGTAAGAGAACTGGGGGGGAGTCTTACGTAACTATGTCTTGTCAGGTAAGTTTCATCCATAATTTAACACCTGAGGAAGAGGACTGGAGATAAACGAAGACACGTGAGAAATTASCTCCATAACCTGGAAAAGCCATCAAAATCAGGGAAGCGGAGGTAATGAGAGAGATTTAAAAGTGCAAACAACTCTGCAGACATGTGGAAGGTGTGAGTGAGATGCAAACACAGCAAACAGAGCAACTTTCCTGGGAGTGATCGGTGGGATTTCTGTTTATTCATTGATTCTGGATTAGCGGGACACAATGTCCTGCAGTAATGATCAATGCAATGACATCAACGAACAATCGTCCACCACAGGAGAAGTCAGAACTCTAGAAATCCATGGCGTGGGTCTACAAGTGTCCCCTGTTGACACATATAAACAAGACAAATGGCTCTGACAGGCAATTTGACAGACACAGTAGGTGACAAGCTCGCATTTACTGGAGATCAATCTGCCCCACACACACAGCAGCAGGACACAATGCTGAACAATAAGGCACAGTAAAGAAAAAAAAAAAAACGAATAGACATTGATTTAGATGACCTCTGAACTGTTTATTCTGACCTCGCTCTGATCAAACACAAGCTTAACAAATCTGAGATCAAACACCACTTTGGTAGAGGATCTCCTGCTGCTTCCACCAATCAAACCTTTGACGAAAACACCCAGAAATCTCTCATTTAWCCCACAGCTTTTTATGCTGGTTTCACAGTAACTGATTTTATGCCAAAATGGTCAAACCTTGTAAAATACATGTTACACCAAAGGGATAAACATTAGTGGAGCAATGTTTGGGTGATCTGTTAGTGCTTGAAGATGACTCTCAGCTAAYACCATGTCTTCTCAACATCTGCAAAACTGACAGTTATAGATATTTTTGTTWTAGCAAAAGTTGATTGGCTGTGGCAGCCATCCTGAGTTTGGTTACTATAGACCAGAGGTGCCCARAGTGGGGCCCGTGGGCCAAAATTGGCCCGCCGAGACATTTGATTTGGCCCACCAGCAGCTGTCCTGGTTACTAGATTGTAATTATGTTAAGATTAAATATAAAATACAAATAACTGCAAGAAACATTTAGGTTAGATTTAAGCCCGTATATAGATTTGCACACCTTATAAGACCCCATATACTCAAATTTCAAATTAGGAAATGTCCCATGAGCCTTTGCTACCTTAGCATGTGTTGAATTTTCTCCATGTCCATATAGGCTGAAATAAAAAAACTAAAGAATGTGGGCAACCACACTGGCTGCTAGCTTAATCATAAAAAATATAACAACTTTACTTAAGTATTTCCATTTCTTATATTATTGCATTTGGCCCGCGGCCCTCAGATTGATTTTAGTTTTGGCCCTCTCTAATAAAATGTTTGGGCACCCCTGGTTTAGACAAATGGCTGCTTCTGGGGAATCTCATTAAAATTTGTTCGGTGGTTGATGAGGTACAGACAAACACACACCTGTGACTTTGCATTGACTTTCGTTCATTTTCTGGTCATTTCTATAGCCTAAYCCTGACCCCTTACCCTAAAMCCCCCACCCAAAACCCACCTTTAAACCTATGGGGACCAGGCTTTTTGTCCCATTAAGGAACAGTAGGTCTTCAAAAGGMTGTGTGTACCAGAAAAATGGTCAAAAATCRTTCCGACCAGGTAACAAAAACATGTAAACACACAYAGACAGAAGGATATGAGCAAGCATTGCATTTTTAGATTCTATRCAGGGGCAATAACACAAATCAATAGGCAAAATTTAATTTTCACYTAGAATTGCCAAAATTGAATGCAGTTTCATTTCCTTGCCATTCTGTAAACTTCGTTACATCAGAACCAAATCTTTTAAATTATTGCTGACAACTGAAAACATTTGAGCATTTACTGTATTTTAAGAAGAATGGTGACACTAATTTTGCACCCGTTAATTCTTTGAATAAGTTATGAAACTATTTTTTTAAAACATGTCAAGCAGATCAAAGCTTTATTTGTTTATCCATGTTTATTTTATTTGTATGTGTGTGTGTATTTGTATGTCTCAAAGATTTATTTGGATGCATATAATTACCATAGAAATACATGAATGCATATTCATAATCTGTATGATGCCTGGGTGCATTCATTAATTGTTAAGTGTGTGCCTGTGTATGCATAATGTATTTATATCCTTGCGTGTTTGTTTGTCCTTGTATGACTAATGCTTGCTGATACAATGTGCACRCAGGGTTGACTTTAGGGCCACAGTTACAGTAAAGCCAAGGGCCGAGCAGGTGCCAGATTGATCAGAAAGCCTTTCTGAAGCCCCCAGGAGAGCCACTAATGGAGCTGTCATCACRCTACGTCCTTGCTGTCCAACAGACTCCTCTGCTGTCGCACACATATCACTTACACATCGCACGCAATCACACACTCGTCTCTACGACTCAGCAGTTTGTCCTCAGCTGGAGTMAGGACCAGAGAGGGTTCAAAAGCACGACTGTGTCTGACAGGCCGAACACAGTCGTACCAGCGGGTTGCGGAATTAGAGGGTCGTCCAAAGACAAATGGAGCCGTTCACGTTTTACARCCTGCGATCAACGCTTTAACCCAAAGAACCCAAAAAGGTCATGACTGGCATCACTACAGAGAGGTTTTTCTGAGCCACAAAACACTTCACAGGGATGAGATTTGAAAACAAAAAAAAGTGTTGCAAACTTCACAGGCAGTGTTTTGTTCTGGGCCTCTGAGACCACCTTGTCAAAAGAACATTTGAATTTCTGGTGTACTACCACTGCTGTTTCCACTGGAGGAGGAAGAGAAGAGGTGGAGGTCTGGAAACAAAGTGCTGAGGCTTTCTCTTTGTATTTTATCTTGCTGGTATAATGAAAAATGTTTTTAGCTTTTATTATTTTTGTATATTAAGGTAAAAGGTGGGTAATAATGTTGACATCTGTGTGTGTACTACTAATACAGTGGATAATCACTGGGTTAGGAGTTAGGCTTAGGTTAAAGGTCAGGTTACAGATATGTATAAAGGTGATACAATGTCTTAATGAGGATAGAAATATGAACTTGTGTGTGTCAGCCTGTTCGCAAATTATTTGAAAAACCACTAAATGGGCTTTTGGAGGTGGGGATAATTATAGATGCTGCTATTTAGCTGTAAATCCTTTTATCAAATTAGAATGGGTCACTCTGGAAGCTGGAGGAGGGCAGGTRTGAAGTGCCTCATTTGGATTTAAAGAGACAGCCTCAAAATGAGTTGATTGGAGACAAACATCAGAAAAAAGGGGCTTGTGGAGTTACAGTAAGGGGGAATTCAAACCAAAGCATTGCAGTTCCACTTTATATAGACCCCAATTGAATGTTTTAAATGTGAAAAAGARGGATTGAAAAGCAATGGGCCTCATGCAAGAACCGTTCGTATGCACAGATTTGTTCTTGTGGCATTCACCAATGTTTTCGTGTTCTACGATTTTTTTCAGATACGAACAAAATTCATGAGTGGTCCAGACCTGTTGTATATTTTATGAGCAGTCAGTCTGCTGTTATCCAGATGGATTTTCCTCCCTAATAACTTTATATTTTGTTAGTT
>NW_013952424.1:2031645-2038210 GCF_001266775.1 Austrofundulus limnaeus
GTGCGCAACAGTGTGGCTTCTGAATAAATGAAGATGTTTTAACACAGTTGTTTATACTTTTAGAAGCTCCTTTTATTCCACAGCTGACCTGCTGAAAGAGACAGATTTTATTTTCTGGATCTCTGACAGCAGGACTTCAATCTCTGAACTTGCAAAGTTCTTCTTTATAGTTTTCGCTGTCATTTTCCTGAATGAACACTTCCTGATATCTGAGGCAGGAAGTGTAGCCTTATATGGTATTTTTGGGGTGGTAATTATGCTAATCTCCTCTCGCGTGCACGAGCAGCTGGATACGAACAGGTGGAATTTACGCAGCTCATTTACACACTTTTCCTGAAGATAGAAGAGTTTGTTGAATCTGACGTGGCATGTTTGTACGAACCCTTTTTACGAACAAAAGTAAGAGAAATTTAGGATAAGAATACGAACATGTTCTTACATGAGGCCCATTGTCTCCTTTAGGTGATTAACTTTTTAAAGGTCTTAATGGTGGTTCTCAGTTCTTTTTGTTTTGCTCTTAGAATGTATTCTTTTGGTCATTTTTTCCGCTGTAATTCTTCATTTCTTCTGTTTTTGGACACACAGTTGTCACAACACACATCCCATTTCTGCAATTCAAATGAGATGCTGCTCAGCATCGCCATATCTCTAATTACAAAAAGTCCAAACTGAGCTAGAGGAGTTGAACTGAACTGAAGCTTCTTCAAGGCAACAGAAAAAAAAATTAGCATTAGCCTATCCTGAGGAGAGGATCTGAATTTCTCAATTMGACCGTCTTTTTTTGGCTTCTCCCTTTAGGTGTTGTCAGCCAGGCTTGGGAGTGACACTAATCTAAGCTCAGGAAAAAGAGTATTTAGTAGTGGTTTGGACTGTAAAGGAAGGTTGGTGACAAGGTGGTGGCACGGCAGAGCCCTGCAGCTTGGCAGGAAAGATATTTTAGGCAAACTGTTGTGAAAAACCTGAAAAGAACTACAGTATGCAATAAATCAAAAACATTTATCAAAAACTGGCTTGGAAATGTATGTTTTAATACAATATACTTAAATTTCTTTGTCTTAGAAAATAATTACAAACAACAGAACAGTTGCATCTAAAGGAGATAGTTAAAAATAAATAATTGCACTAATAAGTGCAGTGCGGTGAGCATTTTGTTTTATCTGTCCCCATCTGTTGCTGTCTAGCATATGTCTACATATGTATACTGTATGTCAAGAAACAAAGGCAGTTGAAGTAGACACTTTCACTTTGTGCTGAAATGACTTATTTAGGTAGATGTTCTTAAAAAATGTGACCATAAATACAAACACTTTTCTTTTAAAAATACATCTTTGTAACAATCTAGCACATTAAAATAAAAGGGGATGGGTAAATATTTATATAATGTATGTTTTTAAGAGAAAACATAAAAAACAAAACATTAAAATAATTTTTTAAAAATATTCTGCATGACTCAAAACTAAAAGAATCCCGAATAATTTCTTTTCTTTTTTTTAATTCACAAGATGGACTGTTTATAGCCCATACCATGATCATGCCATCACTGTGTTTAATAGATGGGATTGATTTTTCTATTTTTCTGAGCATTTTTTGTTGTTGTTCCCATTCATGATGATCAGCAAATTGTAGACAGACAGCAAAAACACTGTCTTCAATTGTTTTTATTTGCAGAGAATTTTCCCCACTTGAATTGTTTGCGTTCTTTGTGATCACTTTGTCACATTTTCTTATGTCAATCTTCCCTTGAGGTCCTCAAAAAACTTACTTCATTACTTCATTCTCATTAAGCCTATTTGTGAATAGTTGATAACATTCTCCCCAGAGTTTTCTCAAATACTGAAAAGAACAAATGCAGAAAAAATGATTAGCTTTTAAAATTTAATAAAATCACATTAGTCCTAGTCCTCATTATTATTTGCTATATATATATATATATATAATTTTAAGGTCTTCACTCTTAGATTGATCAAATACCTGAAGAAAAACAGCTTTTGACTCGTTGAACCTAATTTTTATTAGATTAAATACAGTCAGACAAATCAGCCAGAATGTGAACATTTATAATCTAAAAAACCACCAACCAATCATTACAGACAATTATTGTACAAAGCCTGGAAGCTGTCAATCAAGAATATTTCCTTTTGTATTATGTTGTCATTTACTGAAGTCTTCTCTCCTTTTTCCTTGTTCATGAGTCTGTCTTCGTTTAGTTTTCATTTTGTCCATAGAAAGTGGAATGCAACTGGATCAGGTTGGCTGATTTGACAATTGCATTGCTCTGCTTCTTTATTCCTTGGCTTCTATCGCATTGTGTTTTGGGTCACTGTCCATCTGTAATGTGAAGGACCTTTCAATCAACTCCTGGTGTATTGGCTGAATCTGAGCAGACAGTCTTTCCCTGCAGACTTCAGAATTCATCTGACTGCTTCTGTCTTCTGTCACATCATCAATAAAACCCAGTGACCCAGACTCAGTGGAAGCCAGGCATGCTGATGCCATCACACTGCATCCATGTGTTTTACAGATTATGTTGTAAGCTTCAGTTCATAAACTTCCCTAGATACATTTTCTGTCTTTTATTGCAGGATGAGCTCAGTGAAACCTCCTCGACTGTTGTGTTTTTAGAAATTTCCTAAGGCTAAGTCTGATCCGACCTTTAAATTCTGTAACTTTCTAAATTGTTAGCACCTGGAGGTGAACCTATTCCAATTAATTTTATTGATAATGATTTCCACTCTGCAGCTTATTGATAGATTGTTATACAATGTCATTCATGGACATCCAGAAAATTCGTTCAAATACTGTCATTTTCTCCTAAAATTGTTCTTAAACTCTTGATTCAGTTGTTCAATACCACCTTTTCTGAAGGCAATCTGTGTGTTTAAAAGAAATTACTGTAAATATTACAAATTTGCATTTTCGGTGAAAACACAATGTGAATGCTTAATTCTAAAAGGTATTAGCTGAAAAGTTAAAACAGCTGAAACTAGCCTGTTCTAAAAATAAGTAAAAAATAGCTGAAATTAGCACAAAGAAAAAAAAAGTGCATGTTTGCTGAATTAAGATGTAAGAAGCTGAAATTATCACAAAAGGTGAATTTAGCTGGAAAAAAGGCTAAATTTAGCTCAAAAGTAGCACAAAAATAGTTCAAGTTAGCATAAAGCACTGAAAGAAGCACAAACATGTTGAAACTGCAGAAATGGTCTGAATGATTGCTAAAAAAATTAGAAAAAAATTAATAAAATCAGCAAGATAGAAGCTGAAAGGAGCTGGAATTAGTGCAGATGAGTTTTCAAAAAGCAAAACCAAAATACWGTAAAAGGTAAAAAGTGCATTAAAGACTTATAAACATTTTGAAGGGTTTTAAGTATTTTGAAGGTGGTTTCATTCATTTTCAATAAGAAAAAAAAGAGACAGAAGCAGCTACATTTCACAAAAGCATACATTTCTGAAATACCAAAATATACACTGTTTTCATGTAAGAATAACATCCTGTCTATGGATCAAAAAGAAAAAAAGCATGAACAAGACTCATCCTGCTAGTAAAACACTACATAATGGGTCATGAGTGCACCCACAATACATAACAAATGGAGTCAGTTCAGTGCTGAAAGGGAGGAAGGGAGCAATATTGGTATCCTCTGGATGCACTCCAAATGTCAGCTCTGGTAAAAAGAGGTTTAGGTTCTCTCGACAGAGCAATATAATTTGGACCCAATTTTCCCAATTTTGTGTCCCTACTATTGTTGATGTATCTGTTCTTTTGCTTTTTGCGTCAGTGGAAATATCTACTTCTGTCATTTCTAGAGGAAGAAATGGAGGATTTGAGTTGAAGAAAAGAAAAACATCTTTAATGATAATGTTTGCGTCTGAGACATGCTAAAGTGCAAAATATGTACAATTTAACCGTGATCAGTGCTCTAAAAATAGACRTATTTGTACATCATAGTGTGTAAAAGAGTCAGCGAGCTGTTGTTTTCCATGAGGCTCTATCATCACTGGTGTGAGACTTCGGTGTCAGAATGTCACCAGTCTCTTGTTAGACAAGTGATGGGTGACTYGTCAACAGGAGGGGATGACACCAGCAGTAATGCATCTCCCTGTTGAGGGTTCTGGAAGTTTCCTGAGATTCTGAGCAGAACGCCAAAAGATGAACATTGAGAAGTTGTGCAACACACAAGCTGAAAGTTTTTATTTATTTGTTTCTTATTTCAGGCACTGAAGAGTATTAAGTGTATCTGAACATGAGGATGGGAGTGGGCATTCGCTGACATTTGATTGACAGTCCAGCCATGAAAAATTCAAGTGGATCCAGTGCAGAAGTAAAAGGCTCGGCTTCCAGGAAAGGAGGCCGATCGTGTTTTGTAGTGTTATTCCGAGCTGTGATTTCTTTTTAAGGCTACTCACAACTCCCCCACTTGAATCAGAATAACTGCCAGCCTTTGTCTCTCCTGCTACTGTTTGCTGCTTCCTCTGTTTCACATACATCGGGACTGCAAAAGACACATGAGGTATTGATCTTAGCCCCTTGACGGAGCTGCATGTCTGCACGGAGACACAGAAAGCGAGGAGGAGGAGGCATGTTAGGAAGTAGGAGAGAAAAAAAAGGAGGATGTGAGGAGCAAGATAGGAAAAGGGATGAGAGGGAGGTGGGAAAAGTAGCATGAAGAAAATCTGATAAAAGTACACCACGTCAGCTGCCACTGTCCTCAAGGGTTTGGAGAATAGATTTGATTTTTTTCACCTGCCTCCCATAGACTGGTCAATGGGGTAGTCCTATTACAGTTGCTCCCTTGCTGGCTGTGGATATGGACTTGACAACGGAGCCAYGGGAGATTATTGGCTGCACTCTTTTTTTCAATGACTGCTACACATCTCCATCAGTCAGCTCGGTCAGATGAGTTTGGAGCTGTTTGTTTGTTTTGGCCGTCCCTTCTTGCCGCCTGTCTTTACTCTCCTTTTTCCTTCTTTTTTTTTCTTTTCCCACTTGCTCTCTCCGTTTCTTGAAACACATTTCAGACCTCTGCACCTGGGCTCCAGAAGCTTATCTACCCAGTGAAGCTTCTTTTCATCTTCCATTGCAGCCTTGCTTCTTTTTTCCCCCTCATTCAATCTATTCCTCTTCCGCTCTCCCTCCTCCTCTTTTCATCTCGCCATCGCCGCATCTGCTGGTACAATCCGCGGCAAWAGATTCAATAAAAGCTAAATATGAGCTGCCAGCGAGCCAGCACCCCATACAAGAGTGACCTGTTAATTCAAGGCTTTATTTCCTGCTTTTTAAATAGAATGAAAGCATCATTCTGTACAGTGGCTACCTCACTCACACATGCTGGAAACAGGATCCATGCTACTTTTTCTCCCTCCACCAGTTTGGCCACACAGGTCAGATTTAAAAGCTCACTTATTAAAGGCGCTGCCAAACCATTGATCTTGTTTATAAATGAGCAGGAACATGAAATATTGTTTGTAKAGTTGCAATGTACGCCTCACAGGTTCATTTTTTTAGGCTTCATAGAACAGTATCAACAATAACAGGGGAGGCCAAGGTTTTACGACAGAAAATCTTTGTGATTATGATAATCAGGCAYAAATCGCTAAGTTTTCCTACTCTTTAGAGCCTGATGTTCGTGCATCGCTGACTGACCTTGTGTTATTTGTGTTATCAAACCTGGAATAAGAAACATCTCTCTATAAAGCAATCTTAGAAATTACTGTCATCTTCAGAAAGCAAACTAAAAGGCTTTAATAAAACATCACTAACCTGTGCTTGAATTTAATTTTTCAAGTCCTGAATCATCCAAWGATGGATTTTCTGTAAGCTACGTTCCAACATAAGTAAAGGCAAGAGTTGTCAGAGAGTACAGTTTTTAAAGGTATGAGGCTTTCAGGAAATAGTAGTGTTGTAGTCAAGACCACCTWACCTGAGACCAAGTAAAGTCCAAACCACAGTGTCTCGAGACTGAGACAAGACCAAGACTTTTAGGGTCTGGACCAAGTCGAGACCAAGATCAAGGGAGGGTGAGACCGAGACAAGACCAGATTAAAAAATAGTGTCCTAAAAGATGGAGTATTCTGCACACATGTACAGTGGGGGGTGGGGGGGATATTTAGTCTTTCATAGTTGAGGTCTAACTATGATGTCAATCACAGGCCTCTCTCATCTTTTTAAGTGGGAGAACTTGAACAATTGGTGCTGACTAAATACTTATTTCCCAACTTTAGCTAACTTAATATATAAAGCTAATATTGAAAAAATCTTTGTGTGAGGGCAGAGGAAAGAATTTTGCTATAGAGGCAGATTGTTAATGTTAGTGACAATACAAAGGTTTATGTTGTCCCCACTGTCTCTGAAAGTGAAACACTGCAGAATTTACAAGTTGCTCTATGATTTCTCCTGGCTGTTGTTGTTTTGCAATGATWTTATTTATGAATAATGTAGCCAAATTTTTTTCTTAAAATTTTGAAGACAACTTTTACCGCTCCCAGAGAACCACGGTTCACTTTCCGGGAGTGCTGTGTGCAAGTGACCGGGGGTGCGGATGGGTAAGTAAGTAAGTAAGTAAGTAAG
>NW_013952424.1:2040564-2042349 GCF_001266775.1 Austrofundulus limnaeus
GATATTTCCATAGTTGTGGTCTTGACTGGTCTTGAAATAAAATTCCGAGTCCTCAATGTCCGAGACTGAGACAAGACCGAGTACAAATGCTGTCGAGACCAAGACCATCAAAAACTGGTCYTGAGACCGGTCTTAAGACCAAGACCGGTTTCAAGTAYTACAACACTAGGAAATAGTCTTAAAAAACATATAKTATGGTTGAATTAGATGTGAGATGTTTAAAAAAACACTCCATCAGAAATCCAAAGAACTTAGTCCTGACCTGGAGCGATCTGAGCWGGTGGATTTAACCTTTACTTTATGCTGCACACTGAACCAAGAAAAGCTCCCATGGGTGAAGACCAAGGAAGACATGAGTATTGAAAAAAGGCACATAGAAAAATAAATAAAATAATTTCATTAGTAAAAACTTTTAGAAGAGTACCAGAGCTTCAGAGGTCATGCATTGTGTATAGAAGTATTCAAAGTAGATTTTTCTTCTTATTTATTTATTTCCGAGAATTCAATACATCAGTATTGAATTATGTATTATGGCTCAGGGGGAATAGTAAATACAGGAATGTCTGAGTGTTTTTATGTGCAAATTTTTTTTTACTAAAGTCAGAAGTAAAATATTTTCAAAAGCAAAGACTGCTTCCCATTTGGTGTCTGAAAAAACTGAGTCAACAGTCAAGTTTCAACAGAATAATGACTGAAAATCAGATCCRGTAAAAAGAAAATTGAAAGAAATTGCCTTTAAATAAAAGCTGACATGAGTCTGATTGAAAACTCAGGATAGGTGAAAATGATTCATGCAGACTTGAAGATTGAAGACAAAACAAAAGAACAAAAAGGCTTCTGTKTTGTTATAAGAGCCAGTTATGTCTGTATGCTTTTGTTTGTGGGTTAAGATGACTATGCCTGTGTGAATGTTAGCAAAATATCTCAAACTAATGAATSRATTTTAATGAAAATATCYRAAAGCAATTTTTGGACATAGATCAGACAGTATAAACTATGCAGCTATTGGATTTAGTTGGATTAGGTTATTGTGGGTGTCTCCTACCAGTCTCAGGAGCTGAATTGTGACACCACAGGAAGTCTTTGCTGACTGCAAAAATACAAAAATGATCAATAATAATTATATGAAAACTGCATATCTTGATGTGAGAAAGGTTTTCCAGCAAATTAAATCACAAAGCTGCAGCTACCAAGATGTGCACAAAGCGGGCCAAAGAAAATATAATGTGGGCAATGAAATAATGCTCAAAATCTACAATACAGTTTCCAAGTTGTGCAGACAAAAAAATAAACTATTTTTCAAAAAAACATGCAAAAATAATAACACTTCTATTAATTAGTTTTTATTTTACTATATTGTATTTTAAAACTAAATTTCAATTAATAGTTTCTTGTTTTTCATTTAAAAAAATAATTTTATCATTAATCCTTCAGCATTTGTTACCAAAGTTGAACTTTTTCTTTCCATTTCAACATTTCTTTCCCCTTGTGTAACAGTCACTGCTTGCTAAGTTTTCTCGTTTAAGCTCTGCCCTTTCTCACATCATGAACCTTCCACTCACACCTCAAGCAGTCACCATCAATACTCCGAAATAAACTGTACAGAGCGCCACACTGYATTCAGCAGAAATAAATAAATAGTTAGGTTAGCAGCACACACAGCCAAATCATCCTCATCCAGTTAAAAGAAACTAGGACAGGGTGGGGGTGGGGGTGTCAGGGTCTTTACTCCAATCTCGTTCCCCGACTGCCATTTGGGGAGGGGGTCCTGAAGAAGGGCGGGCC
>NW_013952424.1:2042359-2048153 GCF_001266775.1 Austrofundulus limnaeus
ACATAGGTGTGTGTGTGGGGGGTAAATCCAGGAAATGTGTCTGTGTAAATTTACAGGCATGTAAATGGGAATGTCTAATTTCTGTTCAAACGCTGCCCTTTTCTTCCAAGGACTGATGTGCAAGAACAGACAGACTGAGAGAAAAGTGACAAAAATAATCAGGAAGCATTTAATTTGACAATATCCRGGCTACAGTGATATTTAATATTTCTTTAATGCTTTTAAAGTCTTATCTGAAATTCCATTTCAAAGACCTATCACTGAGACACAAGTCTCTCTGTTCCCCTCCTTCTTATGCTCCCTCTGAGCTCCTCACCCTGTCTTTATTTCAGCCTAATACACTGTCGCATGTGATGAAATAAATCAGTGGGTGCTGAAAATATGGAACTTGGACTGTGCTGAACGACATCCACACACTTCACTTTCTACTTGGTCTCCAAAATATTCTGTTTTAAAGCAAATAAAAGATTTAAACTATTCAAACTGAATGGAAATTTCTTTTCTTTTTTTWAAGGACTGTCMTTCAACAGAAAAAAAACCTTAAAGGGGCTCTGGAAGGAAAACATGTCATTTGGATTTAAAGGAACAGCATTAAAATGAGTTGATCTGAGACAGGAATAAGAATTTTTTGGGGCTTATTGCTCCACGTGGACTGATTTTGCACACTGAATTCAACAGGCAAACTGTAAATTTATTTCTGCAAAAAAAGAACAAGCTGCTTAACCTGTGAAGCAAATAAAAAAAAGAAACATACTGAAAGCTCAACCCTCTCTATGAAGAAACAGGTAGCTTCATATTTATTACCTCTAAAAAACAACACTAATGCATCACTGTAAAAATATTATCTTGCTTTCATAATTTATTTACCCAGAAATGCTGATCTCTGTTGTAGGAAATATGATCGGGGTTCAAAATATATGTATCCAGTCAGAATAACTTCCAATGTCTTGTAAATTATGGCCACCACCATTCAAAACACATTCAACAAGCCCTAAGCAGTGAAAGCTTTATTTTGTTGTGATAAATAGAGGGAATAAAATGTCTTCTCCGTTATCTCGACATAGAAAATGACTACTTCAAGCATTCACTGTTTTTTTTTGTTTGTTTTATTTTTTTATATGGATAAGAAAAGGAATTAGTTACAACAGGGATAATAAAAAGGAAGGATGCTTTGGGTGTAAAAGTGTCCATCTAAAGAATCTGCATCATATAATCAGTATTGTAAATAAGTCTGGTTTGTTTTTATTAACATCCTGTGACACAAAGCTACTCAGAACAACACACGCATTTTTTCATGTGCTTAAAACTGCATTATAAATAAAACAAAAATAAATAATAATAATAATAAAACAAAATTGTAATGTAATGAAACTTTAAACTAGCACTGTCTTCTAATTTTAGAAGAATCTGACATCAAATTTTAGCTCAATATCTGTTAAAAAATAACTTTCCATTTTTTAACTCGGACAGAGAAATGAAAACCTGTTCATCTAAAAAAAAATGATTTATTTTTGTTGAAAAACTTTTTAGAAAGCACTGCATGCAAAATTCCTCTGGACAAAAGCTAATAATGAATTCAAAGATAAAAAGATGGAACTTTGCTGCAAATCTCTGAGTATAAATACTCAAACACATACTTTGTGAATCCTCTGAAATATTGACGAGGAGGAAACGTACAGTGCTGAACCAAAATAAAACAGGCTGTTAGAACATAATGCTGAGGATGGTATCTCTTTAAAAGACACAACCAAACTTTATCATGCCTACCTTTCATGATTTTAAAATGCCAAAAATTCATGAGAGCTTACTTTGACCTGAGGAGTATCAGTACTTAGTTTCATCCAGTTTGACAGATGCCTGAAAATACTTTTTGTAGCCATCAAATGTTAATTTATTTGTTTGAGAATTCAGTGCATTTGTTATATTCTTATTTTGAGGTTAATCCACAAATTGACAACCAAAAACGTTCAGCTTCTGCCTCATGAGATTTTCTTGCTTCAGACTTTGTTTAAAGAGTTAATGCTTGTTTTTACAAGCTTTATTGTAGCCTAATACAGTATGTAGCAGAGTTGATGTTTTTATCCCCTACAAACAAAAGAAGTTATTTTAACTGAATTTGAGCCTAATTTCTTCTCCTTTTTTTTACTAATTGCATTACAGACAAAATCAAACCAACAACAAGAAGAAACTTTGAACAGGTGATTTACAACCTTAACATTTAGCAGCAGCAGCTCAGACAGATACATAGAGGGTTTAAAGAAGAAATGACCTGTTTCAGATATCTTTTRGTTCCATCTCTGGAAAAAAATGTATCAATTTAGATCATCTTAATTTTCCAATTGAACCACAAGGCTTATTAAGTGAAAAAGCACACTGTACATGGTGGTCTCCACTTCCTTAATCAGTGGAAAAACAACAGAATGTGTGTGCTCATCAGAAGGAGCCTGCAGCTATAGTAGGTTTATGTAGCTTTGAAGTTCAGGCCTTGGTTTCATCAGTGTTGAGAGGTTATAGGGTTATAGCCTTAACAGCTGTTTAGGCTATAAGATCTTGATAAGGATTGAATTTCTTTATATACTCTAACTGTAGTGTTAAGCCCCTTTTCCATGGTGTAGTGTCGAAATGGTCGGTGTAGGTACGGGTCGGAGCGGTTGGTTTTCCACTGATGTTCCAGTTCGGTTCCAATGGGTGTGTTTTGGGCGGTTGATGGAGGTGGATTTTAGGTTTTTTTGAAAAAAAAGTTAATGGGCAAAATGAGAGATGAAAACACATTTGATGAATAACTTGAAATTTCAAAAATTTGCAAAAATTTAGCCAATCAGTGACAAACAGTGTTCTGACGTCGCATTTTGGTGTCAGCTGGGGCTGCTTGGAACCACAATGAAGTAGGTACTAAAAAAAGGGCTGGTTCCATGGATCTGGCCTAATTAAAATGGCTTGGAACCATACCGACACTACATTAAGTGGCACTAGTGGAAAAGGGGCATTATTGTTTCCACTTTTCTCAAGACCAAACTGAATAGAGTATCATAGTCCTTTTTTTCTGTAACAATACAAGAAAGATATTTTGTATTCAAATTTTTCTTATCTGATCAACTTGTTTTCTACTAAATTTATTGTATTGTTAAGATAATCAGAAAGCAATTATTAGTCAACTTTTGCAAGTTAGAATTAAAAGTCAATACCATGCCATTCAAATACTGACAAAATAATCAATGTTAACAACTTCAGTCACTTAACATCCCTAAATGGTGTACAACATTAACGTCTCAGCCTTTTTCCATAAAGAGGGTCTACAAGGACAGGACCGAAAAGAGGCTTGTCACACAGAGAGCAGAGAGTCGCAGGCCTGTGTAATTAGAATCAATAATTCATTTTCCCCTTTTCTACCACTGTTCCATTCAAACAACCTCTCACACACTATTGAGAGGGCCCCCCAAATCTCCTCCAGGTCACAGTAATTGGACTGGGATTTTTTTTTCCACTTCTTTCCTCCTCACTTTTTCTTTTCGGACCTGACCAAAATCTCATTAGCTAAATGCAGAGGAGAGCATTCTTCTCGGGGTAATTGTCATCGACTGCTATGTGAAAATTTTGATGCCCTTTTTCAGGTGCTGCTATTGTTCTTTCGGGTCGGTTAATTTGGGAAGCGGCAGGAACTTTAGGCTGTTGAGTGTATGGGTGTCGAACAATAAGGGTGTCCTGCTATTTATCCCCCTGGCAATAACAAGGGCCTGTTAGAGGTCTGAATCAGAGCGCATGCAGTCGGTGTGTGAATGAGGAACGGCACTTGGATTCCCATGTGTAACGGCTGGAATAATTACAGCACTTTTTGCATTTCTTTGCTTGAATGGTAGATTTAATCACCATCAAACAAGGAGTCATCCATACTGTGAAAGTGTTCAGTCAAAGTCTTGGTGCCTCTTTTATCAGTGCATTTGGGTGAAGGTAATTACCCAGYGCTGTTATAGTAATGGACTTCAACTTGACATATTCAAATTCATTTTAAATCCACTGATAATTTGGACAACTTTTTTGACAACCCTATAATGGTATTCATGTCTATATATCACCAATGCCAGCATGGCCTCTAGTATTGATCACCACTGTAACTGTCAATCATCACAGCTACTGTCATTTTAGCAGATATCATGACTGATCAGTAATGRCATGTCTAATAAAATTACTGCCATTATCATCAGTGTTGCTGCAGTCAGACACTGGCGTCACATGTAAAAYTTGCATCACGTCAAACTTGTGAAGCGAATCAGAGTCAGTGTCAAGCAGGAGATAGCTCTGGGACATTGTAAAGATCATGGCTACCAAAACACGCATTAGCTTCTATGCAGGCGCACTGCTGCTGCACATTTCTATCTGTGGGTGTCACCCATAAAGACATTGATAATGGTGGTTGTGACTGGCTTCTCTGTCACTCTGCCGCTCTCGTCTCCCTGGCTGGGATTTAATGTGACACTTATAGCTATTGCATGGCTTAGCCCTAGATAGCAAGAAACCACGCCTGAATGGAAATGAGACTGTCATCTGTCAGCTACACCCATCAAACCACTGGAAGACTGACACAGAGAGTGAGAGAAAGATTGAGAGAGATACAGGATGATGGAGTGGTAGAGGAGGGATCCCATAGATGCTCTATAGATCAGGCTTTCGCMGTGAAACCCTTATTTGATTCCACTGGCATGACTCAAACGGCACAGAATTCAAATGTGAACAGACATGAATCATTGGTTGATATTTTGCARATCTTTCACTCAAAAAGTGATTTCATTTGAGCTACATGATCTCGAGATGTATATAGCATTGAAGGGGAAAGACAACATTTCTAAAGCTAAGAGTTTTGAACTTTCAGTTACTGTGAGAACCTTAAACAACCCCTCTAAACTCAAGAGGAAAGACCACCATGATTGCAAGTCMTTCTCCTGCCTGCAACCCAAATGGGAAATATGTTTCATTAGACTACATATATTTTCCCACAGAAATGATTTGCCAGTCTCAAGTCTTCTTCACAACAGTTCTATGTACATTTATCATGCTTTTAGTTGGGGTCTATACAAAGTGTAAYGCTTTGTTCTGAATTCCTACTTATTGAAACTCCACAAATACATTTTTACAAATTAATTAAAAGAGTTTGAATCAGAACAAGGGGGAACTGAAGATGATGAAACTGTAGTTGATAAGTCCAGACCTTATTTGGCAGCTCCATTGCGAATTCTGTGATGTAATACGGTCAGAAAACATTCTAGAAAATGGAGGAAACTGAATTGGTTGAAAAACATAAGCCAGAAAGAACATAAAGATACCGACGCAGCACCAGGTGAGTCTGAATACAAATTATCTGCACTCTTAAAGACACCAAGTACACAACAAAATATAYTGAATGGCTAAAAAAGTGGATTATGCATATGTCCCTTTTAAATTTGTTCTCTGCAACATCCAGTACATTAGCTGGGTACAAGTCAAAGTCAGTGGTTTCAGTGGTTCTAAGCTTCTGTCATGACTTTCAGGCAGGAATGAACCCATGATGCAGGCAGTTTAAAAAGAACCAAAAATCAAAATTTATTTGAACAAAAAGTGCTGTTAGGGCAGTTCAAAAAATTCACAAAGCTTGGTAGGGTAGGGTAGGGTAGGGTAGGGTAGGGTAGTGTTTCCCAAAGTTGGGGTCGGGACCCAAAGTGGATGTCCTGAAACATCAAGGTGGGGTCCTAAAAAGATTTTTGGAATTAATTACATTTTTTCTGTAGTTGTTACAAAGGAGTGAGGTTAGTGTATTTAAAAT
>NW_013952424.1:2048934-2054872 GCF_001266775.1 Austrofundulus limnaeus
GAGCAAAGGCAGACAGGAGGAAGAAAACAGATGACAAGACAGAAAACTAGAATAAAACATTAATACAGACACCAATCATGACAGCTTCTTCCAGTTTGATCGAAAAGAATAATGTGAATTGTTCAGAGAACTATTGTTCCTAAAAAGTGAGGAACAATATGCAACACTTGGCTGCACCAGTGCACAGCAACAAAAGGGAGCATTCAACTGTAGAAAGAGGCTCATACACATTATGTCATACATCATATGGTGTGATTAAAGGGATCTTCAGGACACATCAGGGTACAATACCCATATCATGTGTTGTACCTTCTCAGTAGTATTTGATTTTAATATTTTATTTGTAATTTTTGAAACATTGCAAAAACCTGTTTTAGTTTTGCCATTGTGGAAAATTTTGTGCAGGCCATTTAACACTACTGTCAAACATTGTCAAATTTCGAAAACGGTCAAATTAATTTCATCTGCATATTAAATGTATACACTGTGACAAACACAGGGCTTTAATTGTTAAAACTGAGCCATTTTCCTCAAGAGAATAAAAAATTAAATAAAAAATATATCTAATTTGAAACGAAAGGTATCATTGAAATATTCAGGTTATTGTTGAATTGTAAATCAAACTTGCTTCCTTATCCAAACAAAGTATCAAAATATATGACTTTTTGCAGTCTTTTATATGAGCTATATACTGTATAGTAGCCCAGCTAAATCAGCCTTATCCAATTCTCTTGAAGGTGATAGCAGAGGGGAGTGGGTAGCCGGTGAGCCAAAATCAAATTAGCATCACAATAAATCAGCAGTAGAGAGACAGCAGTCGGAGTAAAGGTGAGGGAAGAAAGCCATGGATTTTCTGCCACGGGGGCGACTCGCTGTCAGTCAGCTGCCTGAAGAAGTGCTGTGTTCAAAGAGTAGAACCACAAAAAGTGTGTTAAAGCGTGTGCATGTGGCTACGTATATACACATTCAAGTAGACAGATTTGCAAACATGCACATACACATACACACACTCAGATTTTCCATWCATCAATTCCCATAAAAATACAAAAATCAATGACTTGATTAGGGCTGTTGACAGGAAACTGATCATTATTGATGTCCTGAGTTACATTGAGAGAAGAGATCACAGAGTTAGATGCTTTGAGTTGTATTTTTATTCTACAAATACACTCATGCACATAAGAATACATGCACACACACACACACACACACACACACACACACACACACACACTGAAACCAGTTGGTAATTAGTCAGCCTGACAGAACATCCCATGGCAAGGAAGGACAACTACAGCAGTAATAGACTCCTGCAAACACGCACAGAGTCACAGACTTCGCCACAGTCACCAGGGAGGGTCTCTGCATGGAATGAGGGCCTAATTAAGACGTGAAGCTAATTGGAGGGGGGAGTAAGTGAACTGGTGTGTGTGCGTGTGAGAGTGTGTGGCTTTTTATTTCAAAGAGATATTCAATTATTCAGAGGAACAGAACATGCGCAAGGATGCCAGCATCAGTTTCCCGTGGGGGGTCAGACAGAGAAGGAGAAAGGTACTGCAGGGGGACGCGAAAGGACAACAGGCCGCGGAAAAACACATACAGTGGGTATTTGCTGACGGGATATGTGCCAAATTTAGCAAGAGAGGCAGGCTGAGAGGTCACAGAGTGTGGAGGAGGAGGAGGGGGGTGAAAAAGAGAAAATGGCAAATGAAAAATGAGGTTAGTGTGRAGACTGTCTACACATTTCCAACGTAGTAGAACCTGGGGGATGCACAGGGGATTTTGGGTAATGCAGTCCTACCAGAAACAGCTCAGTTGCTTCCTGATTGGCTGCTACGATCAGAGCTGCACTATGTATGAGCATCGTCATTATGACTGTATAAGTGCACAAWAGTCATGTCGCAGGTCCTTATTTCAACACGTAAACTAAATAAAAGTCATTGCACTAAAYGCTTGTATGTTATGACTTTTATAGTGATGGGTTGCCCCACCTGGAAGAAACGGGCGACTCTGTGTAAAAATTAAACATACAGCAAACCTTTATGCAGTTGTAAACCTGAGAACTGTTGTCTATGAATTCTCGAGCTGTGGAAGAGGATGACGAGGATCTTGAAAAAGACGAGAAGAGGTCAAATACGGTTTTGCGTGAATGCTAATATTTAGAAGAAACAGAAACTAAGCTTGACACAGAAACAACAGGTCAACGCAAATCACTTGAAGGAAACGTGTACTCAGGTCCGGTGCAATAAAAGCAATAAATAAATAAATAAATACATAAACAAATAAAAACAACTGTCAAATAGAGACAAAAAACACTTGTACCATGGACAAAAAAGTTATATCAGTGTAGGTTCATCGTAACAAGATGGTAGTATAACTTTGTTGAAAACGGCTGAGTTAYAGCTATTTCATGTTACATAAGGTCAATTGTCCATGGCAGCCATCTTGAATTTGGTTGTGTTAAAAAAATAACCAGTTGTAGATGTAAATACATTGATTACTTTGCGAGAGGTTTAATAAAATCAAATCTAAAATGACCAAAGAACCAATAAAAGGAGGCCAGCATTGAGCATTTTGCTCATGTTAAAATACAAGTAGCAGTGTTCTGAACCGCCTGCAATCGTTAGAGTTCAGTCTAGTTAACATCAACATACAGAGAGTAACAAAAATCTAGTTGGGAGGTAAAAAAAAGTCTGACTCACCCGCTCAAGGTCATTAAAAGATAGAAATAGTTTTAATTTCGATAACAGCATTCATTTAGAAAAGGATATTTCTTACTACAGAACCAATTTGTTTCTCAAGGTTAAAATCTGAATCAATTACCACAAACTTTTAACACAAGATTTTACGAACAGCTCCAAGCTACTCAGATCTGTAGGAGAAACACAACAATTTCCACAAACTCCAAAATACACAAGTTCAGTTTTGTCCTAAAAAAACATATTTCAAACTGAACCAAAAAAAAAGATAAGAATCTGATTTTAAAAAAAGTATCATCATTGTAAGATTTTGTTTTACAATCAACGTTATCCGAATCCATTTGCAGATTAGTTAATCAACAACAGAATTACCTTATAGCCACAAAAAGGTCGTAGACGTTTGAGTCCATGAATAAAAAGCTCTCATTAAAGAGTATTTTTACTGGAAATACACGTATATCTTGTTCTCCTTTGCTGCCCTTCTCTCCCAGTGATAATATCTAGCACGCATGCATACATTTATAACTTTAAGCTCCTTGAAGATTTCTGCAAAAGCCTCTGAAATGCTTTACCAGCACATCCATTGAGCACATGGAATGATATTAGTTTAATGCAAGGCATGATATATTGAAAACTGGAGGGACCCTGCGGCCCCATTGCATTTTCGTATGAAGACATTTCTCATGAGCATGAACTGGCTGTCTTTTGGTTGCAACGCTATGTATCATGCATTAGCCAACATCTTAATCAACATAATGATGACTTGAACATAATTAGGTTTTTTCCTGGGATGTGTGCTTCATTTGATCGCTCGGTTTCTCTGTGTGAGTTTGAGGTCATATGTCTCTGCTGAGCTCGGAGAAAGTGTCGAAGGCTATCCCTCACCTCTTCTTATCACGGGAATGTATCTCCCTCTCTGCCTCCATTTTCCCCTACTTCACAGATGTGAATGGTGCTTTTATGGATGAGCCAGCTGATGAAGGATCCATCTTCTGTGATTAACATTTCCACAGAACCAGGATTCATCTGTGGCTTCAATTATCACCGAGGAGCCCACCTACTGTTCAGGTGGCACGCTCCTGCTAAGTGGAAGTTTATGCCTTCGACAATGTGCATTAGTGCACATCAATTATGCAGGTAGCAGAAATTACATATTTATGTATTC
This sequence comes from Austrofundulus limnaeus, assembly GCF_001266775.1. Classification (NCBI taxonomy): domain Eukaryota; kingdom Metazoa; phylum Chordata; class Actinopteri; order Cyprinodontiformes; family Rivulidae; genus Austrofundulus; species Austrofundulus limnaeus. Next base: position 2,052,799 of record NW_013952424.1, read on the forward strand.
TGATAATTACATTTTTAATACAGCAGATGTCTGCCTCATTTAAAACAGTTAATGAAAATGAATGACAGCGATTTTACGGAGGAAAGTTCACAAGTGTGCTGAAAATATAAGGAAGGAATTCAGTTTTGCATGACCAAGCGCCGCTGTGCCTTGAATAAAAATGTCCCTTTTATTGATTAGAAGATTTTTAAATAACACCAAGCTCTAATTTCATTATGGAGATCACTTTTAATTTACATAATCAGGAACTAAGTGCTTTGCTGCAAAATGGCTGCCATCATACAAAACATCTACTGCATCCCAGTGAGGTGTTCACTATTATGATAAAACAAACTCATGCWSMTGCAGCAATGGTTACTCTCCACTGYATACATCTTGATCTTTCACTTACCGCTCTCAGGCCATGAAAGCAGCTAAACGTTCAGAACAGCTAACTCATATTAGTTAGACATTCTTCAGCTAGTTTTATAGCCTTTTATAAAAAAATATTAAACTTGGGAAAAGTTTTCAAGGAAAGAACTGATAACAATGGTTATATAATGCAGTGATGTTCCCTTAAATTTATGATGGTATTTCRTCCAGGGACTAGCATATGAGAACTGAGTCACCAGCTTTGAATGATATCCTCATATAAGAGGAAAAAAGATGGATAGCAAGACAAATACAACTTCTTTTGTTTTTATTTTTGTTTTTAGGAGAATGTTGGGTTCATTTTCAGTGTTGTACTCAAGACCGGTCTCATTAGTTAATGTTAATCTGCTTCTGTATCAAAATTCCCTACCCGGCTCACACAAAACAATTTAGTCAACATTAGCTGTTACATTTATTTTTTCTGGTCTTGGTCTYGACTTGGTCCAGCCTCTTGAAGTTTTAATCTTGTATCGTCGTCGTTCCTTTCTGCTCTTGGGGTAGGTGGTCTTGACCACAACRCTGTTCACTGTCCTGTTATTTGTAACGATGCAGGAACAATCGTCACAGAGGGTGAATCCAGATGCTAACGAGGCCTTCTATTTCCAGAAATTTTCTTGTTTTGGCCACCTACCATGTGGACTAAAAATAAAATCAGATGAGTAATGTCATCACAGCTCTCTGACACGGTTYATGTTTTGAACTTTCCTGGTATGCCTCATCGACACTGCAAAAGCACCCGTGTAACAAGCATTTCCTATACCCGGAGGTGTGTGAATTATTTGGTGGCCATTAGGAAGGCTGTGGTAATCTATGAACAAGGATTGTTGTTGTGAGCCCCACTCTAAATGCAGATTTTATGAAGTGTTTGACAAGAGCAAGRAGACTACCCAGAGGGAAATCACCTCAGCTATAATTAAATGAAAACACAAGAGGACTTCAGCTTCACTTTCCTCTCAGCTGTTTGACAGGTGAGCAAGGCTACAAGAACTTCATACCAATTTTTGACTGGTTTTTGAGAACTGCGTTCATTCTGTTAGTCTTGAATTTCAACACCATGAAGTTCCTCTTTGCAACATTTTGATGTATTTCTCACAGTGGTATGCCGTCAGGGCCATCAAAGCCTGCTCTGCAGGCCTAAACACAATCAGAATCACTACATTATAGAATATTTTATATTTATTTTAATAGTTATTAATATTATCATTAGGATATAATTATTTTTGAAATATATATTCTCTTCGTTTCATAGTTTTTCTCCTGGCTGTGCAGCTTTCAGCAGCTTGCATTTATTTAGAGCTTTTATCCAATTATATTTCCATCATCTGTTGCTAGGGTCCACAAATCTGCCTCAGGCCTTCAGAACGAGCAGTGAAGGCACCGGGACGATGAAACACATGGCAGTGAGACTGTTGCTTTGACCAATCAGGTGCTGAGGTGAAGACACCAGAGCCTGCTAGCTGGCCTCGGACAGCGTCGACATTTTCTCATCGTTTGATTGGCTGATCAAAGAGCAGGAGTCAGAACCAGGAAACTAGATTTCTGTAGTGTCTTGTAAGCTAAATGCTGAGTGGACATTCTCAGCCTTACAGAAAATTAAAACTTTAAAAAATATACAGAACAGACTGGACTTTCAGTTTTAGCTTCATGATGGTGATAGAAAAGG
>NW_013952424.1:2056147-2062578 GCF_001266775.1 Austrofundulus limnaeus
ACCTGTCTGTGGTGTAGAGACACCTGTCTGTGGTGCAGAGACACCTCTCTGTGGTGCAGCTGAGACACCTGTCTGTGGTGCACAGCAGCATAATTTTCTGTGTTTCTTTGTATTATTGGTGGTTTTTGTAGTCATGGGTCTGTGTCAAGTTGTACAGATTGTCTGTAAATTAGATGGGTTTTCCCCCATTTTGCATACAGACCTATAGGACTGTCTTATAGATTTTTTTTTATTATAAACTCATTACGTTCAGAGCTGGCAGCCTCTCCCTCCCTGCTCTTTCTGCCACTGCGGAGTCAGCAGCATTACCCCACCCCCCCTGCCTCCCCGGTCCGTTCTCTCCCAACTGAAGGCCTAGGTGTAAAATGCACGGCCCACCACTGATTTYGGATGGCACATTGATAGATTTGTTTTATTTTTATTACAGCATGTTTGATTTATAAAGTAAAAAGTTTTTTTTTCTTGTAAGACAATTAAATATTCTGAATATAKTCTTATCTGGGAAGCTTAGTGGATAAGAAGTGCAAAATTGGACCCAACTCTCCTGAGAGTATAGCCAACACTTCTGTGGGGGCTTAGTTAGGTTTATAGAGCTCATGCATCACATTGACTTGGCAGCGGAGGGCCCCACACAGGCAGGGAAAGCAGTGAAAATGAGTGTAATGCTAATGAGACACATGGGGTCTGCTGTGACATCCCCMGATTTTGTGTTCCCTCTGTTCTTCAGTGTCGGCGCTGTAGTGTTGCTGTGATGGCTCAAAAAGTTACAGGCATATTGTAAATAATCACTGATTGATACTGCCAGAAAAGGTGCTTCAATTTAAGCTGCAGTGTATTCTTTCTTGGTTTTATTGTTTGAAATTATTGAAAAATGTAAAAAAAGACTGACTTAATCAAAAACAAGTATTCAAATACATGACAAAACTAGAGGCACTCGGAGAACGCAAACCTCCGCCGAAGCTGGATGTTTGTGTGTGAGTGTTTGTTTTGTGTGTGATTTATTACATTTTTAGCCATATGTGTGTTTGTGTACAAGTGCTTTACAATGACTAAACACTTAATAAATTACATGCAACAGAAGGAGTGGAACAGCATCAGAAAAAATATAACATTTAGCCATAAAGAAACAGAATAAACATTAATTGTTTAAGAAAACCTTAGCGTTATCTATTGGATAACAGACCTGAATGGGGGTTGGTGAGTTAGCTAGCTTACCTTTCCGATACAGGTGGGGGAAAAAAAACTCCAAAAAACGTAAACACAAAATACAAAATTGTTAGGACGTGCAGGCCAATGTATTATGCAAACGATCTGTTGTTACATTAAAGTAACTTCAGTCAGTTTTTTTGATTTAAAAACAATTTGGTCTAACGTTTTATTTCCATGCACCTTTGTGATTGGTCTTCTACACCGCTTCAGGCAATCCCATTGGATGTGTACAGTCGGGGGGTTGACCCGTCTACAAATGATCCATTTGGAAGTCTACGGTCAGCTTCTTTGAAGCCGATTGGCTGTTCYTGGGTTCGGATCGTGATCCGGATCATCACCAAAATTTAACGGWGTGTTCCTTTGGCCAATACCCACTTGTGGTGAAAATTTCATGAAAATCCGTCCGTAAGTTTTTGAGTAATTTTGTCCACAGACAGACAAACATGTGCGACTGAAAACATTACCTCCTCCCTTGCCAGAGGTAATCACGCAACAAGGATTTAATTGTGTAACTAAAACATACACATTTTATGATACATATTGTAACAGCAGCCTTTAGGGGGTTTTCACTAAATTTAGTGAGTCTATTTTACAGTTTTTATTGATTGTTTTGACACAGCCATCAACTCAAAAACCACATTTTCAAAACAGTTAATGCAGAGGCCTAAACAGTGCCACAGTGGGCAAAATGACACATTTCATTTTGTTTGCAAAAGGCACTAACTGTGCCAAAACATTTAAAATWTGGAACAAAAGCAAATTTTTCCTTCAAACAACTCAACTTTGACACAATGTATGAGCACCTCTAATCAACCATTACACAGTCGGCAACAAAATACAAAATACAGCACCCGTGTGAATTAGTGAACCATTGCTTGTCATTGCAGCCTATGACTGTACGTAGCTTACATGCCAGTGCAGTTTGTAGTCAAATTTGCCCTCTTGCAAAAAATGCATCAGAAGCAGATATGCTTTGATGCTAATTTTATTGATTACATTCTTTTTTTTTCAGACTGTGCCTGACAAATGAAATATTCCAACAGAGAATACATGGAAATAAAAATAACATCCTTTACTGTGTGAGAAATTAGGTCAATAAAAAACRCAGTCTTTTACAGTAAAGAACAAAAATCTATATTAGGCCTATACTATAAGAGCACAGGCCTGAARACTGATTGCATATTGAAAAATTCTGTGAAGAAGTGTCAAACAGATGCTTTCRGTGATTTTATACTGATCAGGGAGTTTCTAAGAGCTGTTCTGTAACCACAGCTAAAAGGGAGTTTGGACTTTTTGAATGACATCTGTGTTAACTGTTTTGCAAAAGGGTGTGAAAACTGTGTCAGTCCAATGAGAATGGGTTAACACATTTGCAAGAGGTGTCTTCTGCTCTGCTGAGATGGTGAWGATGAAGACTGAGAGGTTCAGTTTCTTCAAACAGGTCAAAGCAATCAATAAAAACTGTAAACATCATGAGCTTTAATCAAGCTACTCTGTGAAAAAAAAAACAATAAAGGTGTAAACTGTGAGGAAATGCCAAGACTCGCATTTTGCTAAATTAAACCCAACTCCCAGAATTTCCATAAATTAAACCAGAAATTAACACTCTGAAAARGAGAATGTTGCATAAATTAAACCAACAAGCATCTAATTAAATGAATTTTGAATCAGACAATTAATCAAACCTGTTAGTGACTGTGGTTGATAACCCTCCAACGTGATGGTTTTCGAGTGCAGTTTAGTCATCAGCCCTTTCTCCGTCTCATGCCCCTCCAGCCCTCGTGTCTCCGATGCAACCTGTTGCCTTGGAGACAGCAGCGCTCCAAAATAGTAGTGTTCAGGCAGTTAAAGCCGATGCTATATTTGCTTTTTGTTAATTGAATGCTGTGCCAAAAACTGTGTTTGTTTCCAGACTTGCTCCAGCTTAATTGTTTTCACATGAATGCTTTGATAGGTAAGCGGCTTATCCCGTCATACAAACATTATCTTGATGTTGGCCATCGGTTTACATCTCATTATATACACTAGTGAGACAGCAAGTCATCCTCTCTTTAGACATTGTTTCAATTAGAATTAAATGGATGGTGTCAACTTGGGCCAGAGCTTCTCGTGTAAGATTGAGAAAGTCTTTAGTATGCTGCTGTACTGCAGGCAATTAAGTAAAGCAAACTGAAATTAGTTATCTGCTGCTCAAGTGTGTTAAAATTTACCACCCATCCCCATGCATCATCATCACATTCATCAGGATTATCTCTATACACGCTGTACCATCTCTATTTGATTCTGCTGTAGTGTGTCGACTACAGTGCCTCGACATCTCTTTCTCCACTTTTCACTTTCTGTTTCCTCCATCTCTCATGACACCCGGGTCCTCCAAAGGACCAAAGAACAAGCGAGAATTTGATGGATGAGTGGACTAGAGACTGCAATTTCCCCCCAAAATACCRTCAGAAAGATCCTAAAAGCAAAGAAGGGATGGAAACAGGATGGGGTCTGCTGGTATCAATCGGCCCGCTGCTCTTCCCTGACGAATTGCCAAAATCACTGTCCATAATTACCAGCTTGTTACCAGCAGATAGAACACAGCAGACCGAAAAAACATAAGTCTCCCTACTCAAACCTGTATCGCCTCCCCTGGTTCAGACTTTCTCTTGCCATGGACAAGAATCCCTAAAATGTTTGCCCTATGGTGTCTTGTTTAGCAAGACAGGCACCACCGGTCAAACCTTGGCTTGGGGACAACYGTGGTATAGTCAATGTCACATAGAGATGGTCGGCAGCTTTGGATGTACAGATTGATGCTGGTGTGTTGATTAATGCCAGAACACACACGCCCAGGTTAGTGGAGACCTGACAGCTTTATTGATAAATTAAACACTCGGCTACATGAAACACATCAATCTCTCAACTCCTCTCTTCTCTGTTTTTTTGTCCTTGAGCATTTCTCATCACTAACCTTTTTGAAGTTGTGTCAGCGTAGAAGCTTGAAGTCTGGTTGTTTTATCGAAGTCTACAAATTTGAGACTGAGATTAGAATTCAACTGAAACTCCAAGTTGCGGGAAAAAAAGTCTTTCAAAGTACATTAAGTCACCAGACTGGAACTTGTTAAATTCAGAGCCAGTGTTTTGTTCACTTTGATGTCTTGGTTCACTTGTATCAAATGTACAACAAATGGATTTAAGTGAAATTGATGCAATGAAAAAGCCATAAAGTCTCAGTTTTGACTGTAAAAAATGGCCAGGAATATTACAGGAAATTAGTGGCCTGTGTGGATATCCTTTTAACATTCAATGACCTTATTAGTTTACAAAGCTGATCAAATAATAAAGCAATGTAAGYTGCAGAAAACAAACCTCAAACCAAGGGCATGGACCCAATCAATCAGGATCTGAACACGTCAAAAGAATTAAATATAGAAAAATAAAGAATTTGAGAGGACRAAATGATGCCCAGCCCCCTCCCACTCTTTACATACAAACCAAACATTCATTGTCTTTCCTACCAGACAGGTGGGTGCACCCTTAAAGGCATATTGTGTAGGATTTGTTGTTTTCAGCGACATCTAGYGGTTGAGTGGTTGAATCATCCTCCCTGGTCCTCCCCCCACCCCCACCCCCCGCTTCCAAACGCAAAGGAGTTGCTACGGTGTCTCTCAGGTGTCAAAAACCTTTGATAATTCCAACCGCGATGTCTACCAGCAGCTTCAGCGCTAGTGATGTTTCAAGTGGTAAGATTATGAGCTTTAATAAGTAAAATTATCCCAGCTACAATGACAGACAACAAATATTACATCATAGTATTACAACTAAAACCGTTTTTGACGCCGCCAACGCAGTTTGTCCTTCATGAGCCTTCGTAGACAAGATGGTGGCTGCCTGCAGTGGCGACCGGCGACCATGGAGACATAAACAGCATTTTATAAGGTAAAAATAATAAAACAAGGTCTTCGTCTGCAATTATTAGACATGTTTTTTATTATTGTCATTAGTGATTATCTCAATTTTGGCTAAAAGAATTGACAAAATCCCACACACTGTGCCTTTAAAGATGAGACAAAAGAAACTTTTAATGAACAAGAGGCAGGCTGGGAGGCTTTCTGAATTATCACACRGCCGATAAGCACACCACAGAGCGAGTGGCACTGCGAAGGACTGTGGTCAGATAAACAACATATTTTCAGAGGAAGAACAGAGGAGGGAGTTGACACTTCAGAAGAGATTAGTGGTGTCTCTTTTCAGGGCTTGTCAGGCCCATTGGACAAGGATCGAAACTATCGAAGAGTTCAAAGAAAAATAAGGGGTGGTCTTAAAAAGGTCTTATTTGTAACAATTTTTGTACATTTTCTTTGAAAGAACTGCTTAAGAAAAGTTACTGCTTATTTTTAAATCAAATCTGTATTTGTCTGAATCATTTTCATTTTTATGTTTCCCTGTTGTGACTTTAAATTTGCATCGAGATTTGTGTCCACCTTGACACCAGTCTCTATTTATGATTTAATCAATTCAAATGTCATTTTCAAATTAAGATACACAAATCTGGACCAGCTTTTATTAATCTTTAACAGTTTGGTTTTCAGACAAACATTTGGAGCTGTAGCCTCAGATGTCTCTAGAAATTCTTTGCAATTTTGTAATATATATAGGAACAGATTGTTTCCTGTTACCAAATCTCACAAATCTAAAAATCTTTGTCACATTTCCTTTCAAACAAAAGAGTTTTTATTTAACACAACAAAGAGGACTGAGAAGTGCCTTATTATTTGATGATACTTAATATTTGTCATTGTAAAAAAAAATCATAGTTTTAAGTTTGTTTATGAAACCCTTTTAGTCTGATTTAATTATTTATTAAAGTGTAGTAAAAAGACCTTAACACAGAGTTTGAGTGAATTCCTGAGATTGCTGAAAGTGACAGAGTAATGCAACATTTTTAAAAGCCTGTCAGTACAATCAAATCAAACTAAATTCTCAACAGCCTGTGCCTTTAAATCAGACATGCCATCATTTACTGCATTGCAGATACAAAGTCAAGTCATCAGTGCCTGGAATCGTACGTTTCATTGACTCCGAGCAGTATTAATGGCACAAACTTGTTTGTACAATAAATTCTCTCTCTTAGGGGGGGGTCGGAATGGTACAGGCTGAGCTCAGAAAAATCTTTATATTTGTCTCAGACTGTCTGTCTGTGTGTGTGTGTGTGTGTGTGTGTGTGTGTGTGTGTG
>NW_013952424.1:2062664-2074176 GCF_001266775.1 Austrofundulus limnaeus
GTGTGTGTGTGTGTGTGTGTGTGTGTGTGTGTGTGTGTGTGTGTGTAATTGAGTGGTGAACCTGCTGACATCAGCTTCCGGCATTCTTATGGGGATTTAAAATCTTTATTGACCTGTGAAGGTGAGCGTTTTAATGACCTGTCGTAGGCAAGAGGGGTAGAGCTTGTGGTTGATGTGGTAAACAAGTTGCACCCTTAATTGAGACAAGCAATGCATGTCGGGTCAGGAGAAGTGCACTGATATGTTTTGAGTTAGAAACATTTTCTGATTTGTATGTTAAAGACGTGGGTTTATGAATGATCTGTGACAACTTAAGAAATTTTGGATGGCAAATAAGAATATAAATAAATATGTTACAATTGACTCGGGGGRAAAAAACACAACCCCCTTTGATTTTTCTTTTTCTTACTTTCAATCCCCCAAAGGGAAGCACAACACAATTTTCCTCAACGGGCAGTAAACACCAAACTGTCAGCCTGGATTTGCAATTTCACCAAACAAACCTCTATCTTCACAAAACCCCTATTAGGCCCAATCAATGCCAACAAACTGACACACGTAGATGAATCTGTTAGAAAATCCCTTAGCTAGGAGAATGGGCAAAGCACAGAGTGCACTCACATTCCTAAGGAGCTATCTGTCATTATGAAACTGATGATATACAAACATAATATAATTTTCTAGAGCTCACCATGCATGGAAAAATCATTTCTCAAGAAGCCAAAAGGGCAAAAATAACCTTTTTTTCTTTTATAATTTTAAACTTTCAATAACTTATAAAGAAAACGCGTGCATGTAGAAAAGAATCACAGCTGAACCAAAGATGTTCTGAACAATCTAAAGTAAACCCGAGATTTGAAAGACTATTGAAACACACCGCAGGTGTTTCACTTTTTAAGATTCTTATCAGCTCAGCTTTGCCCAGACAAACAGTGCAATAGATATCAATGAGTCCTTCATGCGTTAGTGCTGGTTCTGTGGCTTTAGTAGGTCAAGACGAGCTGAGCACAGCAGGATGTTATGAGCGCTGTGGGAAGAGTGCAAAGTAACAGAAAAGGTCTGAGGAAGGGCAGCTTTTGATTAAGACCTTTCCACTACAATGCTTATTTGGGATTTCCACCTGCAGACTGGTGCTTTAATACACCAAGGTCACAAGTATTGACAACCCTGTTAGGTTTTTTTTTATTTTTGCTCTGGGTCAGACACAGCAGTAGATGAAACGTAACACACAGCGCTGGTAGTTTCTCAAAAAAAAAAAACACTCAACTAAAGGGCTTTACCTGGTGGTGGTTGAGTTGTGTTTGTGTGGGATGGTYATTGAAAAGTTTCAGCATTGCTGAGGAATAAGTAAGCAAATAAACATATATATCACTTTAATATGAATAACGAGGTTCAAACTATTCCAGTGCTTTAGAGAGTCTCCTTTTCATTACACGTGTATCGTATTATCAAAATTTTTCCATCTGATTCAAGGTGCAATCATAAAATATTCAAAGGCAGATGGAGGAAAAGCTCTTTTTATTTGAGAAATTACTTTAGTAAAAAGACCCAAATTAGTACCACGCATCGTTTTGACAGAGCAGGTATCTCATCATTTGTCTGTATTCTAAATGAAGGCTCTTTAAAGTATGTCAATTTTTTAATCACCCACCACCAATAGTGAAGGTGGAGCGATAATATGTTTGAATGTGCAAAACGTAGTGTAGTAGCTGAGACTAACCTCCAACACATAATTAGAGTGCAAAATCTTTGTTTATATAAGTTTTTAATCACATGAATAATTTACTGGTTCAGCTAACGTGCTGCTGGACTGTTTTATGTGAATGTATTGCATCTAACTGACAGTAAAACAGATCTATGACACAGTTTCCTCATATATTCTCTGAGTGTGTGACAGGACGGGGTGATTCTGGCCCTGATTTGCTAACAGATGATACCTGAACCACTCTTCAGCAGAGCCCAGGCACTGATACCCAGCCAGGCTTCAGCAGCGCGGGCTGATGGACCACCCCATGGGAATACGAGTGGCTGCCCATGCATGGCAAGCAAGAGGGACAGAACAAGGAAGCAAAAGAAAGAAAGAAAGAAAGAAACAGCTGAATATAACGGGGAATGAGGAGAGCAGAGGAATCAGAGGAGTAAAGAAAAAGCAGTACTGTAGTGAAAGTGAGGGGCCTCACATGTAAGACGAGATATTGCTTGTTACCATACAGCTCATGTTAGAAAGTTAAAAAGCAGAGGTATTGTAAAAAATAAACAGCTAAATTTAAGATGGTAAATGTGAAATTGTAAAAAAGTGTATTTTTTACTACATTATCTGACCTCTTCAAATCAAGTCAACCAAAGCTTGAATTTAATTTATAAAGCTGAGCAGGTAATTGATTTCCTCCTGGCATTGAGTTAAGTGAYGTGATGTGGGAGGATGCAGGACAAGTGTGGTGGAATCCAAGGGTTTAGTGAGGATATCAGCTATAGGAATGTTTTGCAGTGGCCTTAGTCCAGGAGATGTTTACCTTCAATCTCCAGCAGAGCTACTCCAGCATATCAGAGACTGGGCACGGTGAGTATTTCCTGGCTTGCACGGCTGATGCACTGGCACAGATCTTCCACATTAAGGTAGTATAGATAGAACACTGCCAACCTGCTGGTTTAAGCTCTGCTTTCTGGTCTTTCCCCAAAATAAGTGAAGCTGCTGCAGAACAAAATGTTGACAAAGACCACAAGTGAGCTCACATCAAGCATGTTTTACAGTAACTGCACTAGGTGGAGTGAAGGCTCTTTAATTGATTTTTTATGGTCTTAGTCCCACCTGCAGTATTTATCAGACATGGCCATCAGCTGTAGAACAGGCTCTTTGAAAACTGCTGAAAGTATTGCCAGTTTTCTGTTAATTAAATTTTCTGCTTCCCTGATGATGCTGCAGTCATGATTTTGTGTTATTTTTATTTTATTTTTTGTCTCTTGACACCTTAAAGTATGTAATATAAAATACAACCCAATAAATCTGGTGCACTTGTCCAACTCTACCAAACCAAGGGACTGGCCAGTTGGGAAACCAAACATTTGAGTGTAACAGATATTTTCTTGGGTTGTATTCACACCTGATCTACTCAACTGGGGAAAAAAGTTGCAACATTTCTTTACATTTCCAGCTGGWGTGATTCTCTTTCACACTGCACTTTATTAAACAAACTAAACCCTGTTTACCCCCTCGCCTGTGGATGCGCTGCACCGAGAACCACTGAAGGAAATGACGCGATAACCTTTAAAGAAGCGAGCGCAACTTCCTTCTTCACGAAATGTAAATAAATAGAGTGATTTTATTGGGTGTCAAATTTCTCTTTTGTTTTTGTAAAATGTGCCAAACAATCTTCAACAATGGGCYCAGCATGAGTGGAAAATGAGGCAGAACATGGAAGATGTTGTTTTTCACACAAGGCGGCTGAGACGGCTCTGTATGTGGCGGCGTGCACTGAGTAGGGCTGCATTCAGCTTCATAGCAGAGATGTCTATCTTATACAGATGTACAGCAAGGTACGGTATATGAGTAACTGCTATTACTACTTAGAATGCTCTGTGTTATAATCCGCTTCCTGCTTTGGAGCAGTCTCTGGTCCGCTTGGCATTCACATATGCATTTGAATTGCACCAGAGTGGAGCTGCTGTAAAAAAGCACCGCCTATAGCTCCTCCCTGGAGTTCAGTCTACAGCCGAGCTCCCGCCCTACAGAGCACACCCTCCTTCGAAGTATTGTGGTGAAGACGTGCTGAAGTGGGAGTGTCAGAAACGGTAGGAAGTTCTTAAAGAGACAGAAGCCAATTTCAAAGCATTTAGATAGGCTGTAATATAAAGTCTAACTTATTTTGCCATATACAGCTTTTTCATAACAACTGAAGGTAACTTGATTGTGGTATAGAATTTTACTATGTGCCTGGAAAATCCATAATAGCCTCCTTCAAATGAATATACTTTGAAAAGATTTAACTCCCTTCTTACCATGTCGGAACTCTAGATTCCATCATATCAAAAGCTCTACAAGCAGACAATTGGAAATGTGTTTGGAACTGGGCCTGATCAAGAAACTGTAGAGATCATGGCTCTACTGTGGTGTGGCCTGCAGCTAAAAGTGCAAACTAACAAGGGTTGAGACAAAGACATGACAGGAAGTGTTAAAGAGCTCATCAGATGGAAACATTTTGTTAAAAAAGTGAGGCACAAATCATTCTCATCTACCCTTGTGTCGAAAGGAAGCAATAAGRCTAAACTAACTGGTGAGTAAACAGCATGGATTACACTGGATAATGTTAACATTTCTCACAACTGATGGAAACATTTGTTTTATCTTAGGGAGAGATCAAATCAGTCTCAAACCAAATTTATGCAAAACCACAACTGAATGAATCTTTCTGAAATATCTGCATCTTTTCATCCTCAATGTTTTCCAAAGACAACTCAAACTAACAACCAGGCAGTTAAAAAAAAATAAAGTATTCTAATTTACAAGAAACTTTGACAAACAAGTTTAACTTTTAAAATTAAAAAAAACAGTCATGGATTTGCTTTGTATTTTCAAACATTTTTTTTTATCCGCAGGAATTTCATATCAGAAACCATTCGATCTAGTCGTCAGCACACATTTACAAGGACAGAAAGAAATGACTTCAAACACAAATTAACATCAATGTTTCTACAAAGCAGAAAAGCCAACATATGGCCTCGACTTTCAGTGTTCTGAATAAATATTTCAACAGAAAAAATGCTTTTGAAGGGTGATAACAAGGATGGAAGAACATTCTTTGCTGCCCGTGTCGCAAGCAAATATGCAACGGGAAGAGATAAATTCTAGTCTTGGAAATACAGTTTACTTTTTTAAGAGCAAGAATCCTGCAGGGTTTCCATGTATTTAAGTTGTTTAAGATATAAACCAGGGGTCTGTATTGTGGGGTTCTGCAGTAGATCTTTGTAGAATTGACCAAAACAAAACACAATATAAGTAGCAAAGCATAGCCTGTTGGCCAGTTCATTCATTTAATGTTCAAGCTTGTAGTAGCTTGTAATAAATTTATCATTTTTAAAGCATTTGATGATGGGCCAGCCTGTGGCATAGGCACTATAGGCATATGCTAAAAGTGCCATCCATTTAGGAGGTGCCAAATATGAGGAACAAAAAATAAATATTTTACAACATTTTATCAGCGTATTATGGAAGCCGAGAATAGATGTTTTCCACATATCATTTTTCCCATGTTTTTCTCGGCATAACACATCTTATCTGCTTACTGTGTTATTTGTCACAAAATAATGAGCGTTTTCTCAAGATAAGTTATTTTTGTCCTCTTGTGCATCATCTGGTAACCATGAAGACAGCCTGCTGGTCCCGTCAGCTGGTCATCAATGAAGTTTACTATATCAGCAGGATTATTAAAGTAAGTGTAAACGCCGGTTGAGGTGCAGCCYGGTCAGCCATCTCCTTAAATGACCGGGGCTGATATGAATGTTACCTGTACAAGACAAACAAATTGCAATTTCAGCCTGTTTTAGTCCTCGACAGAAGTAAAGTCTGATGCGTTGATCAATGCCAGGTTCTCCATGATCAGGCATTTTCAGGTTGAGTTTGTCCTTGGCAAGGTTTTAAAAACACTGAGAAACTGATCGTGAGCATTCACAAAAAGGTAATCGTGTTGTTATATTGAGAAAACAGTTGTCGTTATTTCATGATAACGGCATAATTAAGTAGTTATCTCAAGAAAACCATGGGGGAAAAAGGTGAAAAACACCTGCTATCGGCCTCCATAGAGTATAGATGATTTAGTCTGTAGAAAAATCACTGATTACTCAGGTTTATGAAGGTAACTTGAAGATTAACTAACACATTTTATGTTTGTTATAACACAGAAATGTAAATGTAATATTAGACTACTCTGAGATGTGTGCATCCTTTTTTCCATTTCCCAATTTTTCATTTGTCAGAATTAGAAGGAGGCATAGAAGGACACAGAAGGAGACAGACAGAGAAGAATGAGCTGACATTTTGATTAAGGTAGCAACAAATTTTATCTGCACTTTCAAAATGTCTCCACTGTATTTCCCACTGGACATTTGAGGTTAGACAGGACGTGTTTTTTCCGTCCCAACTTCAGCTGTCAGGCATTGATCCAGCCTAGATTACACATCAGTTGCAGCCACATTTCCCAGCAAAGCCGAGCGTTATAAATCATGCAGCAGCCGACGTATGAAGACTGCATCACAGGGGMAGATTTGTTATGTTCGTAATGGTGGATTTTAATGTAGGATTTAAAGCCATGTAAAGGTCAATAKCATCCAAAGTATGGCGCAGAGATTCTATTGACCTTGAGTAAATATCAACTTGACAGGAAATATTCAAAATGTTGGTACTTGTCTGATTCTAGTTTACTGAAAGACAGTGATAAATCGGTCAAYGGTATGTTAGCAGTGACAGTTCTGTAAACTGAATATAATGTCCTACATGCTAATATTTCCAGGCCAAGTTAACATCCATTTTCTCAAACAAACAGCTTATGCTATGTCAGGCTCTGGAGCAGACCAATACAAGATTGCAGAGAATGAAAACAGGAAGTGGGAGCCTGCAAATGGGACAGCTCTTCATTTAAATCCTCTGTGCCTCAACCAGGAACGAGGTTTTTGTCTTATTGACAGACCCATCTTCTATCATCTGATTTATATGAAAAGGCCTTTCACTTCACAAACCAGTTTCCAGGCATCCCCAGGTGCCTATTCAAACTGAGCTAAAGCAAGTAGGACAAGTATGAGCTGAATAATCATCTCTACTAAGGGAAGCAAAAATCCAGCTGGGCGTTGTGTTTCTCCTGTATCTGACGAAGAAAAAAAAATGAGGGCACAAATTTGATTCGGATTCATTTTCTCCACATGCACATAAACAACTTCCGCACTGAGCTGCACACAAGTGGCAAATCCTTTTGCGTTAGCATGGTACAGGTTGTAGACTACAATCCTGTGTTTTATCTGCAGAGACATTTTGAATTAAAATGGAGGTTTGTGTGTATACGGACACAAACAAACATGTTGGTACTCTTCCACAATGATCAAAACACACAACTGATGTGAGTGACCGAAAGGCTCCAGTTTTGTCTCGTCAGTCACAGAAACGTTGGGGCTTGTCAACATGCATTTTGGTGAATTCATATTTTTTGTTTTTCTGTCATTTGAGGAGCCCTCTTGGGTCTTCTTCCATAGTGCCCATTGTGATTTAAAATGTGACTGATGGGAGAATCAGAAAGTGACATACCTTGACCTCTGGTTTCAGCATGAATGGTTTGAATAGCTTCTTTTTTTCCTACCATCTGCACAGTTCATTTAATCAACCTGGGGTTTCATTTCTTATGCAGCCACATTCTGGAAGGTTGGCTACAGTCCCATGAACCTTCAGGATTTTAATATTGTTGGCAGCTGTGGTCAGAGGGACACAAGGCTGCCTGGAGATGGTCTTGTAGCCTTTACCTTTACTATGGATATATTTTTTCTGAATTCCTCAGGCAGTTTTGCTTTCTTTGATTCATGTTTGGTGTTGTGTCAATGTTTGTTCTCTTTGGTTAGCACCGGTGCTTCAAAGCAAGAAGGTCCATCCCCAGTTCAAACCTGAAGAGTTTTAATGTTCTCTTCATGCTTGCGTGGGTTTTCTCTGGGTACTTTAGTTTCCTCCCACAGACCAAAAACATCAGGCCCAGGCTTCCCTCACAAAAGAGATCTGTGATCTCAATCGGATATGTCTGGATACATAAAGGTTTATAAATAAAAGCTTAAAGATATTTGTGGTCCAGATTAGGTTGAAATACTGACTAATGTAGAGCAGGGGTGTCAAAGTCATTTTCACCAAGGACCACGAGTATTATTGTTGCCCTCAAAGGCCCAGTTGTAATAAACTTCAATGCTTCGTGTTTAACTTCAACTAAACACAAAACATCACAATCCTTGTGTCGYTGCTGCAGCTGAACTCCACTAACAAACAACAACTGAACTCTACMTGCTATTTCACACAGAGTTTTAMCACATCTTATAAACACTGACAAGTAATATGTGACTAAATGTGAACTAAAYGAATMATACAGAAATACTATYAAAAGTAAAAGTAAGAGAGTTTCACTCACTRTTGCTACCGCTTAGAATTCTGAACTTAATACTGTTATAATTGAACYCAAAAATAGTACTCAAATTCAAGCAAAGACTGAAAAGGATACTGGACACAGAGTGTATAAAGGTAAGATGATTTATTTACAGTGGAGGGAATGGGGATAGGAGTCCTGGAAGGGAAAGGGAGATTATTAGTAAATGAGGTTTGGAGGGTATTGATGGTGAGTATTAATAATAATATCTTTCTCTCTTACAGATAATCGTCGAGGAGGCAGACCCAGAGGAGGAGGTGGAGGTGATCCGRSAGGTTTGTGTTCCACAATWTTGAGAGACTTGTTGTTTTGCAGATGACTCTGGAGGAGCAAGAGTGGCAGGACGGAGGACGGAGCTTTAACCAGGGATGATTCCAGAGTGGTGGTAATCAAGGAGATTGTCCACTGATCCAGGATCTACAGGTAAGTCACGGGGKGGGGGGGGGGGGGGGGTGTTGATTCCTTGGAAACACAGATGAAAAAACATAATAAATATCTTTAAGGTTCTCAGAGGTAACCCACAGTAGACTGTCTCAACAGTACCGAAGTGACTGAATGATCTCACGCAGACGCTTAAGTACCAGGTGGACTCATCAACAGAAGTTGGAACAAGTGGTTAATTGGAAGCTCCGCCTCTGCCACTCTGAATCTGCAAGTAAGTCTAAAAAAAACAACAAACACCAATATCCACAAATACATCTTTGAAGCTCTCGCGGGCCACATAAAATACTGTGGCGGGCCACATTATGCCTGCAGGCCTTCACTTTGACATGTGTGTCATAGAAGTCAAAAGCTTCTTAAAGGGTACCAACAAATACATTCTTTCTATTTCAGCACATCTTGATAAAATAAACAAAAAATCATTTATTTTTTATCTTTTTGTTTACTTTTTCACAKTCTAAAGGCAAGCCAATATAATTAGATAGTTGCTTTTAAATGAATTAGTTTTTATGAGAAATGGCATTTAATTAGTATTTTTATGTGGGTAAATATTTCTGTTTAGTTGTTTATTTTAGTTTTAGTCGGGAAATGAAATGTATTGCAGTGGCCAAGGGAGACTTCCTGTTCACCCTCATGCAAAGATGACCTGGTGTCTTCCCTATACTTTTATAACTGTAGACTGTTGCTCACCGAAAGATATACCCTCTGGTATGAACCTGAGAGGATGAGAAAGTTCATCTCCTCAATGCCCAGTTTAAATCTGACACACTCTCTTTGCCTTGCAGGGTGAGGAGGAGAGTTTTTCCCTCCTCTTCCCAGAGGGAGATGGGCGAGCGCTATGCTCACAGCATATAAGAGGATCACACGGCAGTGATGAGGACTTGGCCATTTCATGGCAACTCTCTGCTGTGACAGATGGGCAGTGTGCTATTGCCATAGCCTGAAGTTGAAAAAAACCCAAGCTGCTTACTGAGTGAGTGAGATGAATGGGAAAAGAAGGTGGGCGGAGCTTCACTCAGAAAACAAAAACAAAAACAAAAACAAAAAAAAAAAAAAACAAGCATGGAAATAATGAGACACAAAGAGCAAGACGCATGAAGAAAGTCATAAATACTCTAGTTTGATAAGGACGGCTTTATTTTGAAAAAGTGTACTTTAAAGAAAGAGTGAGATGGCAACACATCGTGACAAGAACAGTTGCAAAAGAGAAACAAAAAGAGATAGTGCAAATTACTGATGCATGAGACCAGAGAGGGAAATATATCTAATCTTAGCCAGTGTGGTTAGAAACCACACCAACAGTGTTAAATTAGTTTCCCACAGGGAACTCATCTGTTGCTACCACAGAGAAACTCTTGAACACAGTTCAAATAAAATAAATGATTTACTCTCTAACTAATATTAAATTTTCTATTTTAAAACATGGTTGTTAATGCAGATTAAGTTGCCAAGTTAAGTTTTTCAGTGCAAAAACACCTCGTGCTTGGGGATTTTACACTTTTATCTTTGGTGTATAACAACATATGTAACATTTAAACAAACTGGCTGTAACTATTCATTGCATAAGATGATCTTAGTCTAAAATTCTAGCATAAAAGGCGGCCTTTAATTATGCAAGTAGACGGATGTACTAAAATAGATGTTACTGAATATTTTGCATGAACTTCCCAACTTCTTGGCTTTTTACTGCTTAAATGAAAATAATTCTCTCAGACAAAATTAATTTTCGCCTTTTTGTTTCGTGATAAATGCTGCCCGACACCTCGCAACTTCCCTYTGTGTCCCTACAGCACTTTGTTTCATGGTTGGCATTTAGATAAATGCCTTCAGGTTCATCCAAGTCTAACTCTGATACAGCTGAATGCACCCAAACAGCCAAACTTTAGAAGTTGTTTTTTTACAGCTAATATTCTTCTCTTGCCTTGGGTTTATTTTCTCCTAAGAGATCAGCGTAGAGAAAAATTACATATTATGTGTTTAGTGTAATTATCAAAATGAGAAACAAATATGTTGTAAATCCCTGTAAACTTCAGGTGATAACTTTTTTTTAACCAACACAGACATCTAAAGAATAAAAGCCAACAAAGAAAATGAATTCACAAAAGTAGTCAGGTATCTGAGGAAAATCTCAAAGCTTGTAAATACTTCAAATTAACTGCTACAAAAGGTATTTATGTGCTAAGTTAATGGGATTGAAAAAAATATTGAATTATTCAAGTGTCTAAGGTACTTATTTTCACTTTGACTTCCAAACTTTTCAGTTTATCCACAATATAAAAGAAGTGGATCTCTGCAGCCTTGTCTGGTTGAAGTAAACATTTGCTGCTAAAAAGCTAATTAAACAAAGGCATAATGAGAGCCCAAACAGCCGCAATAACAATTGTCCAATCTGTGTCTTCTTATGACTTCTGGTTTTATCTCTTGTAACAATTAATCAAATGGTAATGATTTTTAAATTTCAATTAATTTACAACCCACACTGGGCCCTCAGAACAGAGCTTTGGGAAATGCAGCTTTTTTCTTGTAACTTTAGGGCATGTATTGTGGAAATAAACAGTATTATGAGAATACAACCAGAGTATAGGGACTAATAAGTTAAGAGAAATAATTACAATTCTTTATGTTTTAACTAGTTTTAGTAGAACTTGTTAGAAGTGAAGCAACAAGTGTCACAAGAGCAACACAAACAACTTAAAGAGTAACTTACCCCAAAATTAACTTTTTTAGCTGATAAACTGTCTAGAATGTGACTAAAATGTTATATAGTACTGTTTCTGTGCTAATTTTGATGTTTTAGTGTGTATTTGTTCAAATCTGTGATATTTGGTCAAAAAACGTCTTTTTGCTGCGCATACGGGTAGAGCAGTGGTTCTGCAGGCTAATTTGCATGTTGGTTAACGGCTCTCCGC
>NW_013952424.1:2074186-2089403 GCF_001266775.1 Austrofundulus limnaeus
GCTGTGTGCTTTTATTTCTTTCTGTCAGGCTGTCAGAGCGCTACTCCTCCTCTGTCCGGTGCTGGTGTGTGTGAGGACTTGGCATAAACAGACCCAGGGCGCAGGCAGGCTCCAAAAGTAGAACAAAAATTTATTTTAAATAACAAAAATGCTGTAGAGACAGCTGAACTTACTGGAGGCACGAGGATCACACAGGCAGGGGGAACAAAGCACAGAGAACCAGAACCAACACATCAAACAATGATCCGACCAAAGACAGAGACAGGACAGGACTTAAATACACAGAAAACTAATTAGGGCAACAAGACACACCTGGAGCAGACACAAAAGGACACAGGTGAGAGAGGGTGGGGCTGCAGGGCAGAGAAACACAGGGGAACACTGAAAACACTAGAAAACTAAGGAAAATAAACACAGACCATGACAGTGTGGGGTGAAAATCCTCCACCTCAGACGTTCAGAGATGTAACTTTCTGCGATACTGTGGTCACTTTCCATGTAGCATCAATTATGCTAATGCTAGCTGTCACGTTCTCTCGTCCTGGCCACACCTCCGCTCTCTAACCCCCTTTCCCCTACCCAAACCCCTCCCCTACCCACTTTGATGCATTTTTCAAATTTCGCCTTGGGGCGGAGTTATCCTTTCACGGGGGGGCAAGTTACACTTTAAAGTTCTTAATTCAGCATTTCGTTCCTAATGCCACGTAATATATTTTTTTAAAAAGCTACAAATTCCTCTTCTGATGATGGAAAGGTTTCTTTTTGATTAAAGTCGTGACATTTGTTTTATTAGTTGTGGAAGGTAGATTAAAGGAGAATTCTTACACACTGAATATAAATGGTTCATTATCTTTGAACTAGTACTTATCTGTTTACCTGAGAACACAGTCAAATAAATTATTACTAAAACGGCAAACAAAGATACTCAGCATCACCTAGAAATCAGCAAGCAGCAAATAAACACACACAGTTCCACTCCAACACACACACACACACGTCTGATAAAGAGGAACAGAGATTAGACACTTTCCCATTGGATCGGTGACGTCCACAGAGACGCTCTCACAAACATATATACCTACAGGTGTACGCATGCTTCCCCCATTTACGCTTCTTTCAGACACATTTCTCCATCCCCTGCAGGGCAGCTGGCTTTCTACTGCTTCCAATTTATTGTGAATTACCAGCTGTCCCGCCAGAGGCCCCAGTAAACACTGCAAGTGAACCTCCCCATTTCTGTTTATCTACCACCATTTCCTCACAGATTTACTCTTTGGAAATAAAAGCCACTTCCTACTTCCACTGCTAAGCAGGGAGACGGTTGTGTCATTGAATCTAAAATGCAGCACATCAAAACTGGAACAAAACCAGACATTTCAAGACCATACCCCATGTATGTCTGTTCTGTTAGATTAGAAAGGAAAGGAGTAAAGGGGGCAACAAGAGAACGGATGGGTAAGGGTGTGAGACACGCTAAGAAAACAATAAGGCGAGGAGATGAAGCATGTGACCTTCCCAAGCTATGCATTGCAAATCATATGTGCTCATAATCTTGTATGGAAATGATTTGAGTGCTAAAGTAGTCATACATATTCATGGTGCGACAGAACATGGCACCTGTCTGCAGGCCGGCTGGTTAGCTTAAATCTAAGCATTAATGTGGAGCATATGCAGAGGGCAAGGAGMTTATTATGCACAGTCAGATGAGATGTTTTTTAAGTGTACATTTGAAGAGAAATGACAAGTTGTACAACTCATAAGTGTAAATATGTCCAATGCAGTAGACAGGTTTATCTGACTGACTTATTTRCATTTAATCTAAAAAGGAAAACTATTTAAGCACTTTTACGTGCGTCTCGTAACAACAGAGCATCACAGGTGCATGGGTGAGGTTTGTGTGAAAAAGGGAGTGTTTCTGCGTAAATAAACAGGTGATGGAAGCCCCATAAAAAGGCTGGGGAGTCTCTCTGCGAGTGGAATGAGCAAGAAAACACGGGTCATACCTGTCATGGTCTGATCCCATCAGCAATAGATTTGGGGCTTGTCACAACCATGGCAGAACCAAAATCTGCCAGGAAGAGGGCAACAAGGTTTAGCAGTGTGTACGTGTGTGAATAACTGTGTTGCCACTGTGCCTTTTGGGGGTTTCTGACTTCACACATCAACATTTTGAATCATATTTAACCCTGCAACTAAACATGAAAATATAAAAAGYGTAAACTCATACTTGCAAGGACACATTGCTTGTGAGTAATGCCAAGTTTGCACTCATGGAGTCTGAATTTAGGTTGCTGCTTTAAGATAGAGCCAGGAGATACCCTTGAAAGCACATTAAACACAATCATAAATACTTGAAAACACAGAATCCACAGACTTACTACTTAAAAAATATACATATTGACAAGCAWGTATAAATCACATAAGAAAAAAAACTTAATTAAAAGCTTAGCAAATTGGACAATGCCAAACAAGAAGGCAAAAATTAGAAAGTGCTTGTAGTCTGACACCTCTCCCATTTATTGCACTCTTTTCTTGCTTTAGAAAGACATCTCTGCAAATTTCATGGTGGTGTAATTATCCCACAGTTCGAAAGTAGACATTAGTGAAGACATCCTGCCACTCTTACAGGGATCCTATTAAGACAGGTAATTAAAGGCGGCGCGAGGAAAATTGGCTGAGGGATGCATATTGAAAAGAGCTTCAAATACGGGCAATAAATCTCCCGTCTGTCTTTCTTCAGGGTGCTCTGTTTGAGTGTATTATTCAGGAGCCTCTTTTGGCCGAAATCTGAGAGAAACATTTGCTGACATGGCAGCGGGGGTGGGGTGGGGAGGGGGGAACAGATAAGGTGGCCAACTGGTCGCCATTTTGTAGGTGACCTAGTTCTGTGTTAATGAACAGAAGAATGAGAGGACTGGAGAAAGCCATTTGTCCCTGCTGTGCCTTCAGTGCACAGTGAGCATTTTAGAGCCCAGGGTGTCTGCAGGTAAAACCGATGCTTTTAAATAACGCTGATGGTGATTTATTTCACTCGGCACGTCAGCGATCATAACAAAGGCATTCATCATGAAAGCATGATTTGCATTCTGCACAAGCCTAGCTTCTCTGTCACACTAATCATATTATGGTATTTCGATGAACATGCTTACCACCTAACACCCTCCACTGCTGAACAGCTGATGAGCGAAGCCATTATCAATTGATTGAACAGTCAAGTGGAAAAAAGCCCTGCTTGAATTCGAGGCCTTGGCACAGCGGGAATATTGACAACTTGGGGATGACGTGAGACAAACACAATGAGAGACAAGGCAATGCAATGACTGAAGATGGAAACAATCAATGCAGGGTAAGTAACTTGCAGGAGGGACCTAAAACACACAATCAAACCTGGACGACTACTTTTGTATGTGTCAATCACCAACCATGATTCCTGAAAATTAGGGATGGTGTTTAAGATGTTAATAAAAACAGAATGTGTTGATTTGCAAATTACCATTTTCTCTGGGCCAAAGTTAATTTAATATGGAGCCAAAGTCTTTTGAACAAAGGAGGAGTGGAACTACCTGGTTTGTTTTCAGCATACAGTCCAAAAGCTTGCCTCTAATGGCATGAAGGTGTATTAGTGCCTCTAGCATGGGTGACTTACACATCTTCAAAGGAAACAGCAATGCAGAAACAGATTTTTAAAACATTTGCACTCCATTTTTTTTAATTTCCAAATTTTTGAGAATTGGKTTTGTAGTTCTTGCAGCCATTGAGGGCTTAGAAGCAGCTCAGAACTTGAGCATGAGTTGGATTCTCATTTCAAGTGAGAGTAGTTTACTGAATCACCTTTAATGTGGACAAATGGTTCTCATTATCTTCTCTGAACTGAATACAAGAGTAGGTCCCGAAGAAAGAAAATCTGATCCAAGAGGGCTCTTTTCTTTCTACTCTGCATAGCCTCTAGTTTGCCTCCTCCTCTGTTCTCCATTATACCCACTTCGGAGAACACAGGGATGCACATTTCAATTCATAAAACATGAATAAACAATGGAGATTCCATGTGCAGCGGAAATTTCCCCTGGCGACGTTTGCTCACGCAGGCTCGGCAGCCGATACGCCTGCACACATGTGAAACTCACACTGACTCAGGATAATAAAAACCGATGAAAGATTCTTGGTCTCGGAAACACTGAGTCTACATAAAATGTCTGTGAGTCCCACAGGTTTAAAGCAAAGGTTGGAGTTCATTGGAACACACATGGAGATATTTGGGGCTCTGACGCTGTTTTGTGTGAAAAGGGAGTGCAGAATTACTTGCTCTCAGTAGGGAACAGTGTCACAGTGAAAACTGCTGTGAATAGAAATCTGGTTAATGGTCACAGAGAAACACAAACAACCCCAAACCAAACCACTGCAGAGACATATCTTTTGAAATCTGTTTAAMGCCGACTCTCCTGATGAGAAACAAACTTTCTCCACAATAGCGTCTCCCCTTTGTGCACAAATTGGGATAAAAGACTCGGCATGACTAAGAAACCCCTGTTCGAAGCTTCTGTATGTGAGTTTACTGTATTCTTTAGTGTGACACTTTTCTGTGTGTGTTTATGCATGTGAGTGCACCCCCTCGGTCCTGGTCCCTTTAATTCAGTGAGCTAAGATAATGAGAAATTTATCTGCGGCTCCTCCGAGGCGTGGGGCTCTGATTGAATGGGAGCAGAGTGTAACGGATGAGACGAGCGATAGTGGGCCGGCTGGGTTACACTSAGGCAGGCTGAGGCGCCGCACGCTTTCGCTGTGGGGAAACACGAATAGGGGGTGTGCGCCACCGGTGACTTAAGTAATGGAAAGCGCTGTGTACCTGTGACAAAACTGGAGCCTTCTTGGGTTGTGAAGGATTTCATTCTTCCCAGATAATAAGAAGAATCACTGAGTGTTTGAAAACAAGAGTCACTTTGCAGCAGTGAGAAACCATTCAAGGCCTAGCTTTTCTTCAATACATTCATAATGCACACTTCCAGTGGTGGGCAGCTCTAATCCAAAAATTTGTTTCGCAATTTCTAAATTGCTTATGTAAATATTTAGGTCTGCAACCTCAAAAGCACTTATGCCATAGAAAAACTAGCAGAAGCTAATTTTAAAGCGCAAGTTCAATTTGACACTTACTAGCTGGCAATAATTCATGTACAATATATGCACAACACTGCCAACTAGCAGTGTATGAACCCTTTAACAGCTTAATCCTACAACCGCCGATTGCCGGGGATGTGATTTCCTGAAACAGACCTTTAGCTCCTGGTGTAAAAATTAAAAAAGTTGTTGAGGATTGCTAATTTGGCTGCTTCTTTTTCTTTTGCTTGTTGTGTATTTTCATTAAAGAAGCATCAATAAAGTAATTTTAAAACTGTTTATTGGAAAACTGAAGCGATGCATTCTGGGTACATGACAGATTTGATTTATGATGGGAAACGAAAGCACGGATTACAGGAAACTATCTTCCCTTCAAAACAAGAGCTTGGATTCGAAAGTTTTCCATGTAGTTGCTCCAGTTGACCACTAGATGTCTGTCTTCATCAGCATAACATCTTTAAATCACTTGTGCGCCTCTAACCCCGTTGCTTCGACCATTTACGTCAAGTATTGAGCTCCAGCGTTTAAACTTTTTTTTAAAGGAGCTCCGATTGTAAAGTAAAATAAATCAATACATAATTTTTTTTAGAATGGATTACAAAACGTTAACTGTTTTAGCTGGGACAGAGAGTTCTAAACATTGCCTTCCTGCTACGTAAGCAGATACAAAGCATTGTGGGAAATGAGAACCGTGACCCAAAGCAACAGTCAGCAAGGATGTATACCTTTCCAATAAGTGTGTTTATCTGGGAGGGGTGCTGTTGGATAGATCATGTGTGTTGTGATTCATTGACAGCCATACCTTCTGCTGTTCAAGATAATGATGACTGGTAGATAATTAGTGGTACTGTATTTTAATTTCAGGAAGTGCAAATCTGCTTATGAATTATAAAAATTAGTAAGACCGCTAAAGCGCAAATGAAATATTTAGGTCCGCAATTAGCGGTTTTGCGCTTTAGCGGGCTAGTGCCCACCACTGCACACTGCCAAACTTTTATACTGCTTTGGTCAAACCTTATAAAATATGTTGAGCACAATTTCATGCAATATAATAAGAACTTATGAGATCTGTTGGTGCTCAGAGTATGTGTTAAGGATGACTCTCAGCTACCACAACAAGATTAGCTATCTGTACAATTGGTTGCAAAATAGCATTTTTTTTTGTTGGCTAAGGTTGATCAGATGTGACAGCCATCTTAAAACAAATTAACTCCAAATGTTAATCAGTTGTACAGTAGATGTATAGCAAATGATTACTTACTGAGAATTTCATGAAAACTCCGGTTTTCAACTTGGGTTGACTCCATTCAGTATTTTCTTTGATATTTTGCTAATGCTACARTCAAACTATTGCACAGACAACAGCAATAATGTTCTCTCCATTCACTTTTAGTTACAGAAAATAAATATTCAATATGTTAAGTAGCAAAAAAGTCTATTAATTCATCTTTCTGTATAAACTCAGTACATCTCAGTCATGAATAGCACATTGTCTCCCACATTTTGTTTTACGTATAATTTCCACAATTAATCATTTTCATCCAGAAAGATTTCTTTAATGACATACCTGATAAGTCTGATGTCAGATTCGACTTTTTCAGCCAGCAGACACTGAGCCGGAACACAAAAATTAATAGGATTAATCAAATTAATTAAACTGAACTATTTCTCCTAAATGTTGGAAGTCGACGCAACCACAAGCCAATCTCTGCTGCTGCCTTCCTCCAGTAAAATGTATTTTATGGTTAAATTAGCATTTTATAATAAAAAAACATCTTAAAGTCTAATTCTGATATGGCACCAGCTTTAATTACCCACTATCTGTTTTATCTATGACCCAAAAAGAGATGCTTAAGAGATAAATCTATTTTATCTGCTCATCTAATAGTGAAAATGAGGATAAGAGTTAATGTTTTTTGCTAAAAAATAAGGCAGCGTTCGCCTGCTAGGGTGTAAATTTTTTGATTATGCATAATAAACCGGATTGTTAAATTTTGTAGACAAGCATGCTGGGTAAAATTGAAAACACCTAAAATTTCTGAACACTTTTTTCCCTTAAAATTTGGTAAAAAAAATGATGCACACAAACTAATTCAACAGAACATTCTTCATGTCTCTCAAGTGTATGTTTTTCTTTATTTCAGGTTCTTTAAAAATGCTTTCCTCTAGTATACAACTAATATCATTTCATTTCCTCTTTTCCTCCTTTGCCTTTCTTATAAGCCTTTGATAAGGATGCCAAGAGAACACGTTTGATATTTCTTTAGCTTTACTGTTCATTATCAAACACAGACCTATCTGGATGAAGCTTCTCTTTTCCACAACAATGCAGAAAATAATGCCTCATAATGAAGTGTGAAATAAAAAAATAAAGAAAATGTATACAAAAAACATCACAGCATCGCTGGAATTTAAACCTAATGCACATTTGCTGCAGATCTATTTGTTAGCACTTGCTCTGTGGATTTCTCACTAATCATCAGATCCTTTATTATTAAAGAAACATATGTATATCAGAATCATTATACACACTCATAACAAAGTCTGTCTTCAAATAATAAATGAGATGGGATGAAATGAAACTTAAAAAGAAGTCATTTGAAAATGAATTAAGAACTACGCTGGGGGCAACTAAGGGAGGCAAATGTGAAAAAAAATTTAGAGACGAAGCAACAGACAARACGGACAAAAAATGGTCACCTCCATTGAAAAAAGAATTTGCCAAATTACAAAACAAAACATGAGTAATGATAACACTTAGAAACGCATAATTTACATTTAAGGCAAATTACTTATAGCTTAAGATGATTGCCTAATATAATAACTTTCCAGAAGAGATATGAGCTAGAACTGCATCTGATGCCCATGAACATTTATCTAATAAGCATTAAACGGGTTGCAGGAAAGGTTTTTAGTGCGTATTACAARATGTCAGCAATAAATGCTAATTTTGTGACTATACAAGGTCAGAAAATGCTTGGCTATTAAAGCCTAATACATAAACTTTAAGCACACRTTAATAGTATCATGGGTGTATGTAAGGTAGCTCAACATGTTGATCAGACGATCCTTGATGCAGTTGCCTCATATTCAAGGTTTTTACTCTGTTTAAAGTAAACCTGCTGTTCCARCTGCAAAAGCAGATGAAAAACATCTGTACATGGAACATTCTACAAYGTACAGTAAGATTTTTGGATTATTCATAAGACTTTTAGCCACTAAGATCAAGTTTATTTCAGYACTGAATCAAAAAATCTGTTTCAGTTAGTTTATTTTATTGATTAACTGTGTAGGTAGGGTATGTGTTAACTGAACAGGCTTTATTAAACTTTCAGGAAGTTCTATTTGTGTCACATCAACTAATTAACTTTTAAAGTTAACCCAATTTAAGTTGGCTGCGACAGCCGAGCGACCTTCAAAATCAAAAATGTCAACAACTGAGTCRGTTTGACTGATATTAATTTAAGATTTGGTGGGTTAATAACTGAGACTGATCTACAGTGCATGCAAGCATATATATTAATAAAACTTTGAAGACAACTCTGGCTGTTAGCAAAACATCTCATGAACAGCTAAAAGGATTTTTACATAATTTAAAAAAAAACTACAAAACAAACAAAGAAAAACTGGATGTACCTTTTCAGCTGATCGACTTATGGAGCCAATGCAATACGTAAAAAAAAAATCTATAAATAAAGTAGCAGAATGCATTGAAATTATAAACACACCAATAAAGCATGTCTTAGTTTGATGTGCTGGTAGTACTTGTTACCTCCGCCAAGGGCGAAGTAATGTTTTATGTCTGTCTGCCAGTCGGTCTGTCTGTCTGTCGGTCTGTCTGTGGACAACATTACTCAAACACTTGTAGACAGATTGTCATGACATTTTTCTCACATGTGGCTACTGGGCCAAGGAACACACCTTTAAATTTTGGTGATGTTCCGGATCACGATGCGGATACAGGACTTTATCTTTTAACACTCTGAGATCGGCAAAGCTGTGATGCTTTCACAGGGCTTCTGTAAAAAAAACAGTGAGCTGGATTGGACAGCACGGACTTCAAACTTTATAAAAGTAATGTTAAAACCACATTTAATGATGAATAATTTTTGCCATAATATGCGCATTTACAGAACGTTTTGTGACCAGGAAGTGCACGACTGCACCATGAAACGTATTTTTCCCATTTCCTCAAACACACCACATTTCCAAAACAACCAATCAAAACAGTTTCTCACTACTAGGCTTGTAAACAGAGAGCTTCTGGCCGGGCATCGAAGTTTGGATACTGGGGAGCCAGGAAGCACTTAATAAAGAGAGTCAAACCATTACAAACTCATACAAGGGGATGAAACAGATGTTTTACACGGTGAAATGTGACTGAGGAAAACTTAGGAGCTTAATCCGACACCAGTTTGACGATAAATAACGTCGGATGATGAGTCTGACTTTTTTTTTCACATTGGACTCCACCGTGAAGAAATTCCATGCATACTGCCTGCTTAAATGTTCACTACATCAGGACTTACTCKGCAAATGTGTTTCCATCTCTGCTTTTGTGCATTAACTCTTATAGGATGGGGGAAATGGTCTTGGCAGAGGTTTGCACTCTCCGAGTGCTTCTAGTTTGAAAATAGTTTATTCCACCTTCATGGTCTTCCTCACTGAGTTTTTGCTGCCTGAGGCAATCCTTTACCAGCTTATTGCTGGGGCCATATTCTTGGTGTACCTCTAGATTTTTTTGTTTTTTTTTCAACCTGGATAGCAGCTCTGAAACTCACCAGCCTTCATTCTCTTTTTTTGYAGGGTACTGTACAGTCTCGGGGAGCTGAACTTGGACTACAACCCTTCATGTACTATGAGAGGCTTTTTGATATCCACRGATTTGCTCTGCTGATGCCAGGTTGATATACCTGGAGGATTTCTGATAACTGGAAGGGCATATGTACTGAAAGCTGCTGCTGTGTTCTTCCCATTTAGCTGAAYCCTTCAGGACCTGCCTTTTTTCGTGTAGGTACTTTATAGTGGCTGATTTCTTTTTAGCCACTTCATGTCTCTGTTTGCCTCCAGGACCTGTGGGTATTTTCYAGTTGTTCTTAACATCTGTTATGCTGCTTTCAGGTAGTTAAACCCTTTCAGTCTCCCTAACACTGTCTCTTTTTGTTATCATCTAATCACATGATCAGAATTATATTTTAATATAAAACTTACATTCAAGAAAAAGGTAAAAAATAACTATTGGTGGTTTTAACTAAAAGTTTAAAATGTCTTTCATTGTCCTAAGACCTACAACATTATATATAATACGTATTTTTTTTGCTTTTAATGATAAATATCACATATATGTTAACTAAAGTGATCCACTATAAACACTTCAAAAAACAAGAAAGTAAATCAAAATATGACCACTTACACTGTATTAGTGTAATTTACAGTTTGCAAAATAAAAATCAAACAAACCAAAACTACTGATTAAGCTCTGTGTTGTTTGTTTTATATCCAAATTATCTGTGTGACTACACTGAGCCAGTGTGTTAGTATAATCTCTGGCTGTTAATTAAATCATAATTAGGAAGACAAAGAGAAAACAATTGTGGTTTTGGCTCCATTGTTGTGGAAAAACTTGTGTTTTTTTTTACTTGTAAGACTGTTTAATGAGGGCTGCTGTGCCATAAATAATATTCAGACAGTGGCATTGTTCTGGCCTTTGGAAATCAAAGAAATCGAAATACCAAGCTTCATCTCAGACTGCAGAGCTTAAATTGCTGATCCATTATTGTCTTCTAAAGCTTGTTAAGGAAAAAAAACTGCTGCATTCATAGAAATATAAAAAAATTAATTGGATTTGAGGAAAGTTTCTGACATAAAAGTCACCACAAAGATGTGTGCCTTATTCTATTGTTAGCAATCTATGTTTGGCGCGTTTTAGTCTGTCTTCCCAGTAGTACTTAGACGAAGAAGCAATCCAGATGCCAGACTTTTTCACAAGTGGATCGATGCAAAATACTTCTCGCTGAAATCACAGATGCCACGAGCAAGGACAAACGGGCGGCCAACATCTTTCTGTCTGTGTTTCTGTCTCCGTTACAAACACACACACACTCCCTCTGTGGCACAAAGTGATCTGCCGCTCTGACAGGGCGGCTGCTGGCATCCATTTATCAGCACKCGGCTCGTCCAAAATATTGTCCCCTCCTTCTGGCAGAAAGCGGGCCAAACAAAGAACGAGGACGRGCGCAGAGCAGGAGGGGAAAATGGGAAGAAAAGGGGAGAAATTGTGGCGCTTCTTGATAACAAACCTCTTCAATCGGGTGAGCAGATAAAACATCACGTGGCAGCTAAAGGGTAACATAAAACATGATAAAGAATCATTGTTTAAGAGAGATCGGGTGCAGAGTTAGACACATGACATCCTTTTTATACTCTGTGTGCATCTGGACCCCCCCCCCCCAAAAAAAAAAAAAAAAAAAAACAAAAAAAAAACACTGCATTCATCTCCACTCGACCTTTTTCTCCCATCATGACTCCTCCTCCAACTCTGATTATCTATCTGCCTTCAATTTGTGTTTTACTCCTACTGGCCGTCACGCCCTATCCCTGCCATTCCACCATCTAAGCTCTGTTTTTATTTATTTATTTTTCTTCTAAATTAGTTCTCTCTCTCCTCAGAACCATTCTCCTTGATCACCTCAACAGTCTCCTTCCTGGCTGTTACCTCCCCGCTGCACAAAGAAAATTGTATCTTTACAAATTAGATTAACTCTGTAGGTTTCTATGAAGAGGTTTAAAATATTTATGGAAAATTCATGTGGAATTTTTAATGTGTTTCCGTTACTTCAGAAGAATGCTAAATTAAATGTTTATATGTGATTTGAGTGTATTTATTTGTCTGCTTCAATTGGTGGCCTTACAAAAAGCTTTGTGTACTTCCTACCTGGTTGGAGTGAGTTATATTAAAGAGCAAAAATAAAAAAGGCTCCTTCAGTTTTAATGCTTGCCCACCTACCCATAAATCAGCTGCAACTCTCCACAGCCACAACAGCCCCTCTTGTGTCAAAAGGCTTTGACCCAACCAAAATGTCGCTGTTGTTGCCTCCCTCCTTCCTCTCCTTCTCCCCTCTTCTTCACGTCTGTGTCTTTCCTTATCTTTTCTCCACTCAGGTATACACCTTTTCATCACTGTCTTTCCCTATCTGAAGAACCCTTTCAGCTRTCTTTATCTCACAGCCATCTTTCTCATGCTCTCTCCTGCAGCCTTGCACTTTAACTTGCCGTCTACAGTGTTATTCTTTATTTTTTTTAACTCACTCAGTCTGTACATTCTGGTCCTTTTGCTGCTTTTAGTGAAAGGTACAGAGAAGAGGCAGTCTGGGTGGTAAAAGAAAAAAAAACATTCAGGGAACTAAAGCAGCTAAAACAGAGGAAAGAGAATTTGTATGTTTGAGAATTAAGTGCTTCGTGATTATTTAGCACGTACGAAAACTGCCTGCAAATTTTACTGCTGGCACTTTATTCTCTTCGCTTTTTCCGCTGCGGAGTAAAATGTGATCAGGCCTAAAAATGGTTTAGGACTGAATGCCTTAGTTCTAACTGTCTTCATTTGATGAAATTAAACTCTAATGATCCCTCTGGGAAAATTAAGTTTTTACAACAGAAAAGAGTAGATACGGATTGAAAATAAATAAGAGCTTAAAACAACAGAAGGTGTAAAATATGTTGCAGATAACTGCAATTGGTCTAGCCTACTGCTCATATAATTGCTTCAGAAAAAGGTTAAATGAACAAATAAGAATATAAACATATCAACGGTAGTGCAGTGCTGACAATAGTGCTAATTTTCTTTATCTTTATTTGTCAATAGAACAATCAAGTGTGAAGCATATTCATGGTCAACATAATTAGGTGAAAATTTGTCTATATATTTATGTATATTACAACTCTTGGCTCTTTAGGTTTATATTAATGGAAACTGATCCAGCAGTTCTTAGTGGAACACATGGCTCTCAGTCTAATCTATACAACTAAAACTTAAAATGTAACTAGGCCAGGACATTATTAGGCAGGCAGTCTACTGGTCCTTATTCTGCAATTATCAAATGTCAAA
Organism: Austrofundulus limnaeus; assembly: GCF_001266775.1. Classification (NCBI taxonomy): domain Eukaryota; kingdom Metazoa; phylum Chordata; class Actinopteri; order Cyprinodontiformes; family Rivulidae; genus Austrofundulus; species Austrofundulus limnaeus. The sequence continues at coordinate 2,087,403 of NW_013952424.1, forward strand.
GTATCTCGAAACAAGACTTTAATGTAAATTAGTCCAACAGGCCAATGGTTCAACTCTGACTGCTAGGCAGCAGTGATATCTGCAGAGTAATTTGTAGTCTGAGTCAGGGCATTAGTTCCAATTTCAAATGAAATACACTCTTCAGTTGATTCATATGCTCAGAGAAACCCAGAAATTTATAACGAGGCAGTAATGGAAAAAGAATCAGCTGGCTCTCCTTGTCCTCTAATGTCTATCCTCCCCCCGTCACCTCCTGAAAACTCACACATGCTAAAGCAGACCTATTTGCACACACACCAACAAAATTTCATTTGCCTAAGTTATGGAGTACRTCTACATTTTGCAAACTGCGGGGAGCACCAGACCTGCCATTTGTTGCATGAGCAAACAAAGTGACGGAGTGGAAAGCAGGAAGGGGAAAAAGGTCAGAGATGGATGGATGAGGAGGTCATGAGGAGAAATACAAATGAAATGGCAGACAGTGGGCGGAAGAAAAAGACCCATCATTCACCACAGTCGCTGGCCACAGAGTGACAGCACTGTAGCTTAAAGAGTGTGTACGTGGGGGACAGGTTGGTTGTGTGTGCAGGTGGATGAAAAAGCGCAGCCCTCTGCAGCCGTGTGTGTCATTAATATCATCGAGGTGGACCCCGCTAATTGCAGCATGTCAGCGATAACAAATATGTAGGTAACATCACACAAAGTGCTCTGACAACRGAATAACTAGAGTGAATGGACACAGCCAGTGACTCGGGGGCAATAAAGATGTGTTATAATTATGTCAGCAGCTTAGTGATGAGGCCTATTTTTCTACCCACCTTCTGAGACCAGCCCCCTCTCTTGGATTTACACAAGTTCTTTGACTGATGTAGGTGAATGTTACTGACAAGTGATTCAGATAAAAAAAAAGCTTGAGTGTAAAAAGTAACTATTTCATCAGATTATCTGATTGAACTCTTATCTTTACATTCCCAATRTATTTACTAGGAAATCTCTTGAACAAAACAACAACAAATTATCTGTTAATTTATACGTTTGTCAGTTCCTGAATTTTCTGCTACTCATATGGGACTAGGTTGCAAAGACAGCTGTCTGATCCCCACCTCCACTCCAAAGACGTACGTTTTTCAGGGGTAGCTCTGGGCATTAAGAGTCCCGGTGATATGATCTTTAGTGTGGCTTGGGCTTGCCATGGGGTTTCCTTTTGGTGGGGCATGTCCAATAAATCTTCAATTCAGAAAATCCATTAGTCTACTCTAAGCTCCTCAGAGGAACCCTTTTTTTGGTCACTGTAGTCCATGACTACAAGGGAGAGTTGAAATGTAGGCTGAAATGCAAATCAACAGCTACTTGAGTCATTTTATAGCTGTACTAAACTAAACATAATTCTTTGAGGAAAAATGGGGCCAGTGGAAGTAAAATGTATTTCCACCAAATTACATCACTTAACAAATTGATAATTTATTTTGCATCACATTTCATTGATGGCATGGGTAACTTGTACATTTGTGAAGGCACCATTAATGCTGAAAGGTACATGCTGGGTTTGGAGCCACATACACAAGCCAGATCTTTTTCAGGGACATGCTGCTTATTTCAGCAAGACAATGCCCAGCCATATTCTGAATGTAGTTCAACAGCATGGCTTCGAAGTAAAAGAATGTGGGTACAGGGGTGTAAGAAAATATTGATACACTGAAATATCGCGATATTTCATTTCCCGATACTCTATCGATATTCTAAAGMCCTGTATCGATTTTTATTAAGGTTTAAAATGTCAACTTTCCTGCCAGCCATTCATTTTTATGTTGTAGTTCAGCCTCTGACCACTAGTTGGCAGCAGTGAGCCAGCCATTTGGCTCCTCTACCTCTTGAGGTAGAGGTTTTGGTTTATCATTGTTTTTTTTCCAGTAAGAGGTTTTTATTTAATAGAATTTTTGGACCAGAAATATCGCAATATATCGCCTTGTTTACAGTATCGGGATATATCGGGATATATCG
>NW_013952424.1:2097794-2113071 GCF_001266775.1 Austrofundulus limnaeus
GGTGGAGTTTACGCAGCTCATTTACACCCTTTTCCTGAAGATAGAAGAGTTTGTTGAATCTGACGTGGCATGTTCATACGAACCCTTCGTACAAACATAAGTAAGAGAAATTTAGGATAAGAATTCGAACATGTTCTTGCATGARGCCCAATGAATTTTGGTTTATTGTTGGGTTTTTTTTCCAGTAAGAGGTTTTTATTTAATAGAATTTTTGGACCAGAAATATCGCAATATATCGCCTTGTTTACAGTATCGAAATATATCGGGATATATCGTAGCGTGACCCCTCTGTCATGGTATGTATCGTATCGCCAAATTCTTGCCAATACACAGCCCTAGTGGGTACTAGACTAGCCTGCCTGCAGTCCAGATCTGTCTCCCATTGAAAATGTGTGGAGCATTATGAATAACAAAATACAGCATTGGAGAACCTGGACTGTTGAGCAACTGAGGCTGTATCAAGCAAGAATGGGAAAGAACTCCAACAAAAAGCTTTGACAATTAGTATTGTAGTGTCATAAAAGGAAAGCTGATGGAACACAATGGTAACCATTTYCCTGTCTGAGCTTCTTAGAACATGTTGCAGGCACCACATTCCAAATAAGTAAATATTTGAGAAATAAAAAATTAACATTAAATATCTTGTCTTTGTAGTGTATTTATTTGAATATAGATTGCAAATCATCTTATTGTGTTTTTATTCATGTTTTACATGATGTCCCAACTTAATTGGAATTTGTGTTGTAATATGCATGCAGTGTCACACATTTTATACTTTTTATCTAAGTTTTGGTACTGATGATGAACTCGTTGGACCATTGTTCAAAATGACATTTCATAGATTGTTACTGGGGTTCAAGTTTGGTCTCTGGCACCAAATCCATTATTATCCAGATAACAATGTTTCACACTACATGAGAAATTCTTTCAGAATTAGCTCCCAGAGAGTGCTGGCATTACCTTCCATGTAAGAATTTTACCTTTCAACCATCTTACATGGTTGTTTGAGGAATGAGAAACTACTCACTATGTCGGTTAGAGTTAATTAGGTTTAAATGTCAGCTGAAATAATTTAATCACCGCAGCACTTCTCCGAGAGGAAGCTCCTACCTGTTGCAGTAGCCTAGTTAAATCAAGATGATCACTTTATTTTTGGCCAGACATTGCAATTTCGTCTTACAATACTTGAAATTTGTTTTATTCTCATAGCAACTTGAAGTCCAGCTTCATAGGAGAGAAAATAAGTCAAACTATCATGCAAATATTCTTATGTAGAGATGATTACCTGCCTAATTTGATGTAAGAAATTCAAACAATAATCTAGTTCTCAAAGCAGTTTGCAAATAATTTTCTGTTAGTAATTAATTTGGTTCCACATTCAGCAAATATCATTTTTAAAGAAGTATAAACTGTAAAACAAAAACAAAAAAAAAAAAAATATATATATATATATTTAAAAAGTTAACATTTTTCTTACAAAACAAAATGAAACAAATTTTTCACATAAAAACATCCATGTGTTTTTCACCTCAACAATACTTTTTGAGATTGTGGAGTGGTTTTATTTATACCTGTAAATGCAGTATTTTCTCCATCATGTAGCGACTAATCACTGGTATTTTCTCACAAAGCTACAGATTTAGCCACACTAAAAGCTTGCCATTGCTGTTTTGGAGCTGCATTAAGCACCTACATGACTCATAGTGGGGTTTACCAGGAGCTTTTCTAAAACAGAAGACCTTTTATTCAACTGACAAACCAGTGTGATCATTAAGAACTAAGAGTATTTCATTGTGATGCTGTTTCCTGGTTTCTCATACACAAACTGAAAATCCACACTTGTGTGTTTTGAAAACTCTTGCCATCATTAGCTACACAAGCAAATGATATATAGGACTGTATACTTTCCAGTAACATTCAACGAATAGGGATTTATATGTATTTCAATGAAGGTCCTTTATTCAAGTCGGGGTGGAACCTAGAACCTTTCTGTGTGGAGCTTGAATATTTTTTTGTTTGCGTGGGTTTCCTTCCACATTACAAAAAGTTGCATGCTTAGTCAGCCTTCAGGCCCAGGCCTCCCTTAAAAAAGGAGATCTGCAATCTCAATGGGATTGGCTTAATTAAATAAAGGTTAACTAAATTAAACAAATGATAGTTTTGCAGGAAAACTAGAAAAATTAATATTCTAACCATGCAGGTTGTATTGACTCTAAATACAGAGTTGATCATGTCATTTAGCATGAATGCTGCAAATCATCTACATGTATAAATTTGTTCGAGTGGGACCCAGACGCAGGAGACAGCTGCTCTTCATAAATACAACGCACAATCTGTCAAGTGATGAGAACTCTATTCCAGACAACAGAATCAGACTGAAAGGTGGAGTTACAATGTTGGAGTCGTGCTTAAGCATTCCCTCCACGATCTGTTGAAATCCTGCAGAATGGAGTGAGGTGAAACTGCCCCCCGATCACATCAATGCAAACCTAATGAGCGGCTTTAAAATTCGTTTGCCAATCACGCCGCCTTTATACTCCGAATCCTTGACGTGAAAGACCCTACCTGGCCATATCTGGGGGTAACTACATCAAACGCTGGTGGTGGAGGGGCCTGTGATTGCTCATTGGTATGAGCAGGGGGGGTCTGCTAAGCTGCATTAAGCCCAAGCAAGTTCATTAAGCAGCATGAGAAGGGAAGGACGAACAGTGGGGCAGATAGACTGTCTTGATCAATGTAGATGAATGTTCTGCACTGCTGCATGAGAGGCCACAGGGATAAAGTCTGAAGTGAATTAATGTGCATGCCAGAATGTGTGTGCAACAGGAAAATGATGGACACACAAAGGGTACGAATTTGATTCAGGCAGTAAAAAAAACACCGAGAAAAATGACAAAAATAGAAAATGCATGTTCATTTTAAGTCCAATGTGCTCTTTTCTCACAGTTAAGAATACAAATTTTGATTTTGCTCAGAGATGTCGACCAGATGCCTCGCTTCTTTCAAATTCAATAAACCGAAGTCACACAAGCAGCCGGAGACAAAATAAACAGCTTAAACTGCAGACACAACCTGACGCCTCTTCATCCTCGCGGTGACAATGACAGTCACAGTGATGATATCTGGGAAGGAACTTCATTCATTTTAGCAAAAGAGGGAGAAAGACACACAGAGAAAAGGGAGGATTGAGAAGCAACTGTTTGGTCGCCAAGCCTTACTGACGATGTCCCAAGGCACTGTTGTCTCCCTAAATAAAAATACTTTAGAAAATGAAGAGGATGCTGGGGAAGCAGGAAGACTTGCAGGAAAAAAAAATACAAAAACTATATCTGAAAGAAAGTATTGTTTCAGTGGGAAAAAAAGGCTTGCTTCATCAAATTGAAATGTGTACACAAAAGACTAGAGGGAAGAAAAGTAGGGGTGAAAATTTTGCTAATCCAAGGAGAAAGTGAAAGAGGCCTGCTCATATTTAATGCACTTGATTTGTGCCAGAAAATCTCAAAGACAGATGCTAGAATATCATTTGAATGCATTTGGGTGCTGACTGGCTCAGCAGACAAGCTGGCTGGCACTTGTTGCTGGCCAAGCCCAGAGTCCCTCTCCTGATCATTATGTTGTTTCATACCAATATGTCGACTCGACTCTACTATCAGCCTGCTTTTCCCCTTATTATATTGTTTTCTTTTCTCCCCCCAAAACAGTTTATTTTAAGTTGCCTTGCCTGTTGGCTTTCTCACTACTGAAGTGAATGTGCAAATGTGTAAATATGCCTCAGGAAGCAGGATGCAGGGATTCATCTATGGCTGGGTTCCTGGGCTATAATAAAGGGACGATACGAGACTTTGTGAAAGGAGAAATGACGAGAGATTATGATGCTTATGAATCATGACACAAAATTAACTACTTGTGTTTAAAAAGTACAGAGTATAAATAACTTTTCTTTCTCCAAAGGCAAAGCATGTACTCCAGGGCTATTCAACTAAACTGCCCCAGGGGCCACAGTTACTGCCGGTCAAGAGCTGAGGGGCCGAACATCCAGCAATTAAATTTATTATGTAAATAACCCAAGTATTACAAAGATCTGTTACCTTTGAATTAGTTTATTTTGCTGCATTTAATCATGAAATACAACATACAGAACCCTATAAAAGTAGTGATAATTAAACATTATCAAAAACAAAAGGTAACACATTATGCCTCCTATTTGACACAAATAATATTTTGACATCTCTGACTTGCCAAATTTTTAAACCAATTTTATTTTCACTTTCATCATTTTATCTTCAACTGCTTGTAGTTTAAACTGTCTTGAGTGTTTATAGAAATTGTTTTTAACAGCTTCTAGCCAAGATTCTGACATTTATGTAGATACCAAACATGTCTATGTTTAACTAAAAGAACAAGAGTAATTAAAGTAAAAAAAAACTGGAGGTTTGGGCTTAAGAGATGAATGAACAAATTGGCGGGCCGAGCTTTGGTCACTCGTGGGCTGGATGTGGCCCGCGGGCTGCCATTGAATAGCCCTGATGTACTCTGTGCACCAGACTAATATATGAACACAAATAATCTCAAAATTCCCACATTGCAAATCAAAACTACTGTAATGAGAAGGCTCCTCATAATAACACCCCTGTTAGGCCAGTTGTCTTCTCTTGTGTTCTGCTCACTTTGGAAAACATAATATAGGTGAGCAGGGTTAACCCACAAAGGTTAGGATCAATTCATGAAACAATGATGAGAATAAATGCATTTATCATGTCATAATAGTGCAAAGAACACAGTTTCTCTACATTGCTGCTTCATTTTGACAAAATAGATTTGACATGACACAAAGTTGTAAAAAAAAACCCACTATCTATCCTGCACCAACTTTTATGAAGTTTGATCTAAAGAAAAAAATGTTTTCTTTTTGTTTAAAAAAAGACCTAAAGCTTTACTGTAGGTTAGATTTAATTCATAATGTTTCAACAAATTGAATATTATTTTATTTATGTAAAACACATGACAGGTGATGCTGCAACGGTGCCCAAGTCACAGATACCAAAACTTTATAGATGCTGTGACTTTCATGATGATGAAATATCTAACTTGATGYTCAATATTGATGGCCCRTGTCARCCCCTTCAGACATTTACAAYTKTATACCTCCAAACTTAGGGAAAATTCAGGTAATTTATAGACAGCCTGCACAACTTGACAACTATGATGTCCACTGCTGATAAAAATGGTGACTAGYGTTGGGCAGTATTGATCTTTTCTTACTAATTTATGATCTTTAGTTTTAGTATTGAGTAATTAATGGATTACAGCWGCAAGAGTAGCAGAATGGCTCGTCCTTAATTTATTTATTTACTTATTCAAATTCATTAAAAACCAATCTCTACTAGATTTAATTATCTCATACAGACCAACATACATCCAAGTATGACTTTAAAGGTTTTAATTTTCAAAATAATCGGAATCTTATCACGGTTGTATCCATACTAGGGATGGCATGATTTTTGATTCAATCGTTTATCGGCAATTGAAGAGTTGGAATGCAATTTTTTTTAAAGGGCGATCTTTATTAAGTGTAGGGGTAACCCTGGTGAAATAATTTCATAGAGTGGTTGTTACATAAGTAATCAAATGCCGTGCCAGGGATGTAAAATAAATTTTCTATGCGCCCCTCTCTGTAAATTAAAATGTTTTAATCATCATCATTGTGATCTGTGCAAATGAGGGAATAAAATAATTAATATACAATGCTGCGTCTCTTTTTTTTTCCCTCAGAGTCATCGCCAACATGCACAGCTCCTCTTCACGTCTTTCTTCTTGTCATCTTCTTGCTTTGGTGCCCCACAAGTGACCCAAATAGTGTTATATTATTACGTTTAGTTACAAAACGGATAATCCATGACAATTATATATTTGAACAAATAACTTTAACCAGTTCTGAACTGGACCGGACCGCACTCCCTCACCCCTGCTTATTTCCCCGTCACTTTGGGCTCTGGTGTGTGTGTGTGTTTGAAGTGTGCCGGGCGGCAGCGCCAACCAGGAAATGAGGGAGTGGGAGGGACAAAACCACTACTCCTTGTGTTCTGCTTCAACTGCGACTCACGGAATTTACAAGGGACTTTAGAAAAAAAGAAGCCCAAAGTCGCTCCAGTAATAAGTGGACCTGGTTGCTTGCTTTTYTTTYYCYTTTTTTTATACAACGTAACTGCGCAYGCCTTATCAGCCGATTGGATCGTCTATTGGCAATAGCCAGTGACCATGAGGTTATGATCTGAAAATAGGGACGATTTCCCATCCCTAATCCATACTGTTGCATACTTTTAGCCAGTCTTTGTGCCAATAAAGTTTGTATTTCTTTCCTCCTATGTAGCAAGGTGCTTGCAGGTCAGAAATGTTTTTGTCACAAAGCAAGGTGCAACAAACAAGGGAGTCTCTGTCCCCCCCTCTGCCCCCATTTCTCTTTTGAATGGACTGAGGTGGTCAGAACACACATAAGTAATGTTACGGGGCATCTTCTGAAATACCAGAATGTTTATGTTGCAGTTTCATAGCAGCCTTGTAAAAGTTTGGTACATCACCTCACATAAGTAATATATCATCATATATTTTAAATACCATTACCATATTCCAAAACATAAAATTAATGCTCTTAACACAAAATAATGTGACAGTGGAAGTGAAATGATTCATTTCAACACAACTGGTGCTGTTTTAATCAAAACAAAGCTGAGGTAAAATGTTCTCCATTGACGGAATGTTGCAACAACATAAAAGCACACAAAAGTCACAAACACAGAGACTCCCACTACTTGGAAAATTGTGTAAATTGAAGCCTGGCTACAGAAAGAAATATTTTCCAAATATTTCCATCAAGGCTTGGTTGTAATAAAACCATCTTTATTGTCAATAAATATTAGAGGACTAACAATTAAGTTAACTGTGTGGTAAATAAACAATAGTCCACTGGATTTCTAATTTTAATAAACAATAAAATGTTATTGGGGTGATGACTGGCTCAATCATGGTAAAAAAAAAGTTTGCTGCTCCGAAGACAATGAACCAGCCAACTGACAACCAGGAGAGCACTATAAACAAAAACATCTGTTATTATTCAATCCCCATTTGTGGCATATCTTGACCTGATGAATGAGAAATGAATAAATCACGCTCCATTAAATGTCATTACGCCTGTTAGCAAAATCTAATTCTACTAAAGTTCAGTGCCGGTTTACAAATTGAATGTAATTGCCCAGAATGCAAATGGGCTGGGCTGTTGTTTGTTTGAATGTGAGACCAAGCGAGAAAAACAGTGTGTGTGTGAGAGAGAGAACAGGAAAGAAAAACAATGTGCAAGTGGGGAAAAGCTTTAAGCACCAGCATAATGGGCAACACTTACTCTTTGGAGTTTTCATCCAGAACTCGGAGCGGGTACAACACCAGGGAACTGTGGATTGTCAGGGCTTTAAAAAGTGATGGTTTCATTTCAGGAAAAAAAAGGGGGATGGGGGGGAGGGGGGAGGGAGAGAATGTAATTACCCAGCAAGAGCTGTGTGGGAGTTTTACTGTTTGATAATTATCCCTTAAAGGCATGTTAAACTTTTCCTTAGCTATCTGTGTAAAACTCCACAGGGACACACAAGTAAAAGAGAGGTCACTAAGCTTCAGGAGGGAGGCAGAGATAAAAGAGATGAATGTGAACGAGAGTAAAGATCATCTCAGCACAAGCGTGTTGGACAGAAAGCGAGACAACAAGAAATAAAACAATACATCAGGAGGTTGCACGGCTTGAAGGATGAAATATCACTGAGCAAAACCATAAAAATGCATCAACTTGTAATGTTCTCATGGAAGTGAATGTGTTTTTTGTGGAAGCTACCTGTCTTTTTGGGGGGAATGAGGCATCAAAGCATACACCATCTTGGAAACTGATGACTAAAATCATTTGAAAGACCACTTTTCATTTCTTCAACTCACTTTACCATCTCATATGTCTCCTTTATAGATTTACCCACCCCACCAAACACCACACAGCAGCTTTTTTTTTTTTTGCTTCAAACAACAATAGCAAAGAACACAAATTAGGTCCCAAATGTTCAAAAAATAAAAAAAACATGTCCTATAACTAATATTAACTGTCACATCAGCATGAATGAACTACAATAACCAGGCAAACAGAATATGTGAAAGTACAGCAGGGTTTTAAACCATTCTGCATTGATTGGAGAGATATAAATTGAATTTTGCAGAGTGTAAAAATGCTGTGAAGTCTAAACTATATTTAAGCTGTGCGTAAATGTTTCTTAGCTTGTCTTATTAAATGAGAAAGGAAAATCTAGCACTACAAAAGAGCATTTTGTCGAAAATCTAATTGAACCTGAAAAACAAATTCAATATCTCTAAAGGGAAATATATTTCTTAAGTACAGGAAGAAAATCTTGCAGTATAAAACAAGATTTTGTCCAAATTGAACTTGAAAAACTAAATCAATAGTTTATGATGCTTCAACTTAACTGAACAAATATAAATCGTGCATTTCATCCTGGAGTCACACAACTCTTCTACCCCTTCAGAGCTCTTGTTCTCACCTGGTTTGTCTGAATAAAGTTTCTGAACCACATTAGGGTTTCCAACAACMAGACGTTGGTCTAAAAGGCTACTGTGATTGACTCTGAGATTTTAGAGAGACATGAGTCTTTGAAGCCAGGTAAGATGATTTTTTGATACTGAAACAAAGTAAGATTTATTCAACATGAAATTAACTTAATCTCGACTCGAGCCAAGGCTGAGGAGGTCCTGGTCTCACACAGTAGGTCACAAAGACCATGGAGCTAACATCATCTGGATGTACAATCTTGTTAACGCTCTCTTCAGTTTTTAACTGAGTGCAATGGAGAAACCAGAACAGGGGAGTAGAATGGGTTTTCATTGTTTATTGGTGAACATTGTTTTTCTGTCTATCCATAATTCCGAGGTGCAAAAATAAACAGCAGGGCCCTCTTGTATAAATGGTGCGTATGCATAAAAAAGTTGCGTGCGCCAGGTTCTACACCCACGTTGGGATGTGTCAAAACCAACGTTGCGTGAAAGTGTGCGTATATTTACGTACACTTTTCACCTGCTGTGAGAATGTGCAGCAGCCACGCAAAGTTTTTCAGTCGACAGTTTTAACCCACAAAGTCGTGAATCTGACCTGAATCCACAGAAATATGACTTTGTTGTGTTTCTGGATGTAAGGAGCATCTGAACACGGTGTTAGACCTTTTTTTTTGTTTGAGTTTTATTGTTTAAACTCGAACGATCATGAATCTAAATCCCAGGACTGAAAATCAGTTAACCTCAGACAAGAAAATAGATCAGCCTAAAAATTATCAAAAGAACCTCAGCCAGTCTACTGTAAACTGTAAAGTGTTCATATTGTTGTCACATATGGAAACACACACATGTTTGCACAGCYATCCATTTGGGGACACTCCATTGACTTCCATTACATTTCTACAGCCTAACCCTGACCATAAACCCTAAGGCTAACCCCACAGGTTACACTTGACCCTAAAACTAATCTAAACTCAATTCACACCTTGGTCCCAAACCGAGCCCCCAACCCACCAATGGCATTTAAACCAAACAAGGGCTCGACTTTTGTCCCCAAATGCACCAGTTGTCCCCAAAGGTAGGCATTTTGTCTGAAATTGCTCCCAAATGTCACCAGAAACAAACACACGCAGAGTGCAGGCCTGCGAGGCGCACACACGGTTGAGGAGAATAAAATGTGTGAAATGTCTAAGAAACATTTTAATTCTCACTGAGAAAAAAACTTTGTCGACTCAGCAGATTAATTCAGAACAGCTCAGCTGTGATGATACCTCAGCTCCACAAGATGCAGACAATAGATTTGTTGCTGCATAAAGTTGTGCGTAATTTGTGGAACAATGTCAACTGTTCTGCAGGTTGATATCAGCACAAGAAGAATTGAGRACAGCGTGTTTTTMTTTTTGTATCACACCAAACAAATTACAATCAGGTATTTTACTGTAGTTCTGCGCCGAGCCATGCAGATGAATGAGAGACTTCATGATTCTAAAATATAAATCAGCGCTGAAGAAACTTGTGGCGCTGCAACTCGTTTCTTCACTTCAAATATTTAATAAATATGTTTCTAAGTTCTACCAAACTCAGAAGTTCCTCTGTGTTTACAGTTATTTAATAAAGACGTGTAAAGGTGGAAGTATCTCTCAGCCTCATGCGCCGCTGAAGACAGCTTAGCACACGCACACACATACACACCAACACACACACACACCTTTGCGAGTGGCAAACGCGTTTTTACACCCCACTACTTATTTAGACAGTTTTCTCTCATTCTCCATTTAACGTATATTTTTCCTGCTTCTAAAAATCATTTCTGATCCCACGGAGAGGACAATCTGAGGAGAATCTCACACGATGAACACATTTACATCGATTTAACATATTACATATTAAATGGAGGCGTGTCAGGGGAGGTGTCTCATATGCGCTCAGTTTCACATTCATTGGGATATATAAAGGAAAGGTGCGCAGAAACCTGTGTGTGCACGGTTTTATACATCGATTATTTTTGAGCAGCGCACTTTTCTAAATTTGTCCGTACGCCAACTTTTAGTGTGAAAGCTGCGCACTCCTTTATGCATGAGAAGTGCGATAGGAGTGCTGGTGGTTCAGGGAGTGTGTTAGGTCTAGGAGTCTGTGAAAATCAAAAAAGTCCAACTAAAAAGTTGCTCATTAAATATCAAATGTTTCCTTGGCTCAGCCAAGCCTGTTATCAGTCTGATCTCACTTTGTCCGGAAGTGTGTGATGTCTATTTTAGGGAACAGGTGCCATATCAGGAAAATAAAGATTTCACTTAGTGTACACATCAAGGCTTTTTAACTCTGCAGGCCTTTTAAAAGCACCACAGCTAAAGGACAAATGACAAAAGCATAATGTGACTTCTTTATAGAATGTCACATAATATTGCAGCATAAATATCAAAGGGTTGCATCACAGATTAAACTTTGAAATGTCCTAAAATGTGTTAAGCACCAAAACTATTAAAATCATCTTGATTTGTGATCGCTGACAGCTTATCCTTGGTACAACCCATTTACCTCGGGGGTATAGTTCACATTCTCTGTAAAACCACGTTGCCTCCCCTGTGCACAGAGTCATTAGCTTACCTTCTTTATCTGCGGCATTAGTCTGAGAGATACACTCTTTCTAATTAATGGCGGATTGCCAGGCACCGTAAATATGAGTGGAGGTGAATGAGTCAAACTCCCTGAACTGTTGCTTATAAACACGGTAATGGAAAAGATTACTAGTAGAAACACATGTACCTGAACTTGAAAACCTTTGTGGGTACATGCAGTGTAATTATGTTCTTTCTTCTCTTTAACTCCTTGACAGAGAGATAAGACACACATTTTCTGTTCTGGGGGGGTCACCGACATTTATATGTCAATAAATTTGTCACTAAGTGGCTGTTATTGATAGTGCCACTCCGTGGGTGTTTCTCCATTTGGTCACAGGAAGCTGTTCTATTACACCAGAGAACCAATTAGCATCTCTTACTTTGACACCTGTCTCATCGGGACTAGCACACTCATACATGTTAATTGTGGTCTTGAATGGCTGCAGAGGTTTTTTTCTGCCTTATTACTGTTAAAACATGCAAGTAACAACCTGGGGGATGAAGTGGCATAAATCTCAGGTACCCTCCTACTTTATTGTCATCATCTTCAAGTCACTCCTTTCTGTGCTCCTCCCTCTTTCCTTTCTCCTAAAAGGAGTGAGAAATACTCCTAAAGGAGTGACCTTCAGATGAACGATGATCCGCCTTAATGGGGAAAGTGAGGAAGCCACTACAGAAAATAAATACTGTCTTATGTTCATCTGGGAACAATGATATAGGAGACTTGACAATTCAAAGCCTCAGCTAGGAGTCTTTCATCTATATTCTCCAGCAGGACTGGATCCAGTCTGTTTTTCTTTTCCCAGCGACTTTGATAGGAATACAACTGATGAGAGTGATCATGCTGTGCTGATAGCTATGCTTTATTTGGCAGGGAACACATGCAACGTCAGCAAAACTCAGCGAGTGCGCGGGGAGATGAGAGGGGCACCGGGGAAAAATATGTTAGTGTAGCAGAAGCAAGACTGGCAGAGTTTAATAAGGGTGGATAAACAAACTGTAAAAAAAGACAAGTATATTTGTGGTAGTTGGTTGGAGGAGCAAGGAGGTAATAAAAAGAAGATGGCCCGAGGAGATAAAGTCAAAAGAAAGGATTGAATGGTACTCAAAATGATGTCAAAATCTCGAATTCAGATAAGGATGGTAAATGCCATAGAGGAAAGTGCATTAGATGGAATGATTATCCGTGCGTTTTAGTCTTACTGAATCCCACTTTTTAAAAAAGCCAAGACAGAATTAACTTGTTTATCTAAAAAGATAGTGATGATAGAAGAAAGATATGAGCAGTTGTTCATTGCAGGATTTCTGTCAATCAAATCAAATCTCTTGGACTGTCATAAACACAGCTACCTGTCTGATGTGGATTTCAAACAACGGGTTTATTTCAGCTCAGTTTTTCCTGTCCATAAACCTACATCAGTACACCAGCAGGCAGTATCTAAAAATAAAACCTCAGGAGTTTATGGTTGAGTTTAGAATTCACTTAGATGCCTGTACTGGTCCAGGAATTTAACAGTTTTATCTTGTGGAACAATTTCACAAATACTGTATAATGATCTACCAGAAGTAAGTTTTGCAACCTTTTTAAATATTAAATAAATTTTACTGAAGGTAAGCTATTATTTTCTCAAAGCTAAACTTCATACCACTGTTTAGGAAGTAATTAAACTGGTTTTCATTATTACATTTTATTTTCTGTCAAATCATTTCTAAAGGTTACAATGGGACTGTTTTTAATGTTGAGATATGCAGCAATACTAAGAAGGGAGCAGAAGTGCTGCAAGTAAAAGAAAAATAAAGTCTTGAGCCTGAGGTACTAACTCAGTGAGAAGCAGTAATACTGCTGAGATGTCTGGGAGAAAACTAAAGCATAATGCAAGTCAATACCCATCTCATCCACAGTCTGTTCAACTTGATACCATAAGGCAAAAATATCCACTGCTCCACCAACAGACTTATAGTCAGTCAGCCTCTTGTGCTGCTTTTCCACTGAAATCATCCTCAAAACCTCACCATACAAAACAGACCTTCTTTTCATGACTATTAGGTTTAAGGTCCATGTCTGTGATATGGCATACATTGTCTGGGCATTTCCATTCACATTTGTAAAAACATAGACTATAACAGCTGTAACCAGGCAAGAGGAGAGGTGCACCCTGGATAAAACAGCCTCACAGTAGAGTTGCAAATCATTGGAATAGGTGATTTTAAAGTTAGAGGAATAGCATCGCCGGTGAACATCTGATTACACCTTAATGTCATCCAACTGGAAACCATCCAGGCCTGGGCTCTATTAATGCCACAGTGCCGTGATCTAAATATTGCATCACTGAATGGTTCGTATTGCGTTAATCACATGTAGATGAGGCTAATAATTTTCTGAAACTGCACTAGTATATTTTTAATCTGTCACTTTTGTTTTATTTGCTCAGGTTGTAGAAGGGAAGCTATAGCATCATTGTTTTCAAATTTTGTTGTTTTGGTTGTCCACACAAAAACACAAAGGTGATTTTTCAAAGTTTTTTTTTTTTTAATTTTTATAGTTTTCAGGCTCCTAAATAGCTATTTCCATGTAAACACAAGGCTGAAAAATGTTTTCTAAAGGCTATTCTCATGTGGATGGCCTCTCTCCCAACTTTATCTGATTTACATTTAAAATTTTACTCTTAAAAAGCATTAATAAATAATAATTAATACCAGCAGAGCAGTGGAAGAGCATTGCTGCAATTTGACAATGAGTAACCATCGAGCCATAAACTTTCAGGAGAATTATCTGTTTCTTGGTGAGTTCTGTGCTCGTCATAAAGAATGCTTTGAAGAACCTCTATTACAGGCATGACATCAGCTGCAGTTGCATTTTTAGCACCCACTTCCCTCATTGTCAATGTAGTTAAGTGGTTTTTATCAACTGCATAGACTCTAAGGAGAGCTTTTTATCCAGAAGGCTTTGAATCATGTTGACAGTGATGTTCCATCTAACTTTCACATCTAGCTGCAGGTGATTGGCGAGCATAGTCATCTCAACCTGGATATATTCCAGATGTCCTTGGCTCTTTAGCCAATTCCTAAAATGGCCTACAATCTTCCTTTTACCATCCAGTGTGTCTGTAAGATACTCATCTTACCAGCTAAAACATGAAGCACAATCCAGCCCACGCTCTGAATTCACATATCATCCATTTCTTTCACAAAATGAGGCAAGCAGTTGCTAAGATGTTTCCCAAGAGTTCAATATCACCTTCATTATTGGGTTTACATGTTTTTTTTTAAATGAGATCCACAAAACAGACAATCATGCAATACCATATATTAAACAGTGTAGTGTATAAAGGTTAAAAAGTAACCTAAGGTAAACATTATTTCTTCCTATAATAAAACCAAAAGACAGTCACATCTGTTAAAACACCTGGAATCTGGTCACAAACTTTGTAAAAACTCTAGTAGTACAATGTTTGAAATGTAGTGTTGAGAGGGTGGAGCTACTGAAGCTTCAACAATTTAAAGACTATAAAATATGGATTCTTGATCTCAAAAACAGGTTTTGATAAATATAACTAATCTGGAATGTCACTGGTGAGCAAGTAACTAAAAATGAAGACAAGCAGAAACCTGGTCTAAACTGAAACATTTACGGAAGCCTATCAATGTTTTTGCAGAGAGACTAAATAAAAGTCTTCTGTTATTTAAAGCCTCAAGTAACCTATTGAATGTATTTGTTCTTGGCGAGTATAGTTACAAATGTTCTTGTTATTTAGAGAAATTGCAATTTTGAAGACATTAAGTTTTGTATATGTGGAGATTCAAAAGCTAATGCACAATGGTGTACTTACCTTCTATTGTCCAATATGTGTACTCTATGTAGTTTGAAGCTCTAAAACAAGTACATAAATAATTTGTTAACAGATGAGCTTAAACATAATCTCTCATTTGATTCATTTTCTATCACTTACCTGTAATTTAGAGCCACTCAAATAATTTCTCATAACCTTTCACAAGGATATGAAGAATGCATCTCTCATTCTATGCAGCCAGAGAACGAACACACACACACACACACACACACACAC
>NW_013952424.1:2113154-2115180 GCF_001266775.1 Austrofundulus limnaeus
ACACACACACACACACACACACACACACACATGTGCATGCACCTGTGATGGCTACGTCAGGCCACCCAAGGACATTCAGCATGTCAGCTCTGATTAAGCCTGCACTCAGCCTGTAGAATAGACTTCTTGGTTGGGAGAGAAGGTGTTGAGAAAAAGAAATGACTTGTGTCCAGTAATAAATCGCAGCAGGCAGCCGGCCTCTTCAGAGCCACGGCCCTGCTGACCCCCAACAGATGCCGACTAGTTTGGCTTGCCAGTTGCGTCCTGGCCTGTGGGCCAGCACCATCATGAGCGATGGCCACCATCCAAAGAAGAGGTATGCTGCCATGGGCGCAGCTGTAAACATCATTAACACCCAATAAGAAAAGAGCGTAGCTCCGTGGGTGGGGTAAAGGGATATTGATGGAGGCTCATCTCTAGTTGTCTGGTTCACTGAGCAGGTATGAGAATAAATATGGCCTTTTGTATACCATGTGCCTTTCATTAATATTAACCAACAGCCTCGACGATGCAGGAGTGTGCCCATTAACATCAGCCACCGCAGGTTGACAACCACCGTCTGTTTGTAGTTTTGAGATTGGTTTGGGCTTTTGCTGTTTCTGTTCTCCTTCAAGTAATATAACCAGTACATGCAAAAACCGATCCAAAACGTTTGAGGTTAGCAAAGAAAGTTATCTTTTCAGAAAGTTGGAACATTGTGGGACCATTTGCCAAACTAGACATAGTCTATTGCAAATTAATCCTGTGAGAATTCAAATATGTTAGCAGATTTTTTTTTCCATCTGACTGAGCTTCCACTGCCAAAATATTAAGAAATGTGAAAAAAAATGACTGAAATTACCACACTGGTGCACAATAAATAATTTGTTTTGCAGACATGTGGCACTGCCAAACACATTAAATGAAACACTAAAAAGTTGTCACTTTGTATTTAAATAATCCACGAGAAAAAGTGGAGGTAACATAGCTGGGCCAAACCTCAGCTTTCTGCAGTTCATCTGAAGGACATTACTTAGAGGGTCAGACTCTTTGGTGGGTAATGGCATTTGAGGCTATTTGAGAAACAGTGTTTTTGCCAGATCTTGTTATGGGCAAGACAAATACAGCAGCTGTCAAATTTGTGCCTCAAAGAATACTTTGAGTTTGGGACTACCTGAAAACTGAGTCTGTTGAGAGGATTTCATTAAATCTGGTTTTGATGATAACATTGTCTTTGCCACTGGCTTCAGTTCAGTAACTCTGTTTCAGGGCAAAATAGTGTGTCACAAGCCCACACAAGCTTTTAAACAGGTATAGTGAAAGAAACTAGCCTCTGTAGGACTGAGATGCTGGGGGCTCCTGAGAATTGGCCCAGTTTTGGGCAACTATTTTCAAATTCCTTCCTTTGGTGTGTTAGAGTCAAGGAGCTGATGGATTAAGCTTTGCTCCAGTACCATGTGCTTGTAAAACCCATTAGAGTGAGGCCTTTGTGAATAAAATGAAGGTTACACATTGTAACTGTAGTTTAAATAAGAGCTTGATGACCCTAATAAACTTTCCTCCACCACGCTCCAATTGCTGCCAAGTTCAGGTACGAGTCATTTTTATGACTGATGCTGGAGGTGGTTAGATTGTGTGAACTTGATGTTTTTCATACTAATATACTTTCAAGCTCTTCTTCTTTTACCTGTCTTGTTTATTTGTCTGTTTTTCATATTCATCTATATTTGCGCCACTGTCAAGTCAGACCAAATCTTGAGGGCCTTTTAAATCACTTCCGCTCTCTTTCCTTTGTCTAAACTACTTGGGATATGAACTTGCATATGACTGCAGAAGAACCCCAGAAGAAATCAGAAACCAAGACACAAGGAAGGTCACTCCACTTCTCTGAATGCCATGAACCATGTTATTACCAAGCCTTTAATAAAGACAATCCACACATGGACCTCACTGTAAATAAATCTTCTCAAAACATCACACTTGGGCCTTTATATATAATCAACTAAAGTTGCTACAGTGGGGTGCGAGGGTTTGGGCAGCCTTGTTA
>NW_013952424.1:2115279-2121180 GCF_001266775.1 Austrofundulus limnaeus
TATTTATTTATTTATTTATTTATTTATTTATTTATTTATTTATTTATTTATTTATTTTTGTTTGTTTGTTTGTTTGTTTATTTATTTACCATTATTTAACCAGGCAAGTCCCGTTGAGATCTCATATCTCTTTTTCAAGGGTGGCCTGAGCCGGAAGGCAACATTTTGTACATGCTTTTGATTGTTTGGATAAAAAAAATCAGTTAAATGTATCATACAGGGGACAAACACAGTGATATTTGAGAAGTGAAATGAAGTTGATACGATTTTCAGAAAGTGTGCAATAATTGGTTAAACAAAATTAGGCAGGTGCATGAATTTGGACACCATAAAAAAACCTTAACTCAATAATTAGTAGATCCTCTTTTTGCAGAAATAACAGCCTCTAAATGCTTCCTATAGCTTCTAATGAGAGTCTGGATTGTGGCTGAAGGTATTTTAGACCATTCTTCTTTACAAAACATCTCTAGTTCATTCAGGTTTGATGGTTCCTGAGCATGGACAGCTCTCTTTAAGTGACACTACAGATTTTCAATAAAATTCAGGTCTGAGGACTGAGATGACCATTCCAGAACGTTGTACTTGTTCCTCTGCATGAATGCCTTAGTAGATTTTGAGCAGTGTTTAGGGTTGTTGTCTTGTTTGAAGATCCAGCCCCGGCTTCAGCTTTGTCACTGATTCCTGGACATTGGTCTCCAGAATCTGCTGATATTGATTGGAATCCATGCGCAACTTTAACAAGATTCCCAGTCCCTGTACTGGCCACACAGCCCCACAGCATGATGGAACAACCACCAAATTTCACTGTAGGTAGCAGGTGTTGTTCTTGGAGTGCTGTATTCTTTTTCCTCCATGCATAATGGCCCTTGTTCTGCCCAAATAACTCTATTTTAGTTTCATCAGTCCAAAGCATCTTATTCCAAAATGAAGCTGGCTTGTCCAAATGTGCTTCAGCATACCTCAAGCTGCTCTGTTTGTGATGTGGGCGGAGAAAAGGCTTCCTCTGCATCACTCTCCCATACAGCATCTCCTTGTGTAAAGTGTGCTGAATAGTTAAAAGATGCACAGTTGACTCCATCAGCAGCAAGATGATGTTTATAGGCCTTTGGTGCTGGTCTGTGGGTTGACTCTGACTGTTCTCAACATCCTTCACTTCTGTTTATTCCAGATTTTTCTTGGTCTGCCACTTCGATCCTTGACTTGAACAGTGCCTGTGGTCTTCCATTTTCTCACAATGTTTCTCACAGTGGAGACTGAAAGCTGAAATCTCTCCTTCCCCTAAACCATGACGGTGAACAATCTTTGTTTTCAGCTCATTTGAAATTTGTTATGAGACTCCCATGCTGCGACTCTTCAGAGATGATGCAAAGAGGAGAAAAACTCACAATTGCCTCCCTTAAATACCCTTTCTCATAATTGGAGTCACCAGTGTATGGAGGTCAAGGGTCATTGAACTTACCAAACCAAATTTGATTTCCAATAATTAGTTCTAAAGGCTTTGAAATCAATAAAATGCCAACAGTGCCCAAATTTATGCACTTGCCTAATTTTGTTTAAACAATTATTGCACACTTTCTGTAAATCATATCAACTTAATTTCACTTCTCAAATATCGCTGTTTGTCCCCTATATGATATATTTTACTGTTTTTTTATCCACACAATCAATAATTTATAAAAGGTAAATCAGGAAAATTAACAAGGCTGCCCAAACTTTCGCACCCCACTGTATGTCTTGGTACAAACACTTGCAAACCTGGTGAGAGGGAACAAAAGAAAGGAGTGATCATTACATACAGCTTTTACATACATTACTAATACGTTACGAGTTTGCTGTACTTTAAATGCAGACGCCATAAACTTCATCCTCTGTTTCAATTCCACAGCTGACAGAGATATTTAGCAACAGATAAAGCACTGTTTATTTATAGAAATGTGATGTTTATTCCATCTACAGTAAAATATGATTATGCTCGGATCAATTTGTCTCAAAATTAACTAACAGCGGCGCAAGAAAGTTTCTGATGGGCTTGACAAATCACCAGTTGAAATTCCACAACCATCTGCATTTTTTGTGCAAGTTTAGAGGTATAGAGACTGGCAGGCACACACTGAGCAGGATGAGTAATGACACGGAATTGAGAGGTGGAGGAAGTAAACACACTGGGATGTTGTTTCTATTGGACGTTTCACCCAGGGGCTGTTGTCAGAGGTTCAAATTTATTACGGTCTACTTGTATTTCCAAAGACAAAAGGGATTTCAAACCCAAAGATAAGAAAACAATTATTTTTCTTTCCATAACTGCACTTTGACTCTTATTTTTCGCCTCATATGGAGCCAGATATAAACCAAGTAATTCCTGACATGAAGTTAGCTATTGTTTATTGCACACATAAGCCAAAGGAGACTAAAGACCAAAGCAAATGCACATTTCAAACTTCACAACTTCACCTTAATGAACAAAGCTCCTGAAGTTACCATTGCCAATAAACTGCCAGATGAGATAGTCTAGTCACTTTATTTTTTTGGCCTAAACTCTTAGGTCACACTGCTGGGTTGGCCCAAGGCCCGTGTTTCAGGGATGAAGTTAAGTCTAGTCATATCCTCAGTTTGGCTGCCTTTCAGCAGGCCACAGAATCTCTGGAAGAAGGGTGGAGAGCTTTCTCCCTCCTGCTCTATTCCCTTTTCTTGGATTTAAAGGTTATCTGCAGGCATCCTGTCTGTGGCCTCTGGCAAGAGTTGGAAAGAGTGACCACCCTGCCACAGGTGTGAGCTCTACAGATAAGCAAAGAAGGGCTTGGGGAGGGGGGCAGTCGGTGAGAGATTGGACAGAGGGCAGCGATGAGATATGGAGGAGACTGACCGACATTCGCATGATTGTACAGAGGTGAAGTGCTTTTGGGATGAGAAAACAAAAGAACCGCTCTGCATGAATAAGCAGCATGGCTGTAATCTTTCTGGCTCTGCAGGACTATTTCCTTTTTTTTCCTTTTTTTTAAGGGAGACACAAATGCAAAGAGACACTGCAGAGGAGACAGAGGTGTTACTTGAATGGAAGGCTTTACATGTTGTGTAGAAAATAAAGTATGCATCATGTAGCCTCTGAG
This sequence comes from Austrofundulus limnaeus, assembly GCF_001266775.1. Taxonomy (NCBI): domain Eukaryota; kingdom Metazoa; phylum Chordata; class Actinopteri; order Cyprinodontiformes; family Rivulidae; genus Austrofundulus; species Austrofundulus limnaeus. The sequence continues at coordinate 2,118,387 of NW_013952424.1, forward strand.
AGAGAGAGAGAGAGGTGAAGGTGAACTTGACCTCGGCGTGTTTTCAGGGGTGTATAGCATGACAGATAAGGACTAGTGATATCATCTGTTCTTCCTGCTTTACAAAACAGAAAACACAGCCAGAGCTAGGACACACAAAGCCCAAGACACACTAGCTCACTTTCAGTGTATGCAGCTTTTCCATTAATAACTAATAGGTGGAACATTAGGGGAAAATGGTGAGTATGTCTTGAGGGCTTACATTAGCCTGGCATACAGCATCTCTCTATCTGTGAGTTGGACAAGCAGAGGGGGTGCATTGTCCTCTCTTTGACTTTCTTCCTTCAATAACTGCCCTGGGAGGATAATATGAGTGTTACTAAAAGTGCTCAGAAATGGCACAAATGTATGCAGATTGCTGAGCACAAGCACATGTGCAGTCATTCAAAAAAGCAGGAGTGTATTTATTAAGCACACATTGATGTCACTGCTATACATGCAATAACATTCAAAGACGCTTAACCAGGACATGTCCACATTGTGTTGTTGTGGTACTAACTGCAACCAAATTAGTTTGCCATATTGATTATATGCTTTCAGATTACATTTTATTTAGGCAGTAGATAGTGTATTTGTATATTCAGGGATATCTTCCAGAGATTTTTATTAAAACTTGTCAAGGGGTTTGTTCTTCTATCCTCATGGGTACTTTGCATTGACTTTCACTCATTTTCCAGTATCTCTCTAGCCCAACCCTTATCCCTTAAGGATCAGTGGGTCCTCACAAGGCTGTGTGTACCAGGAAAACGGTGTAAAGCTGTCCATACCAGGTAACAAAAACATGTATACAGACACACACAGGAGATTACATAATCACATGTTTTTCATGGTGAAATAAACAGAGGGTCATGGTTACTTTCATTATACAATATTCCAGCTCAGGGGTAGTCATTTTGTTCACTCTAAGTTTATACTGGTACAACTCAAATAAATGACATTTAATTCAGCCGAATTCAATAAAATTTGTTTCCTTGTATGAATAAATTTACTTCTACTTCAGTGCAAATTCAATTTAATTCAGTCCAATTCATTGGATCTTATCTCCATTCCAAAATAATTCAATCAGATTCCGATTTAGTTTTATTAAAAATTCAAAGCAGTATTATTTACCAATCATGTCAATTATGACAAACAAAACAATACCCTAATATTAGTTGTGGTAAAATTGGCATAATATGTGCAGCAGATTTGAGTCATAAGCTTCTGCAATCGCTCCTGAAGGTACTGGGTGTTTTCATGGCTTAAAATATAAATATGTTGACATGCTTGGATTATTTCTTTAACCTTCTCACCAACCTAAAGTAAACAGATTTTATACAGCACTTATACAGTATATCAAAGTAAAAATAAAAAACTAAAAAAATACACTATAGTGGTGTATGAACTATAGTGAAGAAAAAAAGTAGAACCAGAAACGCCTAAAAAGCCCAGCAGCTTTTGTCCTCATCAGTGTATTATCAGACTTTTATGGTGGTTAAAACGTTTGTGAGGTCTCTCATGATATTTTTACATTCCAACTTATTTATACTCAATTGCTGCAGTCAGTGACTTGACGTTTTCTTTTCTTTTCTCCTGCACAGCTGCACAAGATGTCTTTACTGAGTCTGGTTCTGATGGTATTTTTTTCCCTATTTACTATTGTCCATGGTCCAGCACACATGACCGCGGGCCAAACGTGGCCCGCCACAGCTTTTTATATGACCCCTGAGAGCTTTAGAGATGTATTAACGTCTTAACATAAGCATATGCTGCATAATGCATGTATGTGGATTATTTTACCCATGAAATGATGGCATCCCACCACTAGATGGAGGTGTACAGGGTTCAAAACTAGCCAAAGTCATGTAAAATCTCCATTTCGCTGCATTTTCACAGGCTACGTTTACTGCGGCCCAGTTGTACTAGGAAATGTGAATTTTCCTCTTACAAATTGTAAATTTAAACTGGAACACCCCTCCAGTGGGAAAAATTCCATCAAAAATTGGGAGAGTTCAGATTTCAAGATGACAGCTACTCACAGCAAAGTGAGTAAAACTTTCTTACTTTTATTTTTAATAGTAATTATTTCGCATTTAGTCAGTCATGTATGTTTCAGTGTTAAGAAGAGGGCGTGTTAAAACACTGTTCATATACAGGAAATACCACATAAAGCTCAGTTATTGTTTGTTAGTGGTGCTCAGCTATTGCGGGGTTGCAGATGATGTAGAATTGATGTCATGAAATGCAGATGGGGGCAGGAAGTATATGAAGCCATGTATCCTTCTGATGATTCAGTGTAAATGCTTAAATTATGTGCCAAGTACAGTTGTTGCAGCCACTCTAATCAGGAGAAATATCAAATATCATATCATGAAAATATTTTTTCATGTTCTGAAAGTAGTGTGTCACAGGGGTGATCATTTTTAAAAACTTACATAAAAAAGACAAAAGTGGATCAAGAATCTACGACTAAAAACAGGAGGTGCGGAAACTTACAATCCAACAGTTTGCAGTGACCACTTTCTAACAGGTAAGGATTGTATCATTTAAATCATATTGTCAGGTATTTTCCTGGATAGTTACTAGAATTTGGGTTTACAGAAGCTAAATAAATTATTTGCAAGTAGATCCAAGCACACTCTTTTCTGCTTGGCCTTCAGAGGAGTCGGATACTTTTTGCTCTCTCTCCTGAACCTCTCCCTCCTTTCCTGCTTCACAGCTTTTTCAAGCCTTTCTTCTACCTATCATCTGAAAACAAAACAAGACTATATATATA
>NW_013952424.1:2122467-2138617 GCF_001266775.1 Austrofundulus limnaeus
TGCCAACAAAAGTGATTGGTTCAGACCCGCTCCAACGTACGTCTGGATGATGACAGGTACTGACAGCTGCTGCTCACGTGAACAGAATGTCTGTAATTCACACAGATTTTCCCTCATTTTGCTTTAGAGTAATCTAACAATTTTTATAAAAAAAATACTCAGCTTCAAATTAATTTTCCCTCAGAGCCTGCAGGACGATAAAACAATAAAAATAAAATTAAATAAGTCAGATAAAGTTAGAAATAAGTTCACTGCTCTTCTCCTCGTCCTCTCCCCTTCCTGCCTGCTCTGTTATCCGTGGCAGACACCCCTGCCCCACGCGTGCGCACACACACACACACACACACACACACGCGGGCGCGTGACTTTAAACGTGAAATTTCATAACATCCACATTGGCGAGGTGGATGCGCCCTGCGCATGTATCCAAAGCGTGACTTTTGCTGTCCTGCTGTTCTTGTCGGGGAGGGGTCTGTGGGTCAGGGAGGGGTCTGTGGGTCAGGGAGGGGTCTGTGGGTCAGGGAGGGGTCTGTGGGTCAGGGAGGGGTCTGTGGGTCAGGGTCGTCTGAGGAGGAAGCAGATGAAGGGAGTTGCACACGGGAACTTTTATTTAAGATTTAAGTTTTTTTTTATTTCAAAGGTCCTCGTGGCTCAGCAGCAGAAGCATGAATAATACTGTTAAGAAAACTGATGATAAAGTTGAATAAAAATCTAAGTCTGATTATGAAGTGAAATTAAATCTCTGACAGTGATCATTACACAGTGTGGCTCTAATTCCTCACTTCACCATCTGTGTCGCAGTTTCACGTCTCCAAAATGAGCGTACGCATGGGTGGTCAGAGCTGTGAGGCACCGCACATTTTCACGTCAAGTTTGGATTTTATAAATCACAACCTTGGCGTAAAAAGTGGCGTACGCACGTTTCTGGGCTCAAATTGCGCATACGCCAGTTTTATAAATCCGACCCCAGGTCTCTGGACTCTGGCGGGTCCTGGTCTTGGATTGGTTCCAGTACAGAGTATGAACCTGGAACGTCACCGGCTCCACTGAATCCCGCCCCCCGTACCATGTGTTAGATCCCCAGCCTCCTCCCCAGCTGCCTTGCTCTAGCAAGTCGTTTTTTTGTGCATATGATTTTGTGTTCATGAGTAAATATAGGATCAGAGCAACTTTTTAAAACTCAACTACCCTATTGTGTTTTTTTTTTCCAAACTGCAAAAAGGTAGCGCGACCGTGTTTGCGCAAGACCTGTTCATCTGTTCACCCCCATGTTTGTTAAGTGTCTTTTTCTCCTGAACGGAGTGTTCTTAACTGCAGTTTCGTTCTGCATTGCATCTTTGATGTTGTGTGTGAATGACAATAAAGCTGATTCTGATTCTGATTCTGACATAGAAATAACAGGAGTTAACTTGTTGTTAGCCTTAGTGATAGCATTGTTATCATAGGCTAACTACTTAAAATAGCACAACTCACCCAGGCAGAAACAAGTCAACAGCCACTTAAAGTTTCTTTAGATCCTAATAGTTGGCCCAACCTAAAACAAAATAATTGTGGGCTTTGAGGCTTTTGAAAGCTTTCATCTGGCTTGCCATAGCCTATAACATGAGATCTGCAGCACCAGATAGTAGTTGTATATTGATTGCCTCAACACCAGGTAAATCCTCCAGATTATATAACAAGTATTTTATTATTAGGATAATATGAATCATATCCTAAATGTATGCATATTTTTTGTGTTATCTTCTCTACGCTAGTACATTTAGGGCATTAGCGTACTTGCTGTGATCCATTTCGCTGTGTTTTGAACCAGAGCAAATCACTTCCTGCCCCCCACCTGGCAGTCACACGTCATCCGGGTCATGTGACTGCAACCCAGCAATAGCAATGAGATGAGGAAATGTGATGTTTTATGTTTAGTTAAAGTTGAACATTAAAGATCAGAATTAATTACAACTGGCCCTTTGAAGGGAACCATAATGCCTTCAAAGGGCCAAAGAGAGCAAATATTTGAAGATTTTTTTTGCAAATCTCTCAAACTGGATTGAAATGAATTATTATGGAATTAAACTGGATGGTATTGGGATTTATTTCAAACTTGTTTTCTGTTTCTACTCAGAGGGAACAACAAAGAGAAGAAATTTACTCATCTAACAATATCAAAAATTTGCCTTCAGTATGACAGGAAATACAGATTCTAATCAATAACTGCCGCTCCCAGCTTTGGGGCAACTACAGTGGTATTTGTTTCCCTTTTCTTTGGTAATGAATGTACATAATTATCATAGTGACTAATGAGAATTCATGAACTGTTTTCAGAGATCAGTGAAGCACACAAATTGTATGGTGATTGGGGAGGGGAGCTGACCCTGTTCCCTTAACTAGAGGGCAGCCTTTTTTTGAAACGCAACATTTATAATAAACAAAACACGTATACATGCCCAAATGCACCGAGAAGCACTCTTCTATGTCTTTGGCTAATTTCAGACTCTGGCTGCACAAACACCATTAATCAAGCTGACTAAGATTAGTCACTGGCAAGCTCCCCTACCTGTTTATTATAATTAAATCGATGTACATGTCATTGAAGGTGTAAACCCGAAACCATGGTGGCTGCACCTAGCATAAAAAAACTCGCTGAAAAATGCAATATGAAAAAAACAACGGTATACAACAAAAAAAGACAAGGAAATGTGGTAAATCTGAGATCAGATGCTGGCTGTGCACGAGCAAAAATGAATGCATGCCTGTAAAATGGAAGCACAGGTGAGAGGTGCTTTTTGTAGTTTTCCATTTTAACGATAATCACCGTGTTTGAATGTACACAAAAATGTTCCATTCAGCAATCAAACAGCATAACAGAAACAACTCAGCAAAAGACTCGAAGCACAAATAAGAGAGATTTTTTTAAAACACTATGGCATGACCTGAGCTAAAAAAAAAAGTTACAGCCAAAACTACTTCAAGCGAGTTTTGCAGTCTAACTGGAGTCAAACTGTATGTACCAAGGGACCTCTCTGTGCCTGTCAGGAAATAAAACTGTACACAACATTGGCTTTGCTAAAGAAAAAAACTGTGTGCTCTGTACCAAAGAAGCATGTCCTCCATATAAAACCATCTTTGTATGTTTAACAGAGGAGGAAAACATGGAGATGAGAGGCTGAAAGAGCGAATAAGCATGCAGGAAGGCAGATATTTGATTTGTGCCATAGATTGTGAGGAGCACACATGAGAAAGCACTATAAAATGTTTTTTTGTCAGAGAGGAAACACTTTCCTGCTGTAAAATGCCTTCTTAGTCAAGGACCTTTTGAATAGAGATGCTTGTGTGAGGTGCTTTGTTTTGACTTTTTTTTTTTAAATACAGAATCAACTATTTTTTCAAGCATGAAAATGTGTTATTTTTGGCCAACTAATTGTCAAGTTTAATCACACAATGTAATGATAAATAAGTATTGAAACAAGGCAAACAGAAGAAATGGTTGGAATGACTCCAATTTGAACAGGGGAAAGTAAGAGGTAAACCATGGGCATGATGAATAAAACATGAGACCACAGGGGCCACACTGACCAAAATGAGACAGCTAGGTCTTTGTACAGCATCAACCTTTGACCCGTTGTCAAATTGGCTGATATCAAACCACCCGCACACACCTCCCGGCTAAAAACAATGTGATTAAATGAGATCTCATTTACATTGTTGCTCAAAGGGGATGGGTATGGCATCTTATTTCTCGAAATGAATGTGTTTCACTGCAGCTCTGGTAGCAGCAGAGGGGCTGCAGCTGCTTGACTGATGGAGTCAGTGTCTAGATAATTGCTTAGTTTAATACGAGAAGAGAAGTTAAAAAGGCAAAACTAAAAGAGATTCCTGTGTGGAGTGTAAATGTTTTACAAAAGCGCCCTTTCTTCTAAGTAACATTCTCATTTGTTTACAGTAACAAAGTAATTTCAACAAATTCCTCTGATAATATATTCAGGTAATAATTCAATTACCTTATTAAGTTATCAAACAGGCAAAGACTCCTCTGCTTAGCAAGTTTGGCTCTTGAAGAAGGTGGAGGTCACTGAGGTAGTTAAAGAATTTTTGGAACTGGAGTTTCCAATCTTAACCGATTTCTCTCTACAGTTCCTTTATAGCATTCTGTTTAAAAGCATCATCTTAAAACCTGAGGATTTTCTGATATACTCAAAAGAATCCACATGAACATGTAAAATATAGGTCATGATAAGTTCAAAGTTTGAAGCACAAACATTAATCTTGTCAGGTTAGTATTTCCATTAAAGCTTTATGGCATTCTATTTTCAGACATTTCAAAAGAACCAACTGCTCCAGACTCATCTAGACAACAGATTTGTAAAAACTCTGTATTTTGGGACAAGTCATATATCACAACCACAGCGTTCTGCAGTGACAGGTCATCACATCTTGGTTGAGTTTAGTTGACTATCATTCATTTTTCAAGGATCCAAGAATTGCAGAACTTCTCCAAGACTGCTGGAAAACCATTGCAGGTGATTGCCTCATGATGGCGTCATGAAGGCGAGCAACGGCACCTCTGAAGGAGCTAAATTATAAAGCATGTTTTTGTTTATTGCTAGTTCATGTGTGTCATTGGAAGTAGAATGTGCAAATTAGAAAAGAAGACATAAACATTAATATCAAAAATAAAGACAGAATATGAATTATGGATTAAATAGTTGCAGTACTCTTAAGTATTCTAAGTTTTTCTCAGTAGATTCAGTCCGCATTGAAAAACAGACTGCTCTGAATTAATGGACCCCCCACAGACTACTGAAGGGACTCGCAGGAGAGTTCGTTCACTGCTTTCAACTAAACGCTGCAAAGTGAAGCTTTGTGTGGAGATTCCAGGCTTTGTGAAAAACATGAAGACCCTTGGTAGAATGTAGAACAGCACCCAGTCCCTGATCACGGGGCCAAAATCTTCATATAAAGTTCCACAAAAAGCAGGCTTGGCCACAATTTTCTAATCAAACTAAGAACTGTAGAAAACACATCTAGAGCTGTGCGAGTTGTAAGCCTTGCTCATCGCTGACATTCACAGTCGACACCTGCAGAATTGATGTTAATCATATGCTGCTTTGGATGGTGGGATGAGTCATGTGCTTTGTAGGTGTTTTAAGACTGATCTGCTAAGGTCAAAGTAAGTCATGAGGTAAATGGCTGTGTGTTTTATCTTGTGGGTATTAGAAGTAGATCCCTTATGTGGCTGTATGCTGATGGATTGCTGATGTCAGCTCATTAGTGGTGCTACTTTTGCAAAGTCATCAGTTCATGTGAGCACAGATGTGCTCATTGGATGAGCACGGAGCAGAAGTGAAGAGTGGGATGTGAAACAGGAGAGATAAACTGCTAATATTTACCTAAATCTTAAAGCATGTACCTTGTTTGTATTGTAGCAATGCCAGGCGGACCACAGTTCATTTTTTTCCCTTTGTGTTGCTGAAAAAATGTCTACTTCTATTCTGTTGGAGTTTGATTTAATACATCGCAATGCAGACATGAATGAATCTGTTTTGGTTTATAAATTTCAAAACTGAAACTTCAGCATGGTTGGCCAGTGTTTGCAAATACTTTTGATTCCATGAAGTCAAATGGAAAATTGGCATTCACAAGACCAACACTAAACGTGATCCGAGTTCATGTTTTCATTGCTACATCTCGCCGGGCTGTAGCTGTTGGTGACAGCGTTTGTGCAGCAGTCTCCAGAATAGTTACAAATCAGCAACAAAAGAATGTGTACAGCTTAGAATACGATTTTCTTGGTCTTGAACACAAAATAGATTATTTTCAAAACCTGAGTGTGCAAAATGCAGCCACGGGGCTTGTTGGTCACTTGGTGGCAAACACACAGAATTCAGTGAGACTGTGACTAAAAATGGGTCTATTTTTTCACAAGTTTTACTCACTTGTTACTCTGAAACAGTCACAACCCAGTGAGATACCACCTGTAATGGGGCCTTTGAAGCAACAACGGAACATAATCATCACAGTCATTCCCACACTTTAAAAAAAACTCCCAAACAAGAAGAAAGCGGGTAAGGCAACTCTAACAGGTGATGCATGATGGATATACTTTTCAACAAAATCCATCCATCCATTATCTATACCTGTTTTTTTCCTTTTCTAGGGTCACTGGTGCCCATATCCAGCAGTCACAGTGCGAGGGGTGGGGTACTCCCTGGACAGGTCACAAGTCCATCACAGGGACACACATAGGGACAAACAACGATCAACCATTCATTCTCACACTCACACCTAGGGACAATTTAGAGTTATCAATTAACCCAACAGTCATGTTTTTGGTGTGTTGGAGGAAGCCGGAGTGCCCGGAGAGAACCCATGCAATCACAGAGAGAACATGCAAACTCTACCCAGAAAGGTTCCCGGGCCGGGATTTGAACTGGCAACCTTCTTGCAGAGATGCATCAGCTCTGAGCCACCGTGCCGTTTTCAACAAAATCATTACTTTAACATTTTTGATTTTTTTTGGTTTATTTTATTCTCATAATTGTGTTCAAATGAAAACTGTTTGCAGTGTAGAAGCATTGGGCCTCATGCAAGAACCGTTCGTACGCACAGATTTGTTCTTAAATTGTGCGTACGAGTGATTTAGGAGAATTTGTGGCATTCACCAATGTTTTCGTATTCTACGATTTTTTTCAGATACGAACAAAATTTACGAGTAGTCCAGACCTGTCGTATATTTTACGAGCAGTCGGTCTGCTGTTATCCAGACGGGTTTTCTTCATTAATAACTTTATTTCGTTAGTTTGAAGATATTTTGAGTTGAAAATAAATCACACTCCATAATTATGTTGACAATAGGCTATTCTGCTTGAATTAGAGTTATAATTTTAAATGTAATAATTTAGACTAACTATAAATTGTCCGTCCGGCCGGCTTCTCTGCTATTGGGTGCAGGGGGGAGGGGGGGGGCAGCAGGAGAAAGACCCCGCGCGCTCCGCAGCGACACTTTCCAGCTCGTCCTGGGGGACTCCGAGACGTTCCCAGACCAGAGGGGGTACATGATCCCTCCAGCGAGTCCTGGGTTTTCTTCAAAGTGCCAGACTTATTTTGAAAACATTTTAAAATGCTTATTTCAAACCCGCATCCGAGACCACCGCAGCGTGGGGGGGGGGGGKGCACGGKGCGCAGCGCTGCGGCTTCTGAATAAATGAAAATGATTTAACACAGTTGTTTATACTTTTAGCAGCTCTTTTTATCCCACAGCTGAGCTGCTAAACATGTCAGATTTTCTTTTCTTGATCTCTGACAGATGGACTTCAATCTCTGAACGCGTAAAGTTTTTTTTTTTTTTTTTTCAGTTTTCGCTGTAATTTTCATGAATGAATGAACACTTCCTTGTATCTGAGGCATAGCCTTATATGGTGTTTTTGGGGTGGTAATTATGCTAATCTCCTCTTGCGTGCACGAGCAGCTGGATAGAAAAGGTGTAAATTACGCAGCTCATTTACGCACGTTTCCTGAAGATAGAAGTGTTTGTTGAATCTGACGTGACATGTTCGTACGAACCCTTTGTACGAACAAAAGTAAGAGAAATTTAGGATAAGAATACGAACATGTTTTTGCATGAGGCCCATTGTTTTTTTTTTTTTTTTTTTTTTGATAAATTAAGTTCAAGATTTTCTTTGATTGGGAATGTCTCTCAATGAAATTGCAGCTTTCTGAATTGTAATCAAATCGCAACATGCCTAAAGGTTCCCACCTGTTGTGCTTCTATGCAGGGTTTTATGGAAATAGAACGTTACAATCACAACTGCGCAATTGTTTTTGTGTGGTTGCAACTGAGTGGCAAACCTGGTTTGATACAAATTTAGTAAAAAGTCTGAACTCAGTGAAGTATTTACTTAATACAACATGTGTGTTGAATGTACAGCTATGTCATCTGTCATAATGAGGTTCTTAGCATGAATTTGAAGTTGAAACGCAAGTGAGATATTGTGATATGCCACATTTTCCCATCAGCGTTGGATGGAGGATTTCAGAGTGAAACTGAGGGAGGACAAAAGCAGCATCTCTTGCTGTGTGATGGAACACAGCAGCAGGTGGCTTACCACACGTTGTACTGGAAGCCTGGAGCACCATGGCAACAGGGAGAGAAGAGCACTGAGGGAAGTGGGGGTTCAAGGACTTTCACTTGTTTCAGCTGCATTTTAATTACTTTGGGCACCGGTATTTAGTGAAACAGATCGAACCAGGAGCTTCAGCCACAACTTGGAGAAACCCCCAGAGTTGTAGAACTTGGTTCTCCTTACTGGTATAGTGTTCTTAAAAATGACTGCAACAGCTTGGAATATTTTGAGATAAGAGGAAACTGATAATGGGAGGAGAAGGGAGAAGGAAAAGAGGCTGGAGAGAAGAAGTAAGATGGACAAGTGAGAGAGGAGACAAGGCAAAGTGAGCACAGATAGAAATCGACAGCGTTGGAGATACATGCTGTTTGAAGAAGCAGGTTTGCAAGAGAGATGAGCAGACAGGGCCAAGGGAAAGGGGATGGGGGGGGGGGGATTTGTAGGGATATAAAAACCCCTTCGATATTACCTTTTTTTAAAGATGCATTTCAGAGTTGATTTGAGAAAGCCTAAATGCACAACACACATGCGGGATTCTACTGAACACATTCTCCTTTTAGAATGCATGTCTGACATGATCAGAACTCATTAGAAGCTCTCCAAAGCCTTTTACAACACAGACAGAAACCTTCTCCAAGAAAACAAACAAACCCAAGAGTCCAGTACACACACACACACACACACACACACACACACACACACACACACACACNCACACACACACACACACACACACACACACACACACACACACACACACGCATGCACGCACGCACGCACGCACACACAACTTCTTGGCTCTTTCTTCAGTAAAAAACAAGCTGGCATCCACTTGAAACCCTGGCAACATTAGTCATATAAAACTTATCTCTATCCACTTAAAGTATTATAAAGCTAATAATGAATTTTCCATAAAGTCATTTCAAATTAAATTGAAAAAAAAAAGGCTGTTTCACAGTGGAGGGCACAGCTAAACAAAAATTAGCTTCACTAACCACTAATCCGCTAAACTAGAATCTTAACTCTGCTAACGTTTGTCACTGCCCAATGTGTCCCAATTATAATATTGTCTAGGAAAATACTGTAGGTCCGTTTATAGCAAGTAATATTTTAATTAATATAAATAAATATGTACGCTTCATAAACCAATATTTTAGTAATAACATTTATTTTATATGTTCAACAACATTTAAATGATATAATTTAACACCTTTTTAGTTAGGGTTGGAAATAATTATTTCTAGTATTTATATTTAATAAATGAAGTGCAGAGCCTGCAGCGTAGCGGAGCAGGGAAAGGAGGACGTGGAGAGGTGGGGAACTTATTTCCATAAGCAAAGTAGGTCTGAGACGGGTATCTCTTTTTTATTTATTTATTTATTTATTTATTTATTTATTTAAAGTTGCTTTATAGTCGCTACAACTGACACCATCTTGTAATATGATTAAAATGAAGCTGTAGCAAATTGGATGAATCCAATCATCTCTGACTCAGACATGTGTCTTTCTTAGAGCTGGAGGTGAACTATTTCGATCCCAGGGGATATGTTCGTGGAGGAGAGCCACTCACAACTGTCCCTTTGTGATGGATTTTTTCATACAAACATGCAATTGGGCTGCGTTGCTGATGGATAGCAGCCATTGTTATGGTGAGGTCATTCTATTGCCTTCCCAAGCTCCTCTATTTATCTCAGTCAAGTCAACGGTGCCATTGTGCAGAATTACCCAACACACTTTACCACCTTGATGTTAACAGACAGGGGATTGTCAAACCATTCAGACTTTACTCACGTAGGAAATTAAATGAAATGTTTTCTGATTTCACTGGTTATTGGTAACAATTCAAAACCAGTGCAATTGCTTTGTAATCCATTTAAAATTGTACAGATAACCACTTGCAAGCACAGGTTGAAGGTAATCAGTGGACTTTCTTGAGTGACAGTGTGGTAAACAATGTTAGTCATGGACTGACAGAAGGAAACCATCCAAAGAACTGACAAAAATAAAGGTCTTAAGAAAAAAAAACAAAGAATGACTGAGATGCAAAAAGCATCTTCGGATGCACAAATCTGAGTTTGTCACACGTTGCTTCTTTATGTGACTCCATTTTTCTTTCAGCCTCTATTGGTCTCATTTTCTTCCAGCTTTTGTTTCCCATTTTTTGTTCTCAATCTCTCAGTCCCTGTCTGTCAATTTGTGAAGGCCCCACATTATTACTGTCAAAAATCACACTGCAGCGCCACTACAAAAGATCCACACACAATATCACATTCACTGGCACACACTCGTACTTACCGCCCACTCAGGTGTTGAAAGAGAGTGACTTCCTCCTCCGACACTCAGCGGCAAGCTTCTCCCAGAGGAATCCTGAATACGACAAGACAAGCAAAGTGAACTCAAAAGAACTGGAGTCTTTGATTTTTCTGTCACACTTTTAGCCCCCTGGTCCTCATAAAACTTTGTTTGTCTCCAACTGATTGCGGCAGTGTCTTCTTGCTCTTTGCTGCATTTGTCTTTAAACATGCGTCTGCAGATAAAATTTGTGCATCTTTATGGCAATATTGTGCGATTAATACACACTCAGGGTGATTAATTTCATTAAGAAAACACTGGTGTAAAAGACAATGATATAATTAAATCAAGTTAAAGAGAAAAAATGATTAAAAGAGAATATTCTATCATATTTAAGTGCAAATTTGATGAGACACTAAAACCAAAAGCTTTCGAGTTCAAGAGTCAGGTGATTAAAATAGTCATCAAATCTCACACTTCATTCTCAAGCCACCGGAAACTGAGGGAGAGCTCTGATTATCATCAATGACACTCCACCCCGACCATCTGATTCCACGTAAGAGGCTCTTAAGGCCAAACAGGCTCCCCTGGTAAAACTGGTGTCAAGTAAATTAATAGATTTTTTTTTATCTATAGGAGGGGCACAGGATAATTGTGAACTTATTAAAGTCCAAAAGGTGAACAGTAAAACCATCTTATAATCAGATTAGACTCTACAAGTGATGCCCCAAATGAGATCTCTAGTTCCAAATAGTAATTATATTAACTTAGAGCGAAAAGAAAGATTTACAAGCGCTGACAACCTTTGGTCTTATTCTTGTAATGTCTTGCTTTAAAATGTGCATCATGGACATTCCATTTTTTATACAGCAGCTAATAGTTCACAAACTGTGAAGAGGTTCTGTAATCTATTAATAAGGAAATAAAAACATGGAATGACTGAAAATAAGTTCAATGACGCGACTGTCGGCTCTGTGGCTCTGGCTGAGTCGTGAGTAAAGACGGTATGTTTGATAGAAGTGGACAGTTTAATTTGAATCTTGTTACAACATAGCAGTACTGTCTGTTGTGCTTTAATTTAAAATAAAAAAATGCTGAAAAATGCTGCTGGGAGTTTTTGTAAATACCAACAGCAATGTGTATGATTATGCAAAACACCTTGTCCCAGCAAAGTCATAAAGTACATCCACTACAGTGCAATGAGGCTGATATTTCAGGCCATGTACATTTAAACATGTTGACATATGTATGGTTTTATAAAAGAAAAAGAAGAAAAAGAGCAAAGATGGTGCTCAGCTTTCTGAAATTGTAACTATTTACACATTTTGTGATGTTCAAATATTTAAAAAGTAAGTAGGTTAGAAAGAGGGGAATTGGGTTGGAGGAAGACAGGTTGATTAGTAAAGAAAATAACGAAGGAGTTCATTAAGCTGGGGGAGTTCAGGGAATAGCCAACCCAAGCAAAGGGATGATCATGAGAACACTAAGAAAAAAAATGATGAATGGACACTTGGGGATGAAAACGAGAGAGAACAGGGAAAGAGGGGAATTGAAGGATGTTTTGAAATGTGAAAATACGCTTAGAGCGCTCTTATTGCAATCCATTCTCTCCACATAAACCTGTCTTGATGTCTGAATACTTCACAGAGCAGAGGATGAAATTTTACTCATTCATGCTCATTTGGATGTGGCAGCTGAAAGTTGGTTGTTTTGCCTTTTTTTTTTTTACACTCGAGCTTTATTCACACTTTGCTAAGTCTTTTCTGTCTTTTTAACAGCTTCCTTCTGTGTCACAACGAGTCTCAAAGGGCAGCTTCAACTACACAAATTATCATCTGACAGAAGCAGCCTAGTGCAACAAGGGTGGATTTTTACTGAAGGAAATACAGAAATTTGCTGTTTAGGCACAAAATATTTGGAATAAAACAAGTTAATTTGGCAAATTGAAGACTTATGGTGGTAAAAGGAAAGGGTTATTTATTAAAAACAAAGAATAATTATTTAGTGGAGTTATTATTATTAATGCTTTTTTCATTTCATCCTTTTCTGCTTCACTGGAATCTAATATTTTAGTTTTTAAAATTCCAGTCAACATTATGCCTTTTCCATGTGTAGAAACTGACACATAAAGATGCACACTCTAGAACTATGTTGGTGAAGGTGTAACTCTTATATAAATGTTTAAAACATTAATTTGAAATGCTTTACTGATGGTGCTTTTACTTTTTAAACAAAAGCCTCAAGGTTTTATTCATTTAACAGTGTATGTTTGTAGAACAATTTATCCCAAAGCAATAAACTTTAAAACAACACGGTGGGAGAAATTTTCGAGTTCCCCAAGACATCTTTTATAGCAAACAATCTCCAAGCTGTGGAAGCCACTGATCCAAATGACACTACTTTTTTTTTCACTGCCATAAAGCAGAGAAATCACATAAAACCTCTATAAACCCAAACTGTAAGTTAGATACAGATAAATAGTAAACCAACATTATGCATTTTTTAAAGTTTTCAAGCCAGCATTTGCAAAATTGTTTTTTTTTCCTATTGTGTATTAAATGCCCTTATTACAGATGATGGTGAGAGACAGTCATTGTTTACCAGTCAAAGTTCTGATAGACTGACCCCAGGAAACATGTAAAAAGCCATATTGCTCATAAGCTGTGTGCGTATAGGGATGTGCATTCAAAAATAGGCACAAATCAAAAACTGCTGTGAATGAACGCTTGTGCAAATGGGTTAATCTTCTGTAAAGTCCTTTGAATGGCCAATGAAGCTGGAAAAGTGGAATATAAATGGATTCCATTTACCAGTAAGAAATGAAAATGGTAAAGTGCAGAATATCTGGATGAGATAATAAATGCAACGGTATTTTTTTTCTGAAGTAGTATATACCAGAAGCAATGAATGAGTAAAAAAAAAGTCTTCACAGCCTGTAAGATGTATTTTGTCATGGCTGGGATGGTGAATAAAGACAGTCTTGAAAAGTAAGAAATCAGTGAAAGACTCAGCATTCCATTTCATCTTATTTAATGAAATACACATATTCTTTATTTCTACTTTATTTAGTCACTTTGCCATTTTTAAATACATAAACTTAATTTTTATTTTCAAATAATAAAAGGTGGCTTCGTCTTTGAAAGACTGAAAAAGCAGCAGTAGATACTGGAAAATTAATTAAAAGTGAAGGAAAACCCAGGTAAAAGAACTGTTGTTGTTATTTACCAAAGGGTTTTTTCATTTGATGTTGCAGAAGAAAGATAGTTTTGGGAAAATACATTTTTAACAAAAAAATAAATAAAAAGTGAATAAATCAGGGTAATTTAACCAAAATTGCACAGGGAGCCACAGTTGTTCAAAGCCAGCAGCTCATGGGCTAGACATACCTAATAATGAGAAAACATTGCATTGTATAAAACAAGTATAAAAAACTTTTACCTTTTAAATTTGTTTATTTTGTTGCACTGAATCATAAATTTTAAATTTACAATAAATTTAAAATCCTTTTTTTGTTTTAAATTGATTTTTTCCCCTACTGGCAGGGCCGGAGAAGTCACCCGCTAGCCAAATGTGGCCTGCGGGCCACCAGTTGAGTATCCCTTGTAAAAATGTTTAGTAAAAACTACTAGCATTGATCTAGAAAAAGTGATAAAATCCAGTAAATATCAACCAAAAATATATTTGCTCAACAGTTTTTTTCACAACAAACTTTACAATTTCACTCTCAACTTATTCCTGCTGTGTACATAGAAAAAAACATTTTTTCAACATAAATAAATAAGAAAAGATACTCAGTAGTCTTTCTGCAGTTATGAGAATCTGAATCCAACCATCTGCAAATTAAACACTGAATAAACAACTAAAATCACTGCTAAGTCAAGCACTGGTGGAACAATAATTTGGTAAGAATCATACTATTGTGCAGAAATAAACACTGAGCCCGACTGTGTGTATGAGTAAGTACTTTTGACCTTTTCTTGTTTTTAACATTTCATTTCATATGTTTTTTTTATTTGCTGTCATAATTCAGCAAAGTTTTAACTCATCATCAGCGGCTCGAGGCCTTTGATGAGTGCATCAAAGGCTGTTGGCCATGAATGCATTCAAAGCATCTCTGAAGTGAATCCAGCATGAAGTTAAACTGAGAGAAAGACAGAGAGACTGGGAAACTAAACAGGATTTCTCAAAGCATAGGACAGTGAGATTGCCCTTGCAGTAGCACTACCTTATCAATTTGATTAGAGTGTGAAAAGACACTTAAGCTCTCAATTGCAAGCACATTAGTAGTCTACTCAGCCCCCTGCTTCAGAATCCAATGGCTAATGTTTGAGGTAGAGGGGTGGGGGGGGGAGTCTAAAAAGGGTATTTGATTTCACTTAGATATGTCTCTGCATGTGAAATTAAATAGTGATTAGATAATGTGTGTGTTAAATATCAGAAGGCCCTGCTTCATTTGGAAAATTGATTTGCATTTAAAATGTGCATGCCTGGGCTGAAACGCATCAACCAACCCTGCAAAATATCCCAAATTCTAAGACGTATATTAGATGGCGAGCAGAGATAAAGAAATAATGATGGAAATCATAATGTGGCACTAATACCTTTAAAAGCCATGAAAAATGGGTTTTGAGTCCAAGCTATATTTGCTTTTAGGTAAAGAATTCAGCAGCAGGAAAAATCTGAATATTTATAATCAGAAACAGCCAAGATTTCTCATTAGGCTTTCTTTTTGTCAAGCTTTAAGGATGGGAAGAAAAATAAGAAGATGGCCAGAGATTGATGTTGATTGGCCTAACTGGATAACAGAGGCACAAAGACGCAATAAAAAAAAAGACTATTGTGTTTCTTTTCTTTCTTTGACAGAGACAGCTACTGTAGAAAATCAAAGATTAAATGCTCATAGACCTCATATTCTGCCACATACGTATGAACCATAAAAAAAATCGATCTCTTTTGTGGACTGGAGAGATTCAATGCAACCTTTGATATACAAAACAAATCAAGACAAAAATTTGTGTTTATGATGTGTACAGACGGAAGCGTCGTCTCCAGACTCTCGAGCTGCAAACTGCGGCGCCTCTACATTCTGTAACTCATTCATCCGCAGAGAATCATCCCGAGTCAAAACCTCATTAAACTCCTACCTCTTCGGCATGAATAAGGGACTGTCTAAAGTCAGAAAAGAGGCAATTGGATTTGATCTGTCACTTTCCTATAAATGCGTTCATTCGAGGCCTGTGGATTGCTTCAGCTGCGGTGCTCATCACATTCAATTCTTTAGCCCTGGATCCAATTTTCAGAAAACTTATTGGCGAACCAAAATAGCAATGGGGGACGTTTTACTGAATCTCTTGGTTAGAAGGTAAAGGCAGGCCCGTGACGAAGTATTATGCTAAAAGATGGGGGTAACTGTTCTCAGATCACCACCAAAACAAGACCAACTTCTCTTCTTTTTTCTTTCTGTCTCTAGCACATCGTGTCGGCCTCTAATTTCACTTGCTCGACTCCATTTTCCCTCTTTTCATTACCTCCACCTTCTACATCAGTAACCTGCCTCTCAATTCTCAGTTTCAGCTCATCAAGCTCAAATTCTGTATCCTCATCAAGGTAAAGCTGATTGAGATGGGATGCAAGCCGCTGCTCGGGGGCTGGGAAACAAACATTCCTACACATATACCCTGCACACACACACACACACACACACACACACACACACACGCCTACGAAGCTGACAGAAGCTTACA
>NW_013952424.1:2138786-2158993 GCF_001266775.1 Austrofundulus limnaeus
GTCCCTGCATTTACTGCTCTCAGGTTGTATTGATGTTTGCAATGGGATACACTATTTATGCTTGGAAAATTCAAGCACCTCATGACCTAAAGCGTTACCGCAGTGGCCGCTGATGATCAGAAAAACCCAGGCGGGTAAAGTGAAGGCGCATAAAAAGGAGGATATGTCGATAAATACGTAGAGACTGTCGGCTGCATTAGGGGATTGCTGGTGGTCATTCACCAAGGTGCAGAATACGCGCAAAGCAAGATTAAAGGAATAAAAAACACAGCTCAGAGGACAGATAGCAGGAGGTAATTTCACACAAACATACCCACAAGGTAAAAGAAGACATCAAGGGTTTGTCATTTGTTTGTTTTCATCTGTTTGTGAAGGCACATTGGAGATTTTTTCCCCCCCTCTCTCTGCAGCTCTGTGGTTGAATGCATGTGCGTGGACTTGCTTGTGTGTGTGTGCTCATATGTGGGTGTGTGGCTGGCTAGCGGTTATGTAAGGCACTAATTGTCATGCAGTGCGCAAGGTGCAGACACTAACCACAGACATGAAGCCTTCTCCAAGCCCACAGCGATGAATATTAAAATGCATCTGAATAATGTAACGGCGGTGCCACAAGAGAGCATGTAAACATCAGGGAAAAAAAACTCATTCCGCTCACGTCAAAACTCACTTCATTTCCAACAAAAGCCATGCATTTATTTGATCTGTCTTTTATACCTTGCGTGTGCAATGTGTCTAAAGAGTGCACGTGCTCGGCGAGTGTGTGGGAGAAGATCCGTGCGCTTCTGGACCTACGTCTTTGAAAGCTTGTTTGTGAATCCAGTTGGTTTCCGAGGAGTAAAGGAAAGAATGTGAGGCAGTAAATCACAGCGGAAGCTCTGAGACATTGGCACGGATGTTGGAATTAATAAGCCCGCTCCGCAACAAAAACCCAACTCGATGTGAAGCGTGTGATCTTTTTTTTTTTTTTGTGGGGGTCTCTCAAATCTTTGAGGAAAATGGTCTAAAAAATTTAAACTGGTTTGTGACACTAAAAAAGGACAACATGGAGGGCTGCTCTGAGATGAAGTAACTGGACTGAAATCTTTGAGCACTTAACTGCTTCCTGTCCTGAAATTAAAGAATATTTGAGGACCAGAGATATTTAAAGATGGATGAAATTGCATCAAAGAGCATACGCGATGAGCTTCAACTGGCAATACAATCAAATTTGTATGAGTCGTTTCTATGAACATCAATGTCTCTCCAGTTTATTATGTTTGTTCTCTCTAGAACACAATTTAATTTAGTTGGGGGAAAAAGTGCTCTCTTGCCATGCATCGAGGTAATCTTCAAATTGTCCGTGATGGGATGCAACCACATTCACAATAGAAACAGACAACCCCAGACGAAGCATTTATCAATAGTTGAGTTGCTGCCATTGCAGCACTGGCTGATGTAATCAAAGAAATTGAACCCCTGTAGAAGGCTAGTCTGAGCTCTAGACAATCTGTCTTCCTTAGCAGAAGTGTACTTTTTAAACTGTTTGCTAACTATCAATAATTGTATAAAGTCCATTTTTATCACTGAATTGCTGCTTTTCATTTTTTTTTTTATTAAAAATTTCCTAAAATTATGAGGAGTGATGTCTATCTGAGTCAATCCTTTTCAGTGTAGGTTTTATCACTTGCTCTTTTTTTAACTTGTTGGTAAAACATATTTAGTTTCATAACTCCTCTTGGAAAAGGTTTTTAATTAGTTTGTTCTCATGTGGTTAAATCATTGATTTAATCCATCTGCATGTTTGGAGAAATGATTTTGCAAAAGAAAAAAAAAAGATATATTTTTCGTTATCTGTGAAATTTTATGAATAAAACAAGCAAGCACATGAAAAATTGTATTTTAAAAGCTTCCAAACAAACACAATGTTTTAGCATCAGATAGGCAAAATTCAAAATGTCTTGTGACTAAAAGATTGTAGTGGTTATATTGCAGTAATGCGGCATTTCAACTTCTAGAACTGCACAACCAGTATCTGCAAGGGGCAACAAACCAACTGTACACAGTATTATGATGCAATCCCTCCAACTGTTTGCCTTTTGCRATTTTAACTCAAAGAATTTCCAAAACTACGTGATTTTTAAAACAAACGTCTCACTAGACTGACTGCAGGCAGCGTGCTGGCAAAAGGCATTCATGAGGGAGTTTCCAAAATGTCTCAGTTTTGTTCCTCGAGTCACAAATATGCACCGTCTCGTCAATCTTCAAATTTGTCAATGTTAACTAAAAAAAAAATTTACGTGACAAACTAACAATCTCAAACAGCTACAGCTCAGTGAGRTACAAGTGTTGGCACATACTGAACAACTAATCATGAAAAGAAGAATGAGGCAAAGTAGGAAATAAAAGAGTAACGTTAAGTGACTGTAAAGTGTTTTGTGCTGATGACTCACACATGCTCTGGCCATGAAAAGGACAATAAGATGCAGACAGCTTCGTGTGACATCAACCTGCAAGAAAAAAGAGAGAGAGATGGAGAGAGAGAGGGAGAGAGAGAGATATATATTGGATGATTGGTGCTTCAGTCAGGAGAATCCTTGTGCCCGAGGCCTGAGGCTCTTTGACACAGGAAGAGCTCTCTACAACTTTGAGCAGCATTAGGGGACAAGATCACCTGGGAGGAGAAACTGGACTCAGAAACCCAGCTGCCCTGCTTGGATTAATTTTCCTTTAGGTGTGTTGCATTCCCACTTTCTATTATATAAATGGCTATCTCATGGGGGTTCACTGTTGGTAAATCTAARGAATAAATGGAACCAGTCAGCAGATATCAGCAAATAATGGCAGTCAGAGTTTTTCACTGGAAGGAAAAGAAAAAGTGCAGTTGTCCTTCTCCCCAAAGCAGCCTCCGGAAATCAGATGGCTTCCATGCAACGTTTACAAAGGCCATTATTTCCTTACACTTTTTGACAACAGCGTTCRTGTTCAATTCATTCAAAAGGTGACATAGCATTCACTCAAAGTCAATCACAGTATTCACAACCACTTCCTTTTCTATAACTACACAATTACAATATTTATGAGTACTCCTGCTGATGGAAAGACTATTTCACTGCCCCTCCTTCACTATCTCCCCCTTTCTCCTGTGGGCCCTCATTCTTTTTCTGTGAGCTTATTTTAATAAAAAGTGTGACGCTGAATCACTTGGGCATTGGGTGGGCTTGTAATTTTCACAATATGGTGACATGAATAACTATGAGCTGATGATTCTAAAGATACAGTGAGCTCCCGAATTAAAAAAAAATATTAACAAAACACTGGAGAATAAAAGACAGAATCTTTCTTGTTCTCTGCTCCTTAGAGCCTCAAACAATAAAGCACTTAAAATTACTGGGGGGAAAAAAGTCCATTCCAGTGACCTTAAACAGTGAGGCGGGAAGAAAAAAAGTAAAAGCATGGAGACGAAATGACAGCATTTAAAAACAGGAGTAAACAGACGGGGACGCAAATGTTCCCATCAGGGTGAACATCTTCTAGTACAGCTCCGCCAGGGAAAGATTATTGATAGCGAGTGTGTGATTGTGGGTCTGTGGGGTGGCATTAAAAATACTCCCATCCCCTCTGCTTGAGCTGCACTACATCTCCTTCATTCCATTAAACCTCACTGCTATAATATGCATCCGAATTGCTATTAGGTGGTCTATCATGTGCCTCAGCAGGCAAATACAATCTAAATCATTTGTACCTGAGGGTTGTGTCCTGGCGAGAGATGACTTATTCATGACATAGCATACACAACAGGAGATGATTAGCTACCCGAGGGGTCCACCCTTTTGGCAAGGGCAATCTAAAGGAATGTTAACCAGTGGTACAGGACTTTATGTGCTGCCAAAAGCGTYTGCTCCTTAAAACAAGACGAGGAAATTATTTCAAATTGTACAACCTATTTATTAAATTAAGAGGTTTTGCTCGACTCTCCAAGAACTACAGTAGATGTTCGCTGCCAACGCTAATATGTGTCTGAATTTACATTTAATTCTAGTCCAGAGTACAGCAGTCTATAATCTCAAAGGCACACATTTTACAAAATTAGGGTTGAAGTGGTGCAATACGCCCCTTGAAACAGTCTAAAAATAAAAGCTATAAAAGCAGGGTAAAGTAGAGCACATTGGTACTTTTACTCAGTTGTATTTGACATAAAGCAAGGCATAGACATATTAGGGCCTCAGAAAAGTGTGGTAGTGTGTGGAAAAAATAGCATACATGTATACTACCTTGGCTAAAAGTGTTAGTTCTGAACACTGGACTGGAAGGGCTTTGTGTTGCTAAACATTTTTTGCTGACACTGATTTTACGGTGGCAAACAATGTGATGAGTTACCAACATCAGCTGAAAAGGCAAATATCAGACAGGCTGAGGATATTTCCAATTCCTCATTTCACTCCACAATAAAAAAGGGCGCCACTGGTTCAGTTTACTGAGACTATTCCACGTTTGTAACCAAATAATATAATCCTTCTCAAGTAATGTTAGCTATCCTTGATATCAAGCACTGGTTTTGGAAAGAAAACAGCATAAAATAAAAGACAGTTTGAATATGTGATATGGTTTACCTTGCTCACTTAGGAGTGAGCACATAAAGCCTGTTTGTTTGTGAACTTCACATTACTATTCCTCAGTTCCTCTGAAACTATATATACGTATTTATATACAGGTCCTTCTCAAAAAATTAGCATATTGTGATAAAGTTCATTATTTTCTGTAATGTACTGATAAACATTAAACTTTCATTTATTTTAGATTCATTGCACACCAACTGAAGGAGTTCAAGCCTTTTATTGTTTTAATATTGATGATTTTGGTAAAAAAAAAAAAGTAAAGAAAAAATACCCATCCTCAAAAAATTAGCATATCATGAAAAGGTTCTCTAAATGACTTATTAACCTAATCATCTGAATCAACAAATTAACTCTAAACACCTGCAAAAGATTCCTGAGGCTTTAAAAAAACTCCCATTCTGGTTCATTACTCAAAACCGCAATCATGTGGACTGCTGACCTGACTGCTGTCCAGAAGGCCATCATTGACACCCTCAAGCAAGAGGGTAAGACACAGAAAGACATTTCTGAATGAATAAGCTGTTCCCAAAGTGCTGTATCAAGGCACMTCAGTGGGAAGTCTGTGGGAAGGAAAAAGTGTGGCAGAAAAAGCTGCACAACAAGAAGAGTTGTCAGTCAGTGATGGTCTGGGGTGCCATGTCAGCTGCTGGTTTTGGTCCACTGTGTTTTATCAAGGCCAGGGTCAATGCAGCTAGTTATCAGGAGATTTTGGAGCACTTCATGCTTCCATCTGCTGAAAAGCTTTATGGAGATGAAGATTTCATTATTCAGCATAACCTAGCACCTGCTCACAGTGCCAAAACCACTGGTAAATGGTTTACTGACCATGGTATTACTGTGCTCAATTGGCCTGCCAACTCTCCTGACCTGAACCCCATAGAGAATCTGTGGGATATTGTGAAGAGAAAGTTGAGAGACACAAGACCCAACACTCTGGATGAGATTAAGGCCTCTATCGAAGCATCCTGGTCCTCCATAACACCTCAGCAGTGCCACAGGCTGATTGCCTCCATGCCACACCACATTGAAGCAGTCATTTCTGCAAAAGGACTCCCGACCAACTATTGAGTGCATAACTGAACATAATTATTTGAAGGTTGACTTTTTTTGTATTAAAAACACTTTTCTTTKATTGGTCGGATGAAATATGCTAATTTTTTGAGATAGGGAATTTTGTTTTTTGTTTACTTTTTTGCCAAAATCATCACTATTAAAACAATAAAAGTCTTGAACTACTTCAGTTGGTGTGCAATGAATCTAAAATATATGAAAGTTTAATGTTCATCAGTACATTACAAAAAATAATGAACTTTATCACAATATGCTAATTTTTTGAGAAGGACCTGAATATGGTTGTCTTTGTTCCTGAAAACTTTGGGATTAAATCCGGTAACCTTCTTGCTGGGAGGCAAAAGCACCAATTGAGCCACTAAATTGTTCTTTATGATGAAAAAATGATTAAGTGTTATAAGTAAGCTACAACCTGCATGTCTGCATCTTTGTTTGAGGCAACAAACATTGAAACCTAAATTAAATTGAAATCCACATACATATGATATTATATTTCCTCTGTTTATTATATTTCCTCTGTTTTAATTCAAGGCTCCTCCTCAATGGCACCTCARTGTGAGATCAAGAAGAGGCGTGAGGACAACGCATTGACATTCAGATGGCAGGTTAGAAACTCACCAGTGATTGAAAACGAAGGGTGTTCTTTTTTCCTTCTGGAGGCAATTAAATGTGAAGCCACAGCTAAGAGACAACTACGCAGTAACATTCAAGTGACAGCTATGGGCCAATACAGTTAATTGCACTTAATTGCTTTCACCTGGAAACCCCCAGTGGAAAACAAATCCTGCTTAGATTAAAGTCCATTCTCTCACAGTTMAAACCAGCAGGGCTCCGAGTCTTGAGGCAGGACCACAAATGCACTCACGCTCAGGTTCAAGTTAGGGCTGTCATGGATAATAAAAAATTAAATAAATAAATAAATAAAAACACCAGTAAATGCACACCTACACGCTCACTCAAGCACATCCCATGATTGCTACACACTCAGAGTGTTRCGTATTGTTGTACTGTAAATGTGCAGTGATCCCAGCTGTGCAGTGGTGAAGACAATAGCGGGATCAGCTATGGGGACAGTAACTATTTCATGGCTGGTCACTATCGCCCCTTTCAGTGCAGCAGTATGATCAATACACACACACACACACACACACACACGTCTGTTTCTTTTCTTGTCTCAGCTGACTTCCCTCCCTCTTTTATTGGGACATTTTACGCTGGCTTAATGCAGTGATGCATTTGATTGCACCCACCCCCCACCCCCACCCCCATGGGGGCAAACTCATCAAAAACCTGATTCACGGAGAGGCAGGTGGGGAAATAAGTTTGCCGAAGCCATCTCAAGTGGAAACTTCGGAATAAGATCAACTTTGTTTGAAACTTAGAATGCTGCTAAGCAGAAAACCATTACAAATGATAAAATGTAGTGCCGTGAGAAAAATGCTCAGCAATCTGCTGCACAATTTAAGKTTTTGGGATTTCAAGGCATAAAAAAAGGGCCTGAAGCTTCCACTCTGCTCTCCAGATAATGTTCAAATCGCACAAAAAAATAAAATATAATCATGATTATAGTAATAAAAAGAATGATTATTTACAATTCAGTACAATACAATTTATATGGCACAATTATGGTGCAATAAAAAAACAGTCTTCAGAGATTGAAAGTAGCTTATAATGATGCATTAAGACATTTGTTTAAAAAGCCCAGATGGATCAGTGCCAGTGAACTGTGTGTGCCCGCTAGTGTCAGCTCTTTGATGGCGGTTTTAAGAAATCTTATACATAAATTCATTTGCAGACTAAATAAGTCTAATACAACCYCTGGCAAAAAGTATGGAATCACCAGTCTTGGATGAGCACTCATTCAGACATTTCATTCTGTAACACAAATTCGGATCAAAAACATGATACAATAATAAGGTCATTCCAAAGTGCAACTTGTTGSCTTTCAAGAACACTCAAAGAAATGAAGAGAAAACATTGTGGAAGTCAGTGAACGTTACTTTTATTGACCAAGCACAGAGAAAAAAAAATACGGAGTCACTCAATTCTGAGGAAAAAAGTATGGAATCACTCAAATTGGAGGTAGAAAACTAGWCATGGGTTTTTACGATGTCAAAACAAGTGTGCATTGCCTTGCCTGCAGCTTGAACTGTGAC
The DNA here is from genome assembly GCF_001266775.1 of Austrofundulus limnaeus. NCBI lineage: Eukaryota > Metazoa > Chordata > Actinopteri > Cyprinodontiformes > Rivulidae > Austrofundulus > Austrofundulus limnaeus. Next base: position 2,146,609 of record NW_013952424.1, read on the forward strand.
CAAGTTGAAATGTGTTTGCTAATCAAGTACCAGCTTGTGCCTGCCATGTCAGCAGTTGTTTGTAATGAGGGTAAATGTGTGAGAATATGACAATCAGAAAACATGTAGCTTTAATGAAATATTTTGTTTATGGCTGGGATTGAAACCCGATCTCCCACATGAAAGCCCATAGTGTTCACCATGAGACTATAGGAGCTGTTGCAGTTGTCACTCCCAGTGTTAGGTTTGTATGTGTGCTGAAAGAGGCCATATTGTCAATGCAATTGTTGACACTAAACTGCAATACATTACAACAATGAAGGAATATTAGGACAATATTATAGTGAAATATCAAAATACAATCATGTTTGTATTGTAAACACTGAACTACTGAGTTTAAATATTATTAAACTATGGTGCAGTACTGAGTAGATACAGCATGGGGCAGTATTGGACCAATACAAGGCTCCATTGACTCCCATTATTTGATTTTAAACATTAATATTTCAAAAACTATAGGTTGTACAGGCACCAAAAGGCATAGCAATCATTCGGCACAGGAGCTTTACAGATTTAAATTACAATGGCAGCTCTAGGACAAAGTATGCAGGAGGAGAAGCATGCCTAAGTGGAGATGACTTGGATGAGAAACGAATCACAATAGTGTGAATTGCCAATGCAATGCACACTGATAAGGACACACCCAGTCAAATTCCTCAGAGACTGCAAGCCGTTATAAAAGCCTAAGGTGGTGCAACTAAATATTAGTGATGTATTTTGAACGGTCTTTTGTTTATCTGTTTTTCATGATTCTATACTTTTTTCCTCAGAATTTAGTGATTCCATGTTTTTTCCCTGTGCTTAGTCAATAAAAGTAACATTCACTGACTTCCACAATGTTTTCTCTTCATTTCTTTGAGTGTTCCTGAAAGCCAACAGGTTGCACTTTGGAATGACCTTATTATTGTATCATGTTTTTGATTTTGTTTTACAGAATGAAATGTCTGAATGAGTGCTCACATAAGACTGGTGATTCCATACTTTTTGCCAGGGGTTGTAATAGAATTGTTCTATTGTTGACTAGTGTTAAATATAGTGCAGTGAAATATACTGTACATCTGTATTTTGGAAACATTGGTATGACTGCCTCCTAAATGGTTAGGGGTCCTTTTTATGTATTTTTATGTACTTTTACTCTTTTATTATTGTTGTTATTGATTTATTTATTTATTTTTGGACTTTGTTGGCAATAAAGTCTATCTATCTTTCTTACAGGCTATTTTAAAGTGTAACTGTTAGACTCGTTACAGTCGAAGTTGGCCGACATTATTTGCTGTACAGCTATTTGATAGACTCACTGTCCTTCAATTAGTAATGCCACTGCTCCAAACCTGCCATTAAATGATTCAGTGGGCTGTCCCAGCTCTTAACTTGAACTCACAGCTTTGATTATATTATTAATGAGACACTGAGTGCAAGATACTCAAATATGCAAGATTTGCAAACTTGTGTCAAAGTGAACACTCCCTCGTACCGGCACATGTAACCTCATCTGCCACTGCCATGAAATTGAGAAACTCATATGAGCCTCACATATCACCATGGCTTCATTTCTAGCCCCAAGCAGTCTCAGTCAAGGTGACCGAATTCACCTCCTCATACACTCCCCTGACTGTACATTATAATCCTACACCTCGTGTCTTCACCTTCTCTCATTGGGAATTGAAGCCAGCAGTACCTAGTTTGTAGAAGCTGCCATGTTGTATTTTTGGAACCAGAGCCTGTGCACACAATTATGGAGCTACATGACTGAATATTTCATCAGCAGCAAAACATTTCTGAGGTGTATTGTTCGTTTCCATAGAGTGGGCGGGACTTAAAACTTGTACTGGGACAGCCTATGTGGCTACTCGTTCCCTTCAGGTTTCAACTTCCAGGATCCCGTATGAGATCTAGTATTTCAATAAATGGCCGATGATAGAGTAAAATAACAGTAATACTTGTGCATTGACTTATAACATATTAGGTTAAATTGCATGAAAATTCCCAACAAAACCTCAAAAGCAAATGCTGCAAAAAATGCGTTTGAAGAAATTTGAGAACATTTCTCTTTGAAATGGAAACCTATTTTGTATCCAGTCATATGTTATAAACCTGTTTGTTTGTTTTTTGTTTGTTTGTAATTATTTTTTGGGGGGAGGGCCAAACTATAAAATGAGTAATCACTACTGAATTTATTTTGATTTCAGGAGATTAATCCTCAAGCCTCAATTTTGTGTTTTGTGATCCACAGTTGGATTTCAAATTCTACTTTTGGAACCACTAATCTAAGAATTACTGGAGAACCATCTTCCTTTCCATCTTTTGTGTTTTAAGGGTCACTTGTATACCAATGCTGTTTTTTTCTTTATCTGTGCATAAAACCGCACCATACAAACAAACACTGTATCTTCAACTTAAATAATTATGTGTAAAGCAGAAACGTCCTTAATAAAACAAAAAGTGTTTCTACAACTACCCTAACCCCAAACATTTACACACACGTCCCTATTAAGGAAGACGTGAATGTTAGTAAATCCTGAATTCTGTTTTTTTCTATATTCCTATTTGCTATCAATTGGTTTTTGAGATATGCACGTTGGTCAAATTGTGTGCTATTGTGCAGCATGACGTTGTGACTTTAAATGAAAAGCACATAAGAAATAAAAAATTATGATACTGACCTGAATACAAGAGCACATCCATGTATTGACTCGAGGTTAAAGCTATTACCGTTTCCCATTATTGAATACAAATCAGAAAAGATGAAGATAAAAAAATGCTGCAGAGGAGTTCAAGGATTTCTCTGAGCCCTGAAAATCACCACGGCCTTAGCGCTTTATTTCGTAACGTTCCTGTTAATATTCATAGAAAGCAAGCAATCATTGGCCACATTCAGTGCTCTGCTTACAATTCATTCTTTTTGTGCATAGAAGGAAAAAACTTGGCAAAGATAAAGTAAATGTATCTTAACTCTGTTGGATTGGGCTGCCACTGTAGAGTCAGATAAGAAAGAACTCGTATAATAAAGAGGGATTTAGGCATGATGGAGTGGTGGTCGACATTGTTGTCTTGCATTTAAAACCATTGCTCATTTGGAGATTTGATTTGTGAAGTTTGCATGTTGAATTTTTTTCAGATCTATTCATATCTTTCCAGAATATAGATAAAGTAACCTTGCATTGCTGGAGATGCTATTTAAAATTAAGMTGATTGAACTCATGCCAAAAGCGAAATAACTAACATTTAACACTAACTTTTCCCATATGCACTATTAATTTTTCCCCRGCTGCTACGACTCCCTTCTTTGTTTTTGTGTGTCTTTTCTTTTCTGAATAATTATTGCCATTTTTCCTGCACCACAGYCACAGAAAAGAAATGGTTTGGATCAGAAAACAAGCTTTCATGTGCGGGACAAAACAGTCTAGCACTAATTCAGKGTCTGTGCATGCATGCTGCTCTTGTGACTGCATAGACTGTTGTAAAAGCTAAAGCTTCTGCTCTTTTACGAGCAGAAGCAGGATGCGGTGGAGGTGTCCCATGTGCTGTTTGGATATTCAAACACTCTAGCAGGCTCCTTAGTAGACTCGTGTGTTTGCAGGATATGCAGTGTGACCAAGCATAAAATTCTCCACCCAGGGTCGCTGCCAAAGGTTTAGCACGCTACCTTGGCTCCATAAGTGGTGTGGTGTCACTCTGTTGAATTAATTTTAATGTGTCATCTTACAACACTGTCATGACAAAAAAATGTCAAGACTACCAAGAGATAAAAAAGTAATAAAGCAGATTTTATTTTCAAGTTGAACAGATCATAGTTTTGCTTACTTGTACGGCACAATGAACAATGAACAAACTGCAATCCAACCCTGCTTGTAATTCAAGYACAGAGAAAACCCTTTAATAAACAAATATTTTGTGTTTAATGTTTATTAAAACAACATACAGCACAGAAACTTAATATACAGTATTTATATAACATTTACGAAAACATATAACTTATCATATTTAGCTTTGTGCAACATATTGTAGTTACGACTTGTATTAAAATCCTTCATGGCAGACGTCTCCAAGCAGAAAAAAACATATATGTTTTAACTTAACTAAAAGCATTCTAAGCAGCTCTTAGATTCTAATGGGGCTCTCTCATTGGTGGGCTGGTTGGAAGTCACCCATGGGCCACCTCTAGCCTGCAGACCACCAGTTGCCCATCTAAATAATTTAGTATTAATTCTTCTGAAATGACTTCTCTGAATATTTTGCAAGTGTGAATCGTCTGATTCACAAYAAAAACCTGCATAATTAGTTTCTTATACTCTGGAGAAAAAAGAAAATGTGTTCTTCACACACCTTGCAGGCCTTTTATGTTATTTAAAAAAAAGACATTAAGCCTCTTGTGCATTTAAACAAAGATGCCTTAAAAATGATATTAATAAGATAATCCTACTGACTTGGAAAAAATGTGCAAAAACAGAGAAGTAGAAAATCTTAACTCAGCCTATATCAGGATTTGGGAGTCTTGAAGTATATAAAGGCAAAACACAGTCAGAAAAYCCATGAACTSGGCCATCAGACATTTTTTATTAACKTCTGGTACAAACTAAACTATTGCCTCACAGTTCTGACTACAACTAGTTTATTTATCAGTTTGTGGAGAGCTCCTCTCATTTTTTGCTGCTTTGAATCAATAAATATGTACAATCTGTTCGCTCCAAATGATTGGCTGACTTGCTGTTATAAGTACTCAACAGCAGTGAGAACTCAATTTAAAGCTAAACATTTTCCAGTGGGTAGAACCAGTAAACACACTAGTTTGAGTTATTGGACTTTGATTTTAAAGATATTCTGAAAGAAGAAACATGGAGCCAGAGTAGCTGGAAAGAGAGATCAAACAAACAACAAAAAAAATACTACATTTTCTGTGTTTTTTTTTTTTTTGTGTGTGTGTTTCCCTACAAGAAACATTATTTTCATTTTGATGAATTGATCAGCTCTTCCCTTGGCCACAGCTACCTCAAACATTTTGTTYATCAAACATTTCCTGAAAAGGGACACAATCTGTCATTCCATTCAGATCACGGATAACTACTTATAGAGTGTGTACGTCCTTTCTGTAATGTCAGAGCATTTGTGGCCATCCTTCAGTGGTGCTGACAGAGGATCTAAATTCATTAGTCCCTGAAGAAGACAAGCCATCACTCTAAACACAGCACTTCTGCAGGTGTGTGAGCAGATGTGCAAAAACTACTGAGTGTGCATCTGTATCAAGAGCAATGAAGGTCGGGCACATATGCGAAGGTCAGCTGCATGACGGCTCAACTTCAGAACGCAAGATTTCCACCTCAACCGAAAAGCTCCTGATAACCTGCCTGCATCTGTTTACACTTGGAGTGCACGCTGCTTTTAAGACCACGAGCTGACGGTACACTGCAGGAGAACATCGATCCAAGAGAGGTACGGTGTGTTTACGTCACTGACCTTTTATGACAAGAAAATGTATTGCACGTAGACATCATTATCTGTAGAGGACTGGGAACAACACAGAGGGAAAACAAGCACCCCAGCAGCCCTGTTAGTCCAGCTTACAGACGCAGCAGGACATTCGGGCTATTATTATGTCTGCATGCTTAATGTAAGCTAATAGTTAAGCACATTCGTGTCTCAGTTTGGCATGTTGACAAGGTAAAACCTGCAAATACAAGGGCACTACGTGGGAAGCATGGCTGAATGTGATGGAAATGTCACTGCTAAGGAAAGGCCTAAAGGGACCAATTGAAACATTCAACCTGTTAACTTGGGGAATCGGTTATAATTATTATGTTGTTTTTTTTTCTTTTCAAAATAAAACAATAGAAAATGAAAACTTGAAAATTTATAAAAAGGTTATGTTTTTTGACTACTGTAATTTCTAGTACCGCTATATATTTAAACAGAAACCATATATTTTATTTTATATTTAAATAGATGAAGAAAAAAATCAAACACTGTGGATTTTAATTAATTTTAACAGTTTTACATTTAGGATTTGAAAAAAAAACAGCATGGTTATTTTATTTTTTCAATTTTATTTTGAAACTTAAAAACTAAAAAATGAAATATACACAGTGTTGTTATCAGTTTGTGTAAATTAATTTAATTACTATTAGTTCTTAAAAATTTTTACTGCGGACAAATTTTTGTCCTCTTTATTGCCACCGGCTCCAAACCCATTAACATGTAGAGAAACATACTAGAAGCACAGAGACCGTCACACAGAAATGCATTAAAAATGTTCTCTATCTTAATTTCATCTTAATAGAGAGTGCCAGTGCCTCATTTTTAGATCTTTGTATCATTATTTGTACATTCTTTGCTCATCTCATTTTCTACCTCTTTCCCTTGTGATTTATGACAGGCAGAGGGATAAACGATATTGCTTTAAATGCACCTAAAATTGCTCTCTCTCATCCACCCAATGAAGTTATTCAATTGCCACCCAATATGGCAGGGACAAATGACAGCCATTAGGGTGCAAAAGCTGCAGTTGCACTTTGGCTTCAGCCTCTCAACTCGTAAAAATGCCGGGCACACATTGTGGGGGAAATGAAACCAACTCAAGGAGGTTTTGAGCTCCAAAAATAAATACCTCAATTTTTAGGGCGATAATTGGAAATTTTCTATTGAGAAGCCCTAATGGCTTAGAATCTCTTATGTACGTAAAAATATTTTTATTTACAGACAAATTCTAGGAAATGTTATTGAGTGAAAAAAGAGAAGAGAGTTTCTTCTGGTTTTTGAGGTCTATAAAAGATACAAAAGCTCATGACAGGTCAGAGCCATGAACACTGGTCTTCCTCCAAATTGTCAGCGTTTTAAAGCTTCCCAGAGTTTKCAACTGTAAAAACTGAATGAGACCTGAACAAATAATAAAAAAAACATGTCTACCTCATATGATGCAGCAAAAGAGATATACAGTATACAGATGGGAAAATTGGATTGGACGTCTGAATGGAAGGGGACAAGAGAGCAAAGAGATTAGTAAGCAATTTAATGTGGAGAGCATAAAAAGATGAATGGAATAGGAAGGACAAGTAAAAGTATAATTTCATCATCAAAGCACAGGAAGTGGGTAAAAAGTCAAACCTAAAAAGGCAGAAGAATAGCCCCCCATTGTTGTGACAGTACAGAGGGAACAGTTCAGACTTCAATACATCAGTTTGGCATTTGGAGTTTGTGGTAATTTGTGCTTGTTTGGTTCTTTTTGCCTCGATCAGGTCTTCCTCTCAGTTTGAACACAGCGAAACACAGAACTTACTCCTTCACTGATGTTTTAACATAACCTGAAGTAAAAAAGGTGCCTCATGTGGCTGACATCCAGCATTAAACTCCAGGTGTCAGAGCACGAAGGCTGCATGTTTTATTGTTCCTCCAAGGCATTTTCATTAAGGTAATATTATGTTCCTGTACCATCAAGACCTTGTGGGTCTGACATCAAAGATTTAATATGAAGTCACTGCCCTTTTCACAGAGAGAACATGATTCTTTGTGTGCAACTTTAATTGCCTACAACAAATAAAACCTTCAAATGCCTTTAAACRCTTGTCATGGATAAATCCTGGACTTTTACAATAAATAAAAACTTGGGTTTCATTTTCTAATATGCATTCGGTCACTTCCTTTTTTTAAAAAATCTGCACGCACAAAAGTAAAATRTACAAGTATAATAAAGATAAAAGAAGTTCTTGGAAACTATCCAYAAATGATGGCAAGAATAAATAAATGATTTCTATTTAGTTTTTGGGACAGGAATTAGCAGATTTTCAGCTTGATTGGCCTTGACTGGCATGAGCTACTCACCAATACAAATTATTATGTCAGTCAAAAGGGTCAAATATTTCACAGAAAACAAAAACAATTTTTTAAACAAATACTATATTTTTACACTTTTTGTACTATTTGTTTGACACAAGGACATTAAATATTGTATGAAAAGTGACTAATAACTTTTTTGTTTGTTTGTTTTATAATGAAATTACAAACTGATTGACTTTTCTGTACTTGGCCTGTTACCTCAGAGCAGCAGTGTTCCATYATGGTTCATTAGATCCACAATGTTGCAGTTGTTTTCCTGCTCCAACACACAGTGGCTGAATTAACACTTCATGTCATCATTTTCTGCAGAAAGCCCTTCATCGCTAATTAAGATTTGCAAACGGCACAAAAGGAATAAAACAAGTTTGCTGAAGCAGGAAAAAAAAGTTTAAACATGAAGGTTAGTGGTCTTCAAGGATCAGGACTAGACAAAGCTGTCTTAGAGTCTTCCTACGACGATAGTTTGTTTTTTCTGTCTGGTTCTAGAAGGGTTATTGTCTGTTCAAAACCAGTAAATGATTGCATTTGTTTCCTTTTATTGTTACACCAAACCCATATTGAACTGTGACCTCAAAACTGAGGCACATGTCAAACCGATTTCTATTCATCCCCTAAGTCTACACTTATTGTACGTCTTTAAGAACAAGGAATCTTGACATTTCCCTTTTTTCAGCACACCACAGGGAGATTCAGTGGAGCCTGAAGACACCCTACAGTCAGACAGCACCCTGWCTTAACACCTCAAATCTGAACTCCATGGGTTTTACAAGCCCTTTATGCCTCAGCTGAAATAAATCAAGCATTGTGCTTGGCAATGCAAAATGCAAATCAGTGTTACAATATGATTATCCTTAAATATTTCTCTGTGCACTCTATTGAACGAAAAAGACTGCCCCTGCTGATTGAGCCAATCATTTGTTCCCTTTCCACTGTGACAGTAGGGAAACAGATCATTCGTAGACGTTTTCTCCAAATGACTGGAGCATCCCCATGCAGCAGAGCAAGCCACTGAAAGGACAACACACAGAAAATAAAACAAAGGCCAATACAAACTGCTTAACAWGCTAATTGTTCTTTTCTGAGCTTATTTAGGTTTTATTTATTAAATTTGTTGTGGTAAAAATACACATTTTTCTATTTTGTTATTCATCATCTTGCCTGGATAAAGTGCACTGACACATTGTGTTGTCAGCTTGCATCATTATTAGTCACTTATTTTGTCATATGCTGGAGTCAAATGTATTACAGATTAACCAGTAGTAACACTCTTCAAGCAAGCATACAAATATACAGATTAAAAATAAAGGCGTTTGCAAACAATGAATTGCTTTACTTGAAAAAAAATCTGAGCAGACACATTGTAGTTGAATACAAATGTTTCGGATTCAACTATCGAGGTGAAAAAAATTTCTACATCACTGACTGTGACTATGACAGCTTTTTCTGTTGGCAGTGGCATGACAGAAATAATCCACAGGGTATATAAATTTGCTGGTTTAAGTGGTGTACCAAATGATGGAATGGTAGCATACAGGAAAAGGTTGTTTAGAGTTCATCTACTAGCTTCAGACAGTGCTGGTCGGCCAGACTCRGCAGCTTGGCAGTATGTGGCCTAACAAGCACAGATCCCCTGGTGTCCCAATCCAGAGTCAGGTTGGATGATGTGCTTGGCCAGGCATAGTTTTCACATATGCCAGGGTAAACTGGGAATCTGCTTTGCAGTCCAAAACATTAAGGCTCCACATAATCAATAAGGAATGGAAGGGGGGAAAAGCCAGATGGAAAGCTTTTTATTATTTTGACTCAACTCTAAATTCAAGAGAATCAAAAAGGAAATTTTTGCAAACGAAAAGAAACACCAATGTACTTCAGAAGGAAACATTTTTGTACAGATATGGAGGGGTTCCAACTACTTCTGTCACACCTTGAACATAACATCATAAGCATGCAATACCGCAATATTTTTGCAAGATCTGTTAGAGCTCAGATTTGTCTACTTTAAATCGGTTTGACTCTAAAAGTTAACCAAATCTAAATGTAAATGTACAGTTTATAATTATTTTAACACAATTTGTCAAATATTTGATGAGAGAGTTGACTCCAATGGTTAGCACCAAGGTTTTAAGCCAAGTTGTTGCACATCTTTGTTGTCGTCAGTGTGCCTGTGGCAATGCTCCGCTTTGGTCACACCAAATTTTAGGTCCGTTTGTGTAAAATTGGCTAAAGCATTAGTGTGTTTCTTAATATTGCCTAACTGTGGTGACTATATTTAATGTGATTAATCAAGTGATTATTTTGTGCAAGTTTTAGTAAAATCTGTTAAATGGTGCATGAAATCCTTTACTAACGGCACAGACTAACAAGCATGCACACATCAGTGGCAAAAACATTATCACTCATGCTCTTTATAAGCAATATTAAGAAGTGGTTCATCATTTTAATTTTTATCCCATTCATAGCTTCTCCTTTGAGTCATCCACCCAGCTTGTCTCCTTAGTATGAAATATAGCCCCTAAGTTACAATTCTTTGTTACACTGACTTTTGGTCTCATAAGAGATAAGACAAGCAGCTACATTATTCGAAAAGAGAGAAAAAAAACATGCTTTAACTCCATGAAGACGGTACAACTAATAAAGTTGAAATTAAGTCGAATAAAAGAAATGATGACATGGAATAAAGGTCTTTTCATGACGAGTAATTAAGTTTTCGCATGTTCATTTGCTGCTGAGCACAACCTACCATACAGAGCTCATTTATTCACTTGTTTCCTGCTTGGCTTCCTCCCCTCTTTCCGCTTGGCTTTTGTTATCTCATCATGTCCCCTCCGTCTCCCCCCCCCACCTCTGTCCTTTTCTTTGAGCAAATTTAATCATCCACTTCACTCCCTAAGTCTTCCTTTAACAACTCCTCACTCCAATAATGCTTCGACATCTGAAGGGCTTAGTGAGCGCAGTGAAAGGTAAATACTTTACAACATTTTTCGGAACCATAAAAAGGAGTTGTTCTATCAGGGTTATAAAAAAATAAATAAATAAAATACGTGGGGTTTAATAATGTCAGTGACTCACGGCAGAGCTATGCACCTGCTTCTTAGTGGAGATTTTTACAAAGTCGGCTGGCCGCCGCTGCACTGAGTGATGTGTGGGTCGGCGGAGGCTTTGCTGTGTGGGAACACTTGATTGCATTTAAGGGTGAAATGTTGAGGGGCTGTCAAGTGTGTTTCGCCTGTTTGTGTGCGGCTCGGCATTAACGTGTGCGCACGTGCATCTCTGCAGCAGTGCGATGCAGCACATTGTTGGTCTGCTAGCGTGTTATTAATGTAATTACAGTAAACTATAATCAATGTCCCAATTTTAGAAGTGTTTGCCTTTTCAACGAACAACAGGCTGGTTGTGCTACAACCCTCCAGGAATACAATCCAGTTATTATTCTTCATTTTCTTTAAAGAAAAACAGCATGTTGTGTTTATAATCCATTTTTAAAAGCAAATACTATTTTTAGAATGTTGGAAGACAAGAAGCACAGATATGAAAAATAAAAGCACTCAGGTTAGAGTTAGCTTGGGTTTTCGGGGTTATCCCGTAGTTACTTTATTATACAATATAATGGAATTTATTCACATTCCTTTTCATTGTTGCCACTGTGCTGCTCATAATACGAGACAAAGTGAAGATTTGACACAATCTACTTGTTTTCTTAGAAACTTTCACATTTGATAACGCACTGTATTCAAATACAGGATCTGGGTCTGAATTGTTTTTTGATTTAAACATTTTTTGTTGCATAGTCCCCTGAGAAAACTTTAATTTTTAATTGATGCTATAAACCAAATTAAATYAGTTATCTTCTGAACAGTACCAACTTAAATCTTCAGTTTGTTTTAATGGCCTGGAGGCCAGGCTGATAYTCATACGACACATTTTTAAGTAAAGTATATTGCTCCTTTGCCAAAGTCAGGTTTATACATCAAATGTCTCGTTTACTTCAARTGATCGGGCATATTTAGCTAAAAGTGTAACCAGATTTATTAAAGGTCCAACAATGGATTAAAAATATATATCCAAATTGATCTTGTCTGCTCAGATAACTTGTTTTGGAAAATTAAACATGGTTTAGTAAAAAAATGATAATAATAAAAACTTTTAAATTAGTCAAATTTGATTAAAACATAAGAATACACTTAATTAGTACTATTCATGAATACACTAAATGTTCATTTTGTTTTGCAATATTAAAATAAATCACCTATTCTTGGAAACTAAAAAACAATCAAGCCTGCAGTGAACAAATCAGAGCACATTGTGTTTGACATTAGCTTTTCCTTTGGGATTAGATTTATTATTCTTATGCAGAAATGTAGAAAAAGTGTTGTCCAGCAAACAACTCCAACAATTATTATTTCAACTTTGTTGTCTAATTGTGTCAAATGCATAATTAGAAGCCAGGCTGAAAAATAAAACAGTTCTAAGCTTCATGAAAGTTTGAAATCTAATTAATTAGAGTTTTAAAGGTCGGGGG
>NW_013952424.1:2160840-2167747 GCF_001266775.1 Austrofundulus limnaeus
AGTCTCCACTTTGTGCATTTTTCAAATTTCGCCTTGGGGCGGAGTTATCTTTTCACAGGGGGGGTAAGATACACTTTAAGTTCTGCAAAGATCTCATGCAATGTGAAGCAGTTAACTCTCTCTTTCAGCACAACATTGGCAGCATTTCGGCAGTTTGGATGGAGTATGTTGAGGCCTTGTGTTACAGTCATTTTTTTGTTTGTTTGTTTGTTTTTTGAGTGTTGTGTGTCCCCACTCTTTACCTCTATGGCTTCTTCTCACTACCAGTCTAACCCGTGATATTTCTGTCTAAGTGGGGGATTTGGATGGGACAGCTGCCCCGTCATGGTGCCATTACAAAATGTCTGATTTGTGTGTTTGTGTCAACCTGAGTGTCTGCTGTGCACATGTTGTGATGTCACAGACAGAAAACTGGCTTTACTTTGACAAGCCTCCACCCCCCTTCTGAGAGCCTCTGGGCTGTGCAGTGACCCCATTTTATCACTAAACTTCAGAAACACCCCCAGCTGGGCTTAACGGGTAGGGGAACGGCTCTGGGTTGACGGTGATTCTGAAATTTATCCACACAAACAGCACAAAAGTGTATAAAATGACTAAAAAACAAGAATACTGAATGTATAATCAAGTGGAAAAAATGTTCATCATAATATTTGCCCTTCAAAAAAACTGACACTTTTTGCAYGAGTGTTTTATAAACCGTCGTTAATAACGACTTTCAGTTAATTATAGTAAATTATGTACTTTTTTCCCCTCATAGAGTTTTAATTACAACATTTGCTGGAATCTTAAGGAACACATTTTAAGTACAAACCATAAAGACRCTTATTCTTTGTCAGTACATCATTTTACAATAAATTACTTGCAGCAAACAGAGCAGTGGTGGTGAGACTGAGGAGATGTGATTTAATGAGTCGGGGTTCCGTGTCAGTTTTATCTGTAGGCTGACAGGTCCTTTAAATTCAAACTTTTTAATTCACAGCACAGGCAGCTTTTGTGTTCAGGTTAACTTTCTCCTCGTGTATAAAATGTTGCATTTCTTTATATGTTGTAGTGTCAGAAACAAATAGCAGCTGGTTTTATATATTCAAAACTTTGCAGTCCTGAGACATCAAATATTGCTCATTTAAGAAGGTACTTTACTAATTAAGCACAAGTTCACCTTATAATTAGCAACATTTTCAATTTTTTGCATATTTTTCTTTTTAAAGGGATTTAATTTACTTAGTTTATTTATTTTTTTATCATCTGCCACCTTAGGCAAAAGGCAATAATGTTTTCCCAGTGAGTGTTTGGGTTTATTTGTCTGAGCATTAGCACAAATATCTCAGTAAATGGAGCATTTTTAATTAATTATATTAATTGGTAACAGGTCAGGAAATTCTTGATATATAAAGAGCATTTTAGAGARGTTAAATCTTGCAAAAGTAAAAGTGGGCAGAGGTTCTAAAAACGTGTCTAAAAATAGATGAACAATTTCCAAACTCTCATAAAGTAAGCCCTGAAGAATATTTACATCTTGTAAGAAACTGTTCAAATTGAATGCTTGACTGAATGCAAAAAAATTATTATGTTCGCAGTTAAATGTTTATTTTCAAATCTAAAGGCTCCATCTGCCTGTCTGTGCTTCAGAGTCTAAAACAAGACCCATGACCTCATAATTTTTATCAAAACCCTGGCCACACCCCCTGGGGATAGTTCCTCTTATGTCAGCATTGATATGCTGTAATTGTAAACAATTATTTTTTTACACGGCATGAGTGAGGCACATATGAAGTAGAGACTTGTTGATTATCGTAAAGTTTAAAATAAATTACTAAACCCAACGTATTATCTCTAAAATTCAGTTAATCAGTCACAAAATATCCTTCAAACTGATTACCTTTTAGAGTCAGTCTCTTCCAAGATGGCTGCCATAGCTAAGCCAACTTTAGAAACACTGACTTTTCTTATATTGAGTTAAAATTTGTAGTGGAAGTAGCTGAGGATCATTCCTAATAACTTATTGCACCAGTTCTGTTTTTTTTGTTTTGTTTTGTTTTGTTTTGTTTTTTTAGAATAAACCTTGACTGTCTGTTAGCAAAATACATGCCATAAATCACTAAAAAGTATTAATAAAATTGGTAAAATCTGTAATTGACATGTCATAAGATGATGGCATGAAAAGCAGTGGGTGATGTGCATTCCTTAAGGAATGATAGGTCTTTAATATAAAATATTGTAAACACATCCAAGACACGTTTAATCCAGCAAGGACAAAAATATCAAAAATGATTAGTCATTTCAATATATTGTGGTTGCTGCCCTGCCTGTACAGACATGAGTTTTAACTAAGGCTGTCAAAGTTAACCTTATAAGAACACATTTATTTGCTCTTGCAATAATTTGATTCTGAATCCATTTTGTCTGACATTTGTAATAAATTGTTATAATGCACCACGGTTTATTACCAGTTTATTAGTAATTGCAGAATCATAATACCATGAAGCTGTGACATTTAAGTTTTAAGGTTATCATWTCGTCAAAATCTAATGCCATTGTATATCTGGGTCTATTTAGACAATAAATAACTGATTATGAGTAATGTAATCACCTCTGCTGGCGGGTATTTCCCAGCTGCAGCCAGGATGTTCTCTGCTGCAAAAAGAGATGAAGGAGAGGGGATTCAGTTTGATTGCCTGAAACCTGCAAGCTGAAAATATATTTTTCCCTCTATTTTATCTAGAGTTATTTTTTTTCTCTGTGAATCCTACAACGGATCCAAACATCCACTGGTTTCCTGGTTACAGGTGACATTTGCACTTTGTGAAGCCAGCCACTGATACAACTAGTCAAATTCTAATGTTCAGCCCACGTCTAGTTTGTCTGAAGTGGAAACCGGGGATTTAGTGGGATCTTTTAAAGTCAGATGCAGACAATGYGGTGATAAGGTGTAGCCACGGGGGCCAGGGCATAGCCGAACTCTGGCTCCTCCTCGGTCAGTCGGTACTCACTGTACTCTGGCTGCTGAAGGGAAACATCTGTTCAAGCAAGCGGAGAGGATGGACTCAGATAGATGTAAGAACTGCAACTGATTTTTCATTCTGTGTGAGGTATGCCGACTCTGTGCGTGTGTCTCCTGCAAATTTTTGTGGGCTTTTTTCCTCCTCTGCAGCTTCTTTTAAGTCCCTCACTGCAGGCAAGCACAAATATCCCCGAGGATGAAGTGGAAGAAGGGGCTTCAAGATGGCGCAGAGAGAATTGATTAGGACGCACACAAATATGTCCTCATCTGTTCATGCTTCCATCCACACTTTTCTACACACACGTGCATAAATATTACTCAACATGTCTGATATCACTTGTCCTTCAGAAGTTATCTTCTATTTGTCACTCAGTTTTCTCATTTAGTGTCATTTCAAAAGGTCTTCTATTTTCTTGTTTCAAGCAACATTTCCTGCTCTGTTACTCATTTAGTAGAGGACAGTTTTTAATGGAAATCTCATCACTGAATAAAAGAGTTAACCCGGTTCAAGATGGCTGCCACAGGTGGGAGACCTTGGCAAACATAAAAAACCTGAGTCAATCACTTTGACAGATACAGCGGGTAAAATAAGTATTGAACACGTCACCATTTTTCTCAGTAAATATGTTACTAGAGGTGCTAATGACATGAAATTTTCACCAGATGTCGGTAACAACCCAAGTGATCCATACATACAAAGAAATCAAACCATAAATGTCCAGAAATGAAGTTATTTATAATAATGCGGAATGGCACAGGGAAAAAGTATTGAACACATGRAGAAAGGGAGGTGTAAAAAGGCATGGAAAGCCAAGACACCAGCTGAACTCTCTCASTAATTAGAAAGCAAGCCTGCGCCTTGTCAGTGCAAGTTAATATCAGCTGGTTCAGTCCCAAATGATGGCCAGGTATCACACAAGAAACATCTGATGATGGGTAAAAGTAAAGAGCTCTCTCAAGACCTTCACAACCTTATTGTTGCAAAGCATAATGATGGCATCGGTTACAGAAGAATGTCTAAACTTCTGAAGGTTCCAGTGAGCACTGTTGGGGCCATAATTTGGAAGTGGAAATAACATTATTTTACCATAAACCGACCACGACCAGGTGCTCCTCGCAAGATTTCTGACAGAGGAGTGAAAAGAATTATCAGAAGAGTTGTCCAAGAGCCAAGGACCACTTGTGGAGAGCTTCAGAAAGACCTGGAATTAGCAGGTACGATTGTTTCAAAGAAAACAATAAGTAATGCACTGAACCACCATGGCCTGTATGCACGCTCACCACGCAAGACTCCACTGCTGAAGAAACATCATGTTGAAGCTCCTTTAAAGTTTGCTGCACAACATTTAAACAAGCCTGTGTAATACTGGGAGAATATAGTCTGGTCAGATGAGACCAACATTGAACTGTTTGGATGTCATAATACACATCATGTTTGGAGGTCAAATGGCACTGCACATCAGCCCAAAAACACCATACCAACAGTGAAGTTTGGAGGTGGGAACATCATGGTGTGGGGCTGTTTTTCAGCATATGGTACTGGCAAACTTCAAATAATTGAAGGAAGGATGAGTGGAAAAATGTACAGAGACATTCTTGATAAAAATATGCTTCCATCTACCAGGATGATGAAGATGAAACGTGGCTGGACATTTCAGCAAGACAAAGAGCCCAAACACAAAGCCAAGGAAACTCTCAGTTGGTTTCAGAGAAAGAAACTAAAGCTGCTGGAATGGCCCAGCCAATCACCTGACCTGAATCCAACAGAAAATCTATGGAAAGAACTAAAGATCAGAGTTCATAGAAGAGGTCCACGAAACCTTCAAGATTTGAAGACTGTTTGTGTGGAAGAATGGGCCAAAATCACACCTGAGCAATGCATGCCACTAGTTTCTCCATACAGGAGGCGTCTTGAAGCTGTCATTGACAACAAAGGCTTCTGTACAAAGTATTAGATAAATTTCAGTAAGTGTGCTCAATACTTTTCCCCTGTTCCATTCCACATTATTACAAATAACTTCATTTCTGGACATTTATGGTTTGATTTCTTTGTATGTATGGATCACTCGGGTTGTTACCGATATCTGGTGAAAATTTCATGTCATTAGCACCTCTAGTAATATATTTACTGAGAAAAATGGTGACATGTTCAATACTTATTTTACTCGCTGTACTGAACTAGTTTGGAGCTGAGACTGATTGCCAATTTGCCCTTTAAAAGCTGAGTCATCTCATAAGATCCAAGTTTTTTAATTAAACTAGTGCCGTTTGGTTTTGAAATCAACTCTGTCTGTTAGCAAAATATGTAATGACACACTAAGATCTCCTTTGTATTTGATTGAACACTTTGTTATATTAAATCAATTTAACTGACAGAAAGAGTGAAACTCAAAGTAAATAAGGGAC
This sequence comes from Austrofundulus limnaeus, assembly GCF_001266775.1. Lineage (NCBI taxonomy): Eukaryota > Metazoa > Chordata > Actinopteri > Cyprinodontiformes > Rivulidae > Austrofundulus > Austrofundulus limnaeus. The sequence continues at coordinate 2,166,248 of NW_013952424.1, forward strand.
AACATGACCAAAGCGGTAAACAAAATGTCTTTCAGTGTTTCTCCTCAAGGCCAGTCTGCAAGAATTTCTCTTGATTTTTCAAATTATTTTAACTTAATGAGGACTTTATTACTGCCAATTTTATCTCTCAATAGAAACAGAAAAATAAACACATTTGTTTAAAAAAAAGCTCTGAATCTGAGTGTTGTGTGCCAGTGCTGCTTAAAAGATTTCAGTCAATCTGTTGCCAAGCAGGGCTTGCTGTGTTTGTAAAGAGCCTTTTCATTGCACTTTGAGTTTGTGCAAATCGCTTTAAATAAAAGCGGCTGTTAAATTATAGATTAAGCACAAACCAGAATTGCACTTGTGATGAAATTATTTCTTTAAAAGAGATGCTGGCAGACAAGCAATTGATGCAGGCTTTTTATTTTACTCTCATTATAATGTTTTAAAGCCGAACTGAGCTTGTTCTCAGTAACGCAGCCTTCAGACATATGAGCACTTTTAAGATTTAGGTCCTCACAAAGTGACATTAGCAGAGCACTCAAACATACTTTAGTTGGTCTGAGGTCCACTTATTGGTATTCAGTACATAATGCCAGCCCACTTTGATCTCTGTCCTGCTCATGTTCTCCCTTCTCGACCTTTTCTTTACCTTCTGCCACCAGCCACTATTTACCTCATTGACAGTTTGTCCATACTTCAGTCCAATTTGCATGACAGCCTTGGTTACACTGTCCTTTAACTCAAGGTGGAAGTGGAACTTTTTTGACAACTTCATCAACCAAATGCAAACTGACTGCAAGTTTGCATTTAAATGATTAAGACAGAGAAAATGACAGGCCATCAAAACAAGAAAAAAATGTTTTACTGATGAATAGAGGATAAATYTAAAAAGATTAGATTCTGTTTAGGATGTTAGTGATACCATAGTCATGCAAATCTATGGTTTTCCAATAAGTGCAATTAGGGATGGGTACCGAATTCAATACTTTTTTATGCATAGACCGAATTCTGTCAGTACTACCAAGTATCTATTCACATAACATCAAACGGTACCATATTTCGGTACCTAAACGCATCATTGCGACCGGTTTGGTGTAAGAGTGGTGAGTTTTCCATGCTTGTCCTGAACGCAGCATCACGCAAAAGCGTAATGACATCAGCAGCCGCTGGTTCAGAGGCAGCAGAGCTCGGTCTGAATGTAGCTGAAAGCCTTGCAGCTCCTGGAGTAAAACTCGCCGAACAGACCGCCTCTGAATTATCTGGTGGATTCATTATTTTGTGAGCACGATGTTCGCTTGCTCAAAGTAAATAAAGTGCCGCCACTTTCTTTATTTCATCAGCCATTAAACAGAGACCGGCAGAGGAAAACAACAGAGGTGCTTCCTGACAGTCTGAACACGTCTGACCTGAAAGAGCCCAAGCAGCCAGCTAAAGTGTTGGACACATTTTGGATGCTCAAAACGTAGCTTGAATAACTTTTATTTATTTTAACTCCATCCTCTTTTGCTTATTTGA
>NW_013952424.1:2167810-2172352 GCF_001266775.1 Austrofundulus limnaeus
GTGTGTGTGTGTGTGTGTGTGTGTGTGTGTGTGTGTGTGTGTGTAGTTGCAAGTATGGGAGCACTGAAAAGATCTCAGCCCCTGACTACACAGTATCAGGCTATCCAATAAAACTAGGATTACGGGAGTAGGATTGCTGAGTGAAGAGAGGTCTGCTGTCTTTGGGACATCATTACAGCATGGAGCGACGGCAATCTTTTGGCAGCGCACTCATGCAAATCCTAACGGTCCGGCCCAGGAGGTGCCCGTGCCGAGAGACGTGCTGACTTAAGAGAGTGCCATTAAACCCTCCTATATAGCCATATAAACACGCACGCAGATACATACACCCCCACCACCACCTGCAGCAACAATAAATGCATTGGTGCACTTACCATCGTACACACAAAGCCAGCACAGCTTCTACCTGTGMTTACATTAGCCACCTAATGTAATGATGGCCAAGGTTTTGACTGCTCGCCATCCTCGAGGGCAAGACGCCACAGGYTGTCACGCTGCAGAAAGATCAGTGCAATTAAAACTGACACACAAGTGCGTAAATTAATCCAAAATTAAGTTTTGAAAGCAGCGGTACAAGAGAAAAAGGACATAAAAGGAGTAAAGCAGCCGTTTAGTGCCTGCATTAGCAAGCCAGAGGCAGCGTCTCCAGCGTTGATTTAGGTTTTAAATGGTGTTCCAAGCACAATCTTCTAAATATTTCAAAGCATAAACAACTTTAATGGCTCTGAGTTATACAACCAACTACTTGTTAATGATAACCATTTTTAATAGAAAGTGCATATGTCTTGAGAAAATGGTCTGTATGTAAATGTACCGTTGTTGTACACTTGCTCTAAGTGTCTGTGCAAAAAGTATAGATGTGAGGAGGAGGGAAAAGCTTTCAAACGTGTAATTATTCATTACCATGTTATAAAAAGAAACAGATTGAAAACATTAGTCAAAGTATCTGGGTGTCTTGTTCACGAGTGATGGTAGGTTTGAGTGGGAGATGGATTGACGGATTTGGGCCTCGTCCTCAGTAATGAGGGTGTTGCTTTGGTCAGTCGTGATGAAGAAAGAGTTGAGTCAAAAGGCAAAGCTCTCAATTTACTGGTCTGTCTTCATTCCAACCCTCACCTAAGGTCATGAAGCATGGATCGTGGCTGAAAGAACGAGATCCTGGATACAGGCGGCCGAAAAGAGCTTCCTTCGTAGGGTGGCCGGGCTCAGCCTTAGAAATAGGGTGAGGAGCTCCGTCATATGGGTGGAGTTTGGAGTAGAGCCACTGCTCCTCCACATCGAAAGGAATCAATTGAGGTGGTTAAGGCGTCTCATTGGGATGCCTCCTGGATGCCTCCCTTTAGAAGTGTTCCGGGCACGTCCCACTGGGAGGAGGCCCTGGGGAAGACCCAGGACTCGCTGGAGGGATTATGTATCCTCTGGTCTGGGAAYGCTTTGGGGTCCCCAAGAACGAGATGGAAAGTGTTGCTGGGGAGAGGGATGTCTGGGTTTCTCTCCTGGACCTGTTGCCTCCGCGACCCAACTACAGATACGCAGAAGAAGATGGAGATGGAGATGAAGCGATGAGAAAAATCTGGAATTGTGACTATTTGCTTTCAGATGTAGCTACTTCTGCCCTTGGATAATGCCAGGGATTTTGTTGGGTTTAGTCATGTGTATGATTAACTAATTATACCAACCAGGAGCTAATAATCATCATTCTCATATGCTGACTGAAACATAGTCATTAAATGAAACAGATGCAGGTGTGTAGGAGGCTTAAAACTGAGCAAGGAATGATAAAATTTGGATATTACGGTGAGGCAGTGGAGGCGATCTGTGTCAGAGGCCAAACACCATGGAAACACCGAGCACAGCAACAAGACACTGGGTAGTTACACCACATCAGCTCGATCTCTACCACGGAAAGGCTTCAAAGCAGACTGAAGTCTCAAGATATGTCGTCCAAGCTCGTTGAAAGAAGCACAAAGAAACCGACATCAGTGTGGAATGWAGACCCAGTGGGCCATCAAGAATGAAAAAGAAAAACCTTTTCAGATTCAGAATACATCCAGCAGTGCTACCACCTTAGAACTTACAGAAACCTTTGGGCCCATTCACTGTCCTGACACATCTAATTAAAAGTGATCTTTAATATATATACTGTATTACAACAAAATGCCTCCAACACTATATCAAACCACGCACAAAAACGTAAGAACTGGGGCACAGAAAAATAAGAGCAGATGGACYGATGAGTCAAAATTTGTAACATTTGGTTGTAGCAGAAGGCAGTTTGTTTGCCTTTCTRCAAATGGAGTTGGGGATTTGGTCAGGATTAATGGGGTCCTTGATGCTGAGAAATACTAGTGGATACTTATCCATTATTCTTGGTTTTTATCTGCAGCTGGATAATCACCCTAAACATACAGTCAATGGCATTAAGAACTAACTCCAGTGTAACAAGGAATCCTGAAAGTGATGTCATGATCCTAACATCAATGAGTTTGACTGGGATTACATGAAAAGATCTGAACTTTGCTCCACAAAATGTTTGAAAAAGACATCGTATGGACATAAACAGGCATTCCACAATCTAAAGAAGTTAAACAGATCTTATTTTCATTGCAAAGAGAGCTTAAGGCTTGTCGTTAGCTTAATGCTCTTTGATGAATAGTGAGATTCTGAGTCAGAGAGCATTGACAGCTGAATGGCAGTGTGCTGTGTTGGTGCTCTGCCAGAGCACTCACGGGTCAATTAGGTCACATCAACTGAGTTTTCAAAGAGCATTTAGCTTGATTTTTTTTCTTTAATTATCAGCAGACAACACAGCACATTATCTTTATGGCCCAGACAGGAAACGTACTCGGAGAACATCACTAAATGTCTCAATAAGTGGTGTGAGACAATCAGGCTGACCTACTTTCATCGTAAAGAACTTCAATGAACTGGTTTTTCAATGCCACAAAATTACTTATTTCATTTTCTGTTTTATAAAATCAAAAAGGTTCTGACTTTGTGGCTTTTAATGTTCCTTTGTATACCAAAATCCAAGGMGTAATAAGATGAACTAAATGTATTCACATTTTAATCTAGATAAAAGACCATAAAGGAAAAGACAATGTGCACACACACACAATTAAGGGGGGGAGGGGAACAAATGTTGCTGTTCTGAATGTATCAAGGCTGTTTTTGCATCATACATATTAAATAATCAACCACCACGTACAAACTGAGATGGTAATGTTTTAACCATCTGACACAGTGGGAGTTTAGCATCCCTCACGTTGTCCTGATGCCTCACTCACAGCAGACAGAGCACTTCCTTGCAGAAACCATGGAGACAGCAACATAAACTAGATTTGAGTTCAGAGAAAATAAAAACTTCATAATACAGTATATGGTTGTAGAACAAAAATAAAGAGAATTTGGCTCAGTCTTCAAACACTTTATGTTTTGTGAGGGAATATTATCAAATTCCTAACTGTCAAGTAAAAATAAGCATTTAAGCTCATGGCTGCTACTAGAATATATGATTAATCAAAGTTCCACGTTCAAGGTGCACATCTAMAGAAAGGTAAGCATTAGTGATGAGAGCCCACGTTCAGGAGGTTGTTCAGGGAGTCTCAGACGAGATTAAAATTTARTGGGTATTGTCTGTAATTCAGATTTAAAATGACAAGTCTCTTGTACTGATTATTGTGCAAGTAAGTATGCATTATTCTGTTGGAGCATCCTGAAGGCTAAATATGCCGTTATGAAATAATGACAGAACTGAAAATAATATAAAATCAACCATATTTCAAAGGGAATATACTAATAAATGAATAAAAGAAAATGATCAAAGCTTCCATACATTCCTTTAGGCCTTCTTCTAAAAGCTTCATAAACAACTGAAGTCATTTAGAAAATGTGAAATATTTGTTTTTTTTTCTCTGTTGCAGATTATCTTGAGTAATATCCAAAACTAAATGTTACTTGACTAAAATATTTATTTTTCCTCAGACAGCTGCAGCTTATTTACTGTCTCCCKTTTTCACCTCAAATACGTGAGGAGAGTGAAAGTCAGTGAAAGTTAAAAAAAAGGAAAAAAATGCTTCAAGGAGAAATGATTTGGTAGCAAATGAAGCAGCGAGATTTACGGCATCCAATTACAGTAATGATGTAAAGAACCCCTTGAATGAAAAGGGGGGGGGGGATCTTGTTTTGACCTTTTTCACCTGTCCATATGCTGTTTTTTATGTTCCCGAGGACATATCAGTTAAATAAGCTTTCACTGAGCCCCACCCTAATGAATACTTGGCTCTTTCATCTTCTGTTCTGTATCAGGGCTATAATTTACAAAATGCAGTGGCCTTCTAAATAAGACAGATTGATTTGACCATTTGTGTCAATTGATTTGAAACAGTTTAATCTTTGGATTAAATTGATCATCACAAAAGAAGTTAAAAAAATACTTTTTAAGTCAATTATAGGCTGTAGTTTATAAAAATGCAGGATTCTAATGTCATATATTTGAAATTCTTAACCAAAGAAACAATCCAAAAATAAGGCATTTTTTAA
>NW_013952424.1:2172770-2180344 GCF_001266775.1 Austrofundulus limnaeus
ATATATATATATATATAACATTTTCACCAGTGCACTGTAGCTGCCTCTTTGTGATGGGTTGCAATGAAGTGAAGCTTGTTGTTTTGGGGGTTTTTTTTTGTTTGTTTGTTTTTTGGAAACATTGTTCCATTCTTGTCTGTTAGGAGTCTAACTGTCCTGCGTTTTCTTTGCCAGACTTTTCATTTTTTAATGATTTCAACAGGTGAGAGGTCTTGTAATCCTGAGGCTGGGAATTTGGTAGACAAATATTGAATATAAAGCAGAATCTTTCATGTCAGTTCTGTGCTGATCCCTGCAGAAGTGAGCAGCCAAAAGAAAAACAATGTTCCGTTTTGAATTAAATATGAGTTTATGAGATTTGCAAACTGTTGCATTTTGTTTTTATTTACTTTGCATAAGGTAGCCCATAACATTTTCAGAAATGGGGTTGGAATTGAGAGAACATGCTCAAATTTTGACTGTAGAACCTGAGAGAAAAGACAAACTTTTCCTGTATGTTTGTGCCTTACTAGTTTGTCTCTGTACACACTCAGTGACGCATCTTGACAATTACAGCGTATGGCACTGAAAGCCTGGAGCCACATCCCTGCTGGACCAGCATCCTGCATCACTCTTGTCTCCGTACAGAGCGCATAGAGGACACAGCTCACACATACACACAAACTCACAAGAAGTTGTGCTAAAATTGTATAGGACAGATGCATACTCAGCTGGAGAGCGAAAGCTAAAAGCATCAAAGGGCACACCTAAATCCACCGTCGCATATAGTGTGATGAAGGAAAGAAACAAAATGGATGCCTAAGCACAAATAAATAAGAGAATTCGACACAGAGCACAAATACACTGTAACCTTGACGGGGTGTCAACAAATTTTAACTTTAGAGCCACTCACACCAAAAGAAATGTAAAAAAAAAAATCCAAACCCAGGGCAAGATCTGGAGCTTAAATGCAAAGAGAAGTAATTTAAAGTGATGTGTAATTAATCTGCAGCTGATTAAGAAATTAATCAGAGAAAAGGAGTGAGGAGGAAATGAGAGAAGGAGCTGATCTGAAATGACCTCAGATGAGGCTGGGGCTGCTGTTTGGTAGTTGGTGGCCGACGACATGTGCGTTTGACACAAATCAGTCGTGACATTTCCTTGGTAAGGCAAAGTTACATGGCCTCGGATATAAAACATTAAAATTGCTCCTGTCTCACTTCCACCATGTCATTTCTTTGATATGTGGATAATAATTAGAGACGCTGGCTAGTATGTATAATTGAGTAGGCCTGAGTGCCTTTAATTCAGCTCAAATATTTACCAAAATAACAGATTTAAGCCTTTACACTTCAAAATATGAAAATAGATTTGGGCAGATATGTTATTTCCAAATACTGAGCAGATCACTTGTATTCATCTGTTTTTTTTTTCTTTAAAGAAGAGAAAACTCTACTTGTTTGAAACGTGTGATAAGAAACAGAGTTCAAACAGTTCCAATCTCTGGTGTTTTCAGCAGGAAGAGAAAACACAGCCTGTCCTGACTATTCACACAACAACCCATCTATATTGACTCTGTGGCCTTCGTGTTCAATGTGCACACACCTTACTGATTCACTTCCCCCACAAAAGCATTCTGAGACATTGATTTTTGTTTTCTTCTTGTTGTATACAGTCTACTTTTATCTCTCTCTTTCGCTCTCTCTCTCTGTCTCTCTCGCATTCTCACTTTTAATCTTTCTATCAATGCTTTTATCTGCTTATGCTTCAAGTGTGAAGCTGTGAAAAGGGACACTTGTGGAAGATGAAGGACAACTTCAGCATCCTTATCTAATCATTTATGCTCAGGCAGCCAATTCCTGAGCTTTGATCGTGGCTCAGAGCCGGATAGCAACGAGCTAAACGGAAGCGACGTTCGATGCTGGAGCTGCGAGCTGCTCCCATTAAAAAAAAAAAGACAAACTCACAATGTCAATTTAAATCACCAAAGCATGTGGGCTCTATTAAGCATTTGTTTACCTAAGTAATTGAACAGCAGAGCTAGTTTGATTGCCATCTCCAGAGACTTACAGCTAAAAAATTAACAGGCATAGTTCTTGAAGACCAAAAAAATAATAACTGCAGTATTTTTTATGTATTTCTTATATTGTTCACTTAAACTAAATTACTGGATCTTGCATTTCAAATGTAAATGTCATTTAAACTTCAAATATTACAGAAATGAAATAAATTTCTACCAGTCATTTGTATTTCAAATTAAAAAAAAGTTTCTCCTCATGATTTAAAGTAAACTTTTTAGCACAACCCGGGCGTCTTGAGAAATTGCATTAGTCACACCGAACATCAATCAAAACTGACATTGATTCTCAAACAACAATTCCACACCACTCTGCTATCCTCATCCTCTCGTTTCTACGTGCCGCGGTACAGAAGATCAATGTGTCGACACAACAAAGCCGGGGTGGTGGCCTTCCTGCTGCATGACAAGGTGGGAAGATATTGAGTGCCTGGCCCCTGATCTCGGCGGTGAAGACGAGCCCTCGAGGGAGGGAAGAGGAAACGGAAGCAAGCAGACGGAGAGATAAAAGAGCTTGAGACAAGTGATAGCGTCAAGTCTAAAGATGAAGAGTAATGATGGGAAGAGAACGAGATAGGGAAGACCGAGGCCTTCAGGCCACAGAGTGAGAGACAGGAAAAAGTGTGTGTTCTCAGGAGAAGATGAGGTGGGTAAACTGGAATGAATAGATGACTGAGAAAAAAAAAACAGTGAAAAAAAGTATTTGAATTTTTAGGCAATGAAAAGAAAGCCCACAATAGTCAGTGAAATAACTAAAAACTGACAAATGTAATAAGAAAAATGTGTTAAAAAACAGCTAATAAAAATCAGACATAGCTTTTGAATTGTGGTTCAACAAAACTTTTTAAAACTGGCCTTGACAAAAAGAACAGAGTGTTTTGTTGTACCTTTCAAGGAAACCATTACAATAAAGTGATTCCTGTAACTTTCTAAGACTTCTGCACTTGTATTTTGTACAAGTATCCAGATGTTTCAGGTTTAAAATATCTGCATGCTTTAGCTCTGTTTTTGTTTTTAGCCATTTTTTTAGTGTTTTTAGCTGTGTGATGAGGCATTATCTTGTTGGAAGATCCCCGACCTGTGACTGAGACTAAGCTTTCCTGAACCTGGAGGCACATTTTTCATCCGAACGCCTTGATAGTCTTGAGATTGTWTTGCACCCTGCACAGATTCACTACACCCTGCGCCTGATGCAGCAGAGCAGAACACGACTCTGTCATGTTCCACTTTAGGTACTGCCTTTGTAGCTTTCATTCTGAGAGCATACAGCTGATGTGTCTTGTTGCTAAAGAACTCCAGTTTTGTCTCATCCATCTAAAGGACATTCTCTCAGAAGCTTTAAGGCTCATMAGTGTGCATTGTGGCAAATTCTAGTCTGGCTCTTTTATGATTTGATTTCAGCAGTGGTGTCCTCTTCYGTTGTCTTCCATTAAGTCCACTTTGGCTCAAACAGTGATGGATGTTGTGATCGGACACTGATGTACCTTAACCTTGACGTTCACCTAATCTCTTTGGAAGCTGTTCTGGACTCTTTGGATCCTGTCTGTATTGTCTGTCTTTAGGCCTGCAGCGATAAGCAATAAATCAATTAATCGCTAAATCGATAAATTCAAATGAGGTTGGAAATTTTCATTTGMCTGCTTSTTTGTTTWCTTTGTGTCTCCCTCTTTTCAACGAAGAGGAGTGAACTTTTAAGTCAGGTGTTTGCCGGGGTATGATCTCCAGCCTGTGAACAGGCATTTAGCTAGTGGATTGTCTTCAGTTTTCCAATAATTTCTTTCAGATGGGGATGCCTCAGGGCACCCTCAGGGCACCRTGCCAAACCTYATTTCTGCTGAGTTTTTTTAACACAAYGTTAATTTTGTAAACTTCATAASCAGCGTGCAAGGTGACTGCAATTATTTTATGGAGCTAGACAAAGACAGATACAGAATTAATTGTGCCGGCTTGGTAAGGAGATGAGAAGTGATTTTACTAGCCTGGTAAAAACCAGCCCCTCATCCTTTGCTTTGCTTCATACGAGGGTCTGGACTCTCAGCTATAGAGGAGCGATTCTTGCTGGAGGCGTRGCCTCTGTTGAAGTTTAAAATGATTGGATCGGTTGGCTGCGACGTATATGCCAGCTCCACTGTGAAGGAGGCTAAGCTAAGAAGCTAACTGGAAATTGCGTGTGCTGTAAACCAGGGGTTCTTAACCTTTTTGACCTCGGGGCCCAATTTGTTGAACATAAAGTAACACGAGGCCCAGTCAGACATTNATATATATGATGCCTCTCGAGACACAGTGAGTAGTGTGGAGAGACAGTGACAGAGAGAAGCAGAGGCACAGAGACAGGCCAGGTTGTTCTCTGTGTTTCCTGTTGTTGCAATAAAACTCAGCTGATCATCCCACAGAGTACCTTCATTCTTGGACCACATACAGTATTTCTGTCTTTGTTAAATAAATATTGCCATAACAGTTGGCGTTGTCGCAGAGACTACTAGGAGATCGACGGACCAAGGCCACATTGCAGGTGGGCTGATATGAGTGAGATAATTAATCCATAACAAAATTAAAATATAGTTGTATCTGCAACTGTATTTGATAATGTTTTCAACTTTTAAAACATTGCATGATAAAAACAGAAGCTGTACTTCATATTAGTGACAAACTTTGGTGTTTTTTTGACGAGTTACTTTCAGTTTTGCTTCTACTTTTCATTTAAAATAGGTTTCGATTATCGGCAGCTTTCTAAGGTTCTTCTTCTACATATTAAAAAAAAGTTGTTAAACGGCTGAGTGGTGCACTACTGCTACTAGTGGTGAGAAAGTGTATTGCACCTTGTTCAAAATCATTGGGGTCCCGTGGCCCTCTGCAGCCCAAAGTTAAAAACTGTTGTTCTTTTGAGGCCCTCAAGGTGGCGCTGGCCCATAGGTTAAGAATCTCTGCTGTAAACAACCCTACTGAGAGGAGAAAAGTACCGAGCCGAACAAGACGACTGTAAATAAGAGCTGCTGCTTTGTCAGAAAAATTTATTTTAATTTGGAAGCCTTATCAACACAGACTGGCTTCATTCACTTCCTCCACTGCCTTATGCTAAACTAACTAGCAGTCACTGCGCAGAAAATCGACATTCTGTTCTATGATTGACCCGAATGAAATGCTCCCGAAGAAATCCTTGTCTATGGGAGAAATCCCAGATGGAACAGTGAAAAGAAACTAGAATTGAGCGGAGCTGTGTAAGAAGCAACGGGCCAGGATACAATTTTACAGCTTCAGCAGCTGTTGTTGCTCCATTCATAATTTTAGGTAAATTTAGCAAAAAACAACATAAATTTCTTAAGCGGCGCGTAGGTTATCACAGTTATTCTATAAACCATGGAAGACATAAAAAAGATTTGTGCCAGCTTGGATAGAGGTGGTGGTTGTTTCCCCAATCTCTGGTCCAGGTCTGTTCATAGCTTCTTTTTAAGTACATAAATTTTGTAAACTTCTGTAATATATTAGTTTATTGTGGTTTTCAAACAATATTATAATTTATCGCAATTATTTCTGAGACAATTTATCATCTAGTAAAACTTGTTATGGTGACATNTCCCAACTTCCGTAATATATTAGTTTATTGTGGTTTTCAAACAATATTATAATTTATCGCAATTATTTCTGAGACAATTTATCATCTAGTAAAACTTGTTATGGTGACATTCTGTCTCTTAAATATGTAGCAATTTTCTATTTACAGCAACAKTCAGGTGGYTWCAGTCCTGTRGACCTTAAACTTCTGAATATTCAGYGCGACTTTAGTCACAGGAACATCAAACTAAGGAGGATTGTATAGTTTTTTCCTTTAATGTGTTTTTAGTCATTTTATTGCTAAACTCAACTCCCTTTAGCTTGACACACCATAAAAACAGCACAGTGACCATTTTTTACCCTTAAAATTAGCAGACTGACTTATTACAAGCTTGAAGACACCTGTGCTGATTACAGCACACACCTTGGATCACCATGTTCCTATGGTCACATTATTTTAAATTTCTTCTTAGGGTACCATTGGGTTTTTTTTCTAAATATTTTTTATGAGACCAAAATTTTAAACCAATTTACTACTTTTGTCATTTTCATGTTGACAGAGATTTTTTTCTTTATCAAAAGGGTACATACTAAATTTCCTGTCTATATTTGTCACCTCAGTGTGAGTGTGTGTGTGGGTGTGTGAGTGCCATCAATCTATGTTAAAAATTTAAACATGTACCGTAATCAAGCATGATGAAAACAGCTCACTTGTGTTTTTAAAGGACAGCAGAACATTTGCAATGATTTGTTTCGAGTTTCCTCTGCAAGATAACAATTAAAAACATCCTGACGCTGAGAACAAAACAAAATAATCTGAGTTACAACACGTGAAAGGATCTAAATTTTACACGATAGAAAAGGAAGATTTTCCACCTGTAGCTTGCCACTGAGAAATGCAGCGAAGGTGCCACAGACAAACATGAAGTGTTTATTTTCATCTGAGAGCAAACAATTCAGCAGTCAGCTTTAGCACCTTATCTTTCTTTAGTCTACATTAGAATTTAAATAAACATATTGTGTTTTAATGTGTTAGGCTACATTAACTTCACATCAATATTTATTGCTTTGACATTATTTTATCAAAGACAAAACACATTTTTTCGCAGCTTTATTTTGCTTGTGTTAAAAACAGCTGGTAAAACCATCAATATTTCAATTTTTAACTATTGTCAATGTACTGACAGCCTTAAAGCTTGCTTTCACACATCATGAGTTACTTCAATGATGCTAACATTTGCTGTTGGACATTTTCAGATTTGAAAAAGAGACAAACACAGAAAACAGTTTTGAAATGAAAATAAAAGGATTTGCTCCTGAGCATATTCAGTTTGATTCTGCATCTGCATGCAGCACATTCAGATTAATGCTCTGACACATTATAAACAGCAACTACTGATACACTTTGTCAGACAGTGAGCACAACTACAAATTGTGCTGACTGAGGGTTTTTTTTTTTTTTTCATCATTGGATGTCTGGAATCACAATTTGAGTGGATCATCCTTTCTCTGCTAGTGCCTTTAATCTGTGTGATGCAGGAAGTGCATTGCAGCTGCAGAAGGAATAAATAACTGGGTTATATTTGAATATCTATATGAGCTTCTATCTGAGGGCTACAGGGGCTCACTCCTCACAACGATGCTGCAATGCGGAGGATTCCCTTGGAATCCCTTTACGCTGAGAAAAACACAGATATTAAATTTGTGAGTTTTCTGTCCTGGACTACGTTTGTTTTTTTTTGTTTTGTTTTGTTTTTGTTTTTTTACACACTTTCTTCCCTTGGTGTACAGAGTCAAGCACATCATGTCCACATGTCTTTAATTTATCTGAAAAAAGGGTTTTAATTAAAAAGAATGAGTTATTAAGTAAACATTTACTTCTTTTGAACTAGTAATTACTTCTTGTTCATGTCTAAGTTTGTGTGTGTGTGTGTGTGTGTGTGTGTGTGTGTGTGTGTGTGTGTGT
>NW_013952424.1:2182597-2184186 GCF_001266775.1 Austrofundulus limnaeus
CTGGCTCACTGCTGCCAACTAGTGGTCAGAGGCTGAACTACAACATAAAAATGAACAGCTGGCAGGAAAGACGACATTTAAAACCTTAATTAAAAAAAATCGATACAGGGCTTTAGAATATCGATACAGTATCGGGAAATGAAATATCGCGATATTTCAATGTATCGATCTTTTCTTACACCCCTAGTTATCAGGGGACTTTTTTTTCTTCCTCAGAGATTCTAATGGGAAGAAGCTAACACAATTCTAAAACTTATTCTGGTGTAAATGTTTATTTGATCCTTTCTTAAAAGTTTAGTTAAAATCTGTTCAATAATTCATGAGATATTTTGATGGCAGACAGACAAACACACTCACAGACTTGAGCAAAAACATTGTCCACTATTGTCCTACAGAAGCAGGAGGAAAACATTTGAAGCAATGCTCAAACCAAATAAAATGCGCTGCCTGAGTCGCAACCAATTTAGCTTTGATTATGGCACACGCTGTGGCATTGTTTGGACAAGCTTCTGCAGTGTCACAAGATTTATTTCCTTCATTCATTTTTCACCAAGATCTTACATTGATGATGGTAGAGTCTGACCGCTGCACAAAGCCTCCTCCAGCACATCCCAAAGATTCTCAATGGACTCTGTGGAGCCAACCCATGTGTGAAAATGATGCCTCATGCTCCCTGAACCACTCTTTCACAATTCCASCCTCATGGATCCTGGCATTGTCATCTTGGAATATGCCCGTGCCATCAAGGAAGAAAAAAACAATCCATTGATGGAATAACCTGGTCATTCAGTATATTCAGGTAGTCAGCTGACCCCATTCTTTGAGCACAGACTGTTGCTGAACCTAGACCTGACCAACTGCAGCAACCCCACATCATAGACCTTAGTTATTTTCAGGTGGCAACTTTTATTTAGGCCAGGCAGTGTATGTAAAAATGCAGGAAAAAAAAACTTTGTAGAACGTGTTCAGTTTAGATAGTAGTTGAATTATAAGTCATAAGGGGGTAAAAAAGTACCAAAGATACCCACAGGGGAAAAAACAGAAAAAAACAAGAGTTTAAATGTTGTAGCAAGTATGTTCAGTGGAAAACATCAAGATGGAAGATGGATGGATGAAATTACCAATAATAGTGGGAGGATTTGGCCAAAGAGAGTCTGAGTAAAAAATACAGGCATGTTTTTAATAAAGCAAATGCTCCTTGTGCTTCTCAGTGCATAATTTAATCCCAGAAATAGTCCCATTTTTTCTTATTTTGATTATTAACAAATGCGTCACAGCATGCTTGCCTCAAGAGCTCCTATTACTGCACCGCCGGCTACAGGGGGGAGCGAGACAGAGGAGAAAAATGCAAAAGAATAACAGTGTYGTAGATAGAAGTGGATGAAAGGAGGAAGAGAAGCGTGGGGGACATTTGCAAATTGCTTCTGGAAAGTGTGTGGAGAAACACTGCATTGCCATGGCAATAGATCCACTACTGACTAAGCGTGCGCATGAAAAAAATTGACGAAACTGAAGCGCTGCGTTTTTTTTATCAATAAATATCGCAATAGAATTTCCTCATTTAGTGCTGCTAAGCTTTTAATGTCAGG
>NW_013952424.1:2192143-2201749 GCF_001266775.1 Austrofundulus limnaeus
CATACACACACACACACACCTTTCAGCCACATTCATGAAGGTTTATTATGTTTGCACGCGTCTGAGCCGGCATCAAGGCAATCTGTTTGCTAAATGAAATTTGTGCTCTCACAGAAAATGAATTGAGTCAAAGTTTCTCTAAAGATTCATAAAGCCTAACAGAATCATCRGATGGGATTTATTAACACGAGATGGAAAACCACTCGGCAGATAGCGCCTACACCACACTGGATTGCCATATCTGACTGTGACTAAATAGGCAAAGATTGCAAAACATTATTCATTATTGAGCTTGACTGTACGCAAATCCATAGGGGATCTATGAAAACCTGATTAAATCATGCAATAAAGCTTCAAATCAACCACTTAGCCTCTTCATTTGGGTTGGATATTAAAGGAATCAAAAGCCTCAGACAACGTTGTTTTGGAAAAGGCAATCACGGCTAATATCACCATCCAAATTTGCACAAATAATATCACTGCAAAGTCAAATGTGGAATTACTCCAAACAAGGACACACACACACACACACACAAATTAAGATGCCAAATGCCAAGACAATGCCACATTAAGTGTGACTTCTGCAGATCGAATCAGTAATGTTTACCTTAGGTTGTGTTTAGATGAGATAAAGTTAAAGCAGAAAAGTAAACAGTTCTGGCAGAAAGGCTGATGCTGAGGTGATAAAAGCACAAATCGCTCACAGGCTAAAAGGTGCGTGTTATCTCTGTTTACTTCTAATGCTTTTAATATGCTGCCTAATTTGCAATTAAGCAGCATATTAAAAGGAAAAAAAACATCTTTTATCATTTTTAAATAAAAAGGGCATGAATAATCAGCATTTTACAATAGATAAACAACTTTAAGCGATAAACGCCACGCATGTTCTCTGTGTTTCTGACTATTTTCAGCCTGCTGGAACAGAAGTGATTCATTGCATAAACAAAGTTGAACTTTTTGGACATGTTTTTTGTTGTTGTTGTTGTTATCTGTTCATTATTGTAATTAACCACCATTTTATTAGCCAAGTCTGGGTGTGGAGTGGCTCCCTCCCCTCTTGCCGCTGTGATTGCAGCCGAGCTTGGAAGAAGAGAAGATGTTTCTGGGTCACCAGCTGCCACCATTTTCTGCACACGCAGCACTGCTAGACCTCACCAGCTGTTTTCTCTCACCATCCCCACCCCGCTGAACTTCCTTTCCTCCTTTGCGTGTGTTTCCATTTCCCCTTTTCTCTCCCTGTTTTCTCTGTGCGGTTTCCAGATGCTTGCCTGCAGCTAGAGGAAAATTAACTGTCTCCCTCTTTTACTACAGCCCCYACTACTGTGTGTAATTTGTTCGCATATTAATAGAAAAGACATTCAAAAGAGTTGGACAAAAATGACACAGTGGGGCATATCTATTTATTATTATTATTATTTGAAAAAAGAAAAAAGATGGGAGGGGGCTGAAATCAAAAAAAATGTTTCTTCCTTTGACTTGGCTGCAGTAACATCAAGATGTTTCATCTTCCAGCTCAGATAAACATGCAATTACTCAGTCCACCACTACATTTAATTATCGCTCTGCAACCTCGCAAAKGAAATCTAGATGCAAAGAGGGGCGAGGATGGGAAATTGCAAATATGGAAAGGGTAGAAGGGAACAGAGGGAGAGAGGAGGAGCGCTTGAATGCAAATGAAACTGGCAAGAGTAATTGGACAAGTGTGATAATTCTAATCCTACAGTAGTTAAATATGCATAAATGGGATTTAATCCACGGGGCAGCGAATGCATGCAGCTTCTGTGGTAATAATCGCCAGTGTGTTTTAATGTATGCCCTATATTATGTTTAAGCCATTTAGAGTGCATGCTGAAGTTTGAAATGCTATTACACACAGTCCGTTTGAGCTCACGTTGCCAAGTGGGTTGTTAAATGCAGCTTTGTATGTCTTGTTTATTGCACTCAGCAGAGAACATCCAAAGAAATAATATAATGTGCCTATATCATTATTGTTATTAGACTTTAAAGGCAACCAAAGACAAGATGAAACAGGGTTGAGTTTATGGAAGACTGAATAAAAGAACTGAACGCTCCTTTACAACWTGTGAAAATAATGTGTTGTTTTGTTGCTCCAGGGAATGACATTAAAAGCTTTTAATAAATCAGGTCGTTTCGCATCCAGATGCAGAGATACGTGCATGAAAAAGGAGAAAGTGACACTTCTGGCATCTTGGGGCCAATTTGAATTTAAAAACATGCAATCACTGACTTCAAGCCAAAAATTTTAAAAAATATATATAATTTCACTCACGCTTTAAGCGAAGGCGGGGAGAAAATGTTAAACACTCTGACAGCAGCCAATATGCCCTTGAACACACACTGTCTGTGCCACAGTTCAGTAAATCTTCTGGGAACAGTTACGGCAGCACCAACACCATCACGCACCTCACTTCTTTACTCTGAATAGAGATTTTCTTATCAGACGTTTTACAGAAACTTTCAGCTGAGATAGAGAGTGCTTCGCATTCATGTATTATTCAAAGTTTTTATCTTGCTGGTGGACAAATCGTAATCAAACATGGTACCATTCAAACGTGTTTATCTGAGTTTGTCCTTATTAATGGCAGTTTTGATGGTCRTCATTTTATCCACGCCAGGGACAAAAATCATGTGTAAAAATGAACCTTTGTTTTGAAATTTGGGTTTCGTTTTCTGTGGGAAGATTTGCACTAGCAGTTTCACTAGCACTGACTTTTGTGATGGGAATTTTGCCATCTGGTTTCTCTAGTTTCCATTCACACACCGTCTCCTGGAGTTGCTCTGCCAGATGTGTGCTTGTGCGTTCATAAATTGGGCGAGTTTGCAGAACATGGCTTTCCATCTTCCAGCCGAGTGTGATGTAGCGCACATTTGCTGTTAATTAACTCTCGGCAGCCCTGGATGTCCATCCATCATCTGTGAGAGCAATAGCAGACGCCTTGGATGAATCATGGACAAATATAGCTTGTATTTGCTCATAAAAGGGCAAGTATAAGCTGCTGTCCCACAAATCACACAAACATTCCTACTGTGGGCCAGAACAGCCTTCACTCAAGTCAATAATATTGGCAGTGGATGACTGGCCATGTTATTTATAAATTTATAAAGCTATGTAAACTTTATTTTTAGAGAAGTATTTAATCACTGTTTCTTGGTTGCAATTTTAATATTGTTCATAATAAAAAAATAGAGGGATAAGAAAGAAATAACATTAATTGGCTCGCTCAAATCATTTCAAATTCCAACTTCCACCAAGGAAAGAGTAATGTGTCCCACTCAACGCTTCAAACTGGAGAATRCTGACTGACTGTGAAAAAGCTTTGCAGTAAAGGGGCTAGCTAAGCCTCATGTAAAGGTCCAGGAKATGACAGGATTTTCTATGACCTGATCAAACAATGTGAGACCTTTTTTTGTTCCTATTGTGTGAGAATCTCTGGCAATGCATAAAAGGTTGTACTGTTGGAAGGAGGGGTGACGAGAATATTACCCTGTATGAGAGCAAAACTGAAATGAATGATTGCAGGAACCATCGAGTCWTGTGTAGTCGGTTTGTATAAGTTTATTACTGTCACAGTTCAGCTTCTGAGCTTAAAAGGTACTTATCAACATTTACATTTTGTCAATTTAGGAAGTGCAGAACACTACAAACAATGTATGAGCGTAACTTTAATTGATGCATACACAAAACACACTTACTTGAGCTGACAACCAGTTTGAAGAATCAGATCAAGGACAGAAGAATGGTAAGGAACCACCACTAAACATYAATATATACGCAAAATCTTTGACTGGTTCCCACATGTGGACAAAATTTGTTGTTACCTCTCTGTTAATGACTRAAAAGCCCTCAGTGGTCACTTAAATAACTTTAAATTGACAAAAAGTACCAATAGATACAAATTTACTGCACATTAACCAATAAATTGGTTGCAACAGGTGTAAAGTTGTATTAACAATTTTGTTCATGTGTGTATCTTTTATTAAAGGAGGGGGTGGGGTTTAATGCAAAATGGATTGTGGTATAGAATTGAACTTTGCAGCTGAAAAATACTTAGCACTGCCCCTTTAAAGAGACATGCCAAATCCAACTTTTTAGCCATTAAATTCATTTGGTAGCATCACTAGGAGTGCAGAAATATTTAATTTAGTCTCTCCTGGTGCTGCATTGATATCCTTATGTTCTGTTTGGTTCATAGTCTTCAACCCGTTCAGCTTTTGCCATTTTCAGTTAGGTTTTCTGATTTATTTCATCAAATCCTTTGTGCCGAAACCTACAAATAAGGTCTGGACTTACCAACCATGGTTTAGTCCTTTTCATCCTCCTCTGGCTCTGGGTCAGACTCTGGCTCTAACATGCAAGGCCGGATGGACAAGTCTTCCCTTGTTGTCATCTTTTACTTAATTTGTAAATAAAGAGTTTCTGCACTGGTAGTCGTAAACCCCTCTATCAAACTTCAATGGACCACTCTAGAAGCTGGAGGGGAGGGGAAGTTCCTTGTTTGCATTTAAAGAGACAGCGTCAAAATGAGATGATCTCAGGCACACTTCAGAAAAGAGGTGAAAGAGGGGCTTGTGGAGTTACAATAAGGAGGAATTCAGATCAAAGGATTGCAGTTCCACTTTATATAGACCCCAACTGAATGATTTAAATGTGAAAAAGGATTTAAAGGCATCATATGTCTCCTTTAACAATCAACTTTTAGATACAGAAACTATCAAAATTGATCTCATCATTCATCAGCATAATAGTAGTACACAAGTATTTGTACTGAAACTTTTAAGTACACGTGTTTTGGAGTTGTTTTGTTTTGTTTGTGTCTTTTTAATTGCCACAACTTCAAAGGAGCAGAGAAATCTATCTAATGTATTGTACAGCCTCCTTCACATAGGAAGTWGCATACACTGTGCACCCTGCAGTGCCAAAGCCCAAAAGCAGGGAGGGCACACTCGTAAAAACTGCATGAAATTTCACTGCTRTTTGCTGCAAAACTGAAAAAATATTGGGGGAAGTAGCCAGTTTTTCCAGCCACAGCTTGAATACTGCATGAATCTGTCAGACTGTCAGAGAAAAGCYCCGGCATTATATTTAGAGAAGTCAAAAAAGAACAAGCAGCAGTTTTTCTTCATAACACCCTAAGACTTGAAGATTTTGGACTCGTTCGACTGGAGCTCAAACAACAGCCTTTATGTTCATCCTACACTGAGTYGACAGCAGTGTTTGTGTAATGGAGGAGAAATGCACAGACAATCATAAAAACAAAACTAAAATTAAAACTGTGGAGTGACCAGCTATCAGTGGATGCACATAAAATCCAGCATTTGTGTGTTTTTCCTGTTGTACCAAACTGTACTGAACCCTGACCCTCATACGAGGGACGCATCAAAGCATGACAGGTGTACCAATACAACCCTACAGTATAACAACCCCAAGCAGAAGCTGAATAAAAGATTTTTAGTGCCCATGCTTGTTCTACCAACAAATTTCAATATGAAAATGACTCAAGGACTATGTATGCCAAAACTGAGAGAAGACCTAATATATTCTGGGAATATCCTGGCAAGACGGAGTAGCTGAGATCTCCTGCTGACCTTCCCAGCATTTTCATTATGCTCAGACAACACATGCTGTGCTGGCTGGGCCACGGCCACAACATGGCGGATGGCCACGTTCCAAAAGAAATCCTCTATACAGAGTTTACGTCGGGAAAGAGAAATACTGATCAAGCTGCATCACAGTGTCCACACAGGAGGAAGGACAGTGGGTTCTGAACAGCACAGGATGAAGAAGCAAACAAACTAAAAGAAAGAAGAACAGTTAATCCATAAGATCACAAACCCTATATTTATGTACTGTAAGTGTTGAAGCTGCCACAAATTATTATTTTTATAATCGATTGATCACTAATCAGATCATACGTTAATTGAATATAAAACATACAGCTCATCACGCAAGAATGCAGCTGCTATTATATAACCATGGTTAGATTTTAGCTATATGCTAACTAAAAATAATTGCTGTGGAAGGTAAGTTCTGCTCTGCAGATATTGCACAGGTTTCTCTTTCATTTTCTTAAAATGATCCCACACTTTTGAGCTCCGTTGCTGGGTAGCCATGATACCAGAGCCTGTCTGTATAATGTCTTGTGACGTCCACAGCCTACCCCAGTTACCACTACTGTGCATGTGTGTCAAGGRCAGAAAGGCAGATGTGGCAGTGGAAGGTGTCAAAGCAGTTTGGAGAGAAAAACAAAGTAAAGAACAAAAAAAAAGAAAATGATTAATCGATTATTAAATTAGTCATGGATTATTTTAATAATCGCTTAGTCGTCGATTAATCGATTAATCGTGTCAGCCCTAGTTGAAGCAGATGCTGATCTCACGCTGGTGCCTTCAACCAAGAGAAACTGMAGCAGATAAAAAGTCAAAGTACAGCAGGTTCATCCAAGACTAACAGCTAATATTAAATGCAATAATAAAGGATAGATATTAGAAACAAAGTGTCACACCCTGAAAGGACAAAAGGCTAAATTTGTTGAAGGATGCGAGAAGGAAAAGTCAAACCACAAAGCTCTGTTACCATGACATCCGCACTTTCACCGTCTCACTTTAATACTTAATCAAATTCTGGTCTTCATGATTACAGTGGGGAAAATAAGTATTTAGTCAGTCACCAATTGTGCAAGTTCTCCCACTTAAAAAGATGAGAGAGGCCTGTAATTGACATCATAGGTAGACCTCAACTATGAGAGACAAAATGTGAAAAAAAATTTGAGAAAATCATTTTGTCTGACTTTTAAAGAATTTTTTTGCAAATAATGGTGGAAAATAAGTATTTGGTCAATAACAAAAGTTCATCTCAATACTTTCTTGTATATCCTTTGTTGGCAATGACAGAGGTCAAACGTTTTCTGTAAGTCTTCACAAGGTTGGCACACACTGTTGCTGGTATGTTGGCCCATTCCTCCATGCAGATCTCCTCTAGAGCAGTGATGTTTTGGGGCTGTCGGCGGGCAACACGGACTTTCAACTCCCTCCAAAGGTTTTCGATGGGGTTGAGATCGGGAGACTGGCTAGGCCACTCCAGGACTTTGAAATGTTTCTTACGAAGCCACTCCTTTGTTGCCCTGGCAGTGTGCTTGGGATCATTGTCATGCTGAAAGACCCAGCCACGTTTCATCTTCATTGCCCTTGCTGATGGAAGGAGGTTTGCACCCAAAATCTCACAATACATGGCCCCATTCATTCTTTCATGTACACGGACCAGTCGTCCTGGTCCCTTTGCAGAGAAACAGCCCCAAAGCATGATGTTGCCACCCCCATGCTTCACAGTTGGTATGGTGTTCTTTGGATGCAACTCCGCATTCACTTTCCTCCAAACACGACGAGTTGTGTTTTTACCAAATAGTTCTACTTTGGTTTCATCTGACCATATGACATTCTCCCAATACTCTTCTGGAACATCCAAATGCTCTCTAGCAAACTTCAGACGTGCCTGGATATGGACTGGCTTAAGCAGGGGGACACGTCTGGCACTGCAAGATCTGAGTCCCTGGCGTCGTAGTGTGTTGCTGATGGTAGCCTTTGTAACATTGGTCCCAGCTTTCTGCAGGTCATTCATTAGATCCCCCCTTGTGGTTCTGGGATTTTTCCTCACCGTTCTTGTGATCATTTTGACCCCACGGGCTGAGATCTTGCGTGGAGCCCCACATCGAGGGAGATTAGTAGTGGTCTTGTATGTCTTCCATTTTCTGATTATCGCTCCCACAGTAGATTTCTTCACACCAAGCTGCTTGCCTATTGCAGATTCAGTCTTCCCAGCCTGGTGCAGGTCTACAATTCGGTTTCTGGTGTCCTCCGACAGCTCTTTCGTCTTCACCATAGTGGAGTTTGGAGTGTGACTGTTTGAGGTTGTGGGCAGGTGTCTTTTATACTGTTAACGACTTCAAACAGGTGCCATTAATACAGGTAATGAGTGGGGGAAAGAGGAGCCTCTTAAAAAAGAAGTTACAGGTCTGTGACAGCCAGAAATCTTGCTTGTTTGTAGGTGACCAAATACTTATTTTCCACCATTATTTGCAAAAAAAATTCTTTAAAAGTCAGACAAAATGATTTTCTCAAATTTTTTTTCACATTTTGTCTCTCATAGTTGAGGTCTACCTAAGATGCCAATTACAGGCCTCTCTCATCTTTTTAAGTGGGAGAACTTGCACAATTKGTGACTGACTAAATACTTATTTTCCCCAATGTACATGACTTTTTTTAAGGAAAAAAAACCTCCTTATGCTACACTCCAAATAATCGTTTCCAATTTATTCTCACCAGTCCTGATCTGCCAGCCACCGCTATTAAGGGAAAGTCAGGATGATGTGCTGTCAGAAGCCAGAGGAAGATGTCATCCAAGGCAATAAGCTTGTATTAACGATCATCAAATTATTTTCAAGGACCAAGGAACTTTCTCTTCATCTCCCCATTGGGCCCTGTTTGCAGCTAGTAAAATATTCAGTAACATAACTGCATAACTACTATACAGAAGAGACAAGACATTATTATATTCTGAAACGGCACCATTACTATAAAGAAGTTTGTTAGTTTGATCATTGTCTCCTATTTTCATTACAATCACAACACATGCATTTTACTATACACTTCTCTCAAAATAAAACATGRTCTACATGGCATATACTATATTCAAAATCATCTAACATTAAAATATTCACAAGTAAACACTTTAATTTGAAGCACTCTGAAATGACATCAAGTTCTGGGAAGAAAGTCTGGATTATCCATAATGAAGTTGCTCTATAAGACCCATTAACTCTCCAGCTGTAGACCACATGATACATTTAGGTAGCCTGTGGTTGAGTTGACCCACAGTCATGTGACTGAACGAGACAAGAGGTTTTAGCAGAGTGATTGAGTGAGACTGTTGTATGTTTTAACCTTTGTCGCCCCTTTATAGAATCATTTCGGCTGGATTTACAGAGGCTAAAAGGTGTTTTCACTTCCAATGAAACACTGCAGGCTTCAATACGGACTGAGAAATAGTAATGCTTGATGCAGAGAATTTATGACGTGCACACACACAGACACACACGTACGTACATACACCAAACAGAGAGTTGGCAATCCTGTAGCGCTGAGGGGGATAGTAGTATGTGTTGATTTTTTTCACACTGACAGAATCACTAAAGATAAAATGTCAGCTGGGAGAGTTGGGACATACACACAGAGAGAAAGCTGGGGTTAATATTGTCAGGTCTTTAAATTTTAATGTTTTGGTGGGWGATGTGTCATCATACTATACATTACTATTCATGACATGTTCTCGGACTACATGATCACATCCTCCTTTAATTTAGAGAGGCCACTAAGCTCGACATTTACACAAGAAAAATAAGGTTTGAACGCTTTACATTTGCTGCATGAAGGAAAAGACCTTCAGCACATGTTTTTGTTTATGAAGGTGCTCAGACGTGTCTGAAATTTTAAAACTGAATTAAATCATCTTGGTTTTTATTTCTTTCTTTTTTTTCTTTTTTGTAACCTGTAGATAATTTTTGATTTAAATGTTTTTTTAGAAAAAGGGGC
>NW_013952424.1:2202238-2205028 GCF_001266775.1 Austrofundulus limnaeus
TTATAATCCACACAGTAATTTCTAAAGTCATTTGGCTCAAATTTGGTTCTTCTCCATTGTGATTGCTAGATTCCTGTCATGCTTTTGCAAATGGACTGCAATTTAATCTTTTTTTTTTCCAAAATCAAGTTGCTGTATCAGTTTACATTTTTGTCAGTTGTCACAGGGTTCTTCTTTAAACAAACTTTTCTTGAATCTGAGTGAAAATCCATCCAAACAAATCCAATGGCAAGACCACACTTGTCTTCCTTACAAGTCTAATAAAAACACACAATAACTCTATTTCTCTTGTTTTCATTATTTTACTCACTGCACACTTTAACCATACCTGCCTCCTCAGTGTTACTCTCAAGCCTCTCCCACTTAGGCGTAACGTCCCTCAACTCTTTTCAAYACAGTAAACACAATATCTACATTTCCTTTAAGTGCAGTACACTTTGTTTCTACTCACTTTAAACAAATTCAAGCGTCCAGCCTGCTGAACCTGCAACATCTGAGCATTGTTCAAGTAAAGACTGAAGAAGAAGAAAACACTTGGCACACATTAACTGACTGCATGCATTGATTCTCTACACAAACAGTGATGTGTTTACTYAACAGTGGTAAGTGGGAAGAGGTTCAGATGTTATTGACTTCAGCTAGAGCTCAAATCTAATAGTATGTAAAGCATCTTATCGACACAGATTAACTGGTGAAAGCAATGGCTTGACCATTTTAAACACTGACTAACCTCAAAGGGCAACAGATGCACGATTTCTGATATTAGTGCCAATAAAAACAAATAACCATGACAACAGCAATAGGTGCCAGTCAAGGAATATTATCATTTTTGCTGCTCCTGCTGCACATTTATAATGACAACACTGAACTGGGCCATACAATGGAGACATTAGGAGAACTGTCCGGTTTGACATGGAGGAGCGGGGCAGGTTCATCCATCACAACAAAAATAACTCAAAACCAAGGGACCTGCTCTGGAGTCAGATGGATGAGCTGCTGCTGGGCTGTCAACAAGAGCTTTTATCATCAGCTGATGAGAAATAAAGCCACGCTCGCTGGAAGGCAGAAACTGCAGGACTCATCTCTTTACTTGTTAAAGGGTTTAAACGTTAAAATATTCTAAAATCTCAGGAGGCGATGCATCTAGTCTTTTTTCATTTAACATCTGTCTGTGTTCCATTCATCTTCGTGTCCTTTGCAAATCAGATTTTTAAAGAAATTTAAAGGCGATTGTGATTTTTTTTTTCTCATTTACATCACTCCTATAAAAAAAAACCCAAAAGGAAAATGGAGTGAGGTCATTCCTTTCTTCTAAAGTTTTTTGCTGCTCTACAGATTTTTTTTCACCTGCAAATAAAAGGCTGATCCAAACGTGTTTTTTTCCCCCAAAATGTTCCATCAGATAAAAAAGATCAGATTAACTTTGCAGAGCTTGGAAGTTTCTTTCACGAGTGGAAAGSCACAGCAAAAATAAATAAATAAATAAATCAAAATAAAAACTGTTTCACGGTGCAACAAAACAAATTAAAATGTCACACATGAAATCAGATAAATAAGAGCGACAGTTATCTGATGATATCATTAGAAATAGTCATTCATTCCTTCTAATATCTGTTTTTCTGGAGGTGTAGGATCTAGATCTATCTTATTTTCTAAAATTGCATACAGAAGCTATAAAAATATTAGCAGTCCTTGAAGAAATGCAYGTTGCCTGCTTCATTCATGTCAGAGTTTCAGACTAAGATTATTTTCTTTTGAGAAATGGTGAAAGCGTTTTGATAAAATTTGGGRAAAAAAACATTCAGTTAACATTCAGTTTGCACCAAAAGTTATTCAGCTGTAGWTGTATATTTARTGATKACTCTRTGTGAGTTTCATTAAAAATTGTCCAGTTGTTCCTGAGATATTTTGCCAACAGACACAAACATKTTTCCCTTGGTAGTGAGAGATAAAAAGAACAGTGATAGTGCTGTGATATGGAGAAATCACTAAAAAGATTTTAGAAAAACAAAACCGTTTTTTCCTCWGCGTTTCAACACTCAGGCAATGTGATCAATACCCAGCAGGGCCATCTTTGATTTGGACGATTTTCCAAAACTGTTTTTTTGAAAAAGAGCTGTTCTACATTATTTCTCTGAGTACTTTAAAGCTCCCAGTACTCTGGGATCTTTAAATCAGCCTAACAGGATATCTGTCACCAAACCCCTCTTATCAGATGATGAACAAAGAACCAAAAACTCTGTTCTGACTTGTTATTCCAAGAGGAGCAGAGAAGAGTCAAGAAGAACTTGCTTTGATCCTGCCAGCAATTATGTGATTTGTATCTAACAACAGCCTTCTGATTGAAGAGCCATTATATCCACCAAAATGCCCTACTTGCCCAAGATTATTAAATACTCATTAACTTAACAAAAATTATTATAACTACACCACAGTTTCCTGTCGAAAAATGGAGAAAAAGGAGACTTTGACTAATGTCTGTACCAAAAATGGAACAATACCAGAAGGACTGACATCATTTTTACTATATTTTACTGCCAAAAACTRAGTGATACTGTTCAAGATGTTCCCATTTCTTTTCCCTGTTTCGCACAAAATCTTGCAAATATTAAATAATGATTTTCTGAATTCATCAGTTGGTTATATTTAGCTAAAACGGAGGATCTCCAAGGGAAGATCAAAAGAAGCAGGTTATTTTACAGGGAAGAAAATATAGCATTCGTTTAATACAGCGGGTAAAATAAGTATTGAACACGTCACCATTTTTCTCAGTAAATATATTACTAGAGG
>NW_013952424.1:2205069-2206721 GCF_001266775.1 Austrofundulus limnaeus
ACACACACACACACACACACACACACACACACACACACACACACAAACCAGACTCCAGAGACACAAGGTGCCCTTTCTCTCTCCCTCTTTTTTCTAATCCTGGCAATTAGTGAGAAATAATTAATGATAAAAAATGAAAAAGTTGAGGGCAGAGAGCCTTGAAGATAGAGTTCTGCACCGTAAGCATTCAATCCCCCCATTCTCAAGGTCCTTAAGGGCCACTGCTCCCTGGCTCTGATCTACATAGAGCTACTGAGGGAGACGTGAGCAACTGGCATCTTTGATATTATACTCCCCATACACCCTGGATGTTTGCCTTTTTGTTGTTGTTGTTGTTGTTGTTGTTTTTCCTGATTGACAAGGTCCATGTATCTAACTTACTTTTATCTTTGTACTTTTTTATTGCTCCTTAATATCATCATCTCAATATCAAGGCTGCAGCCTCATCTTGCATTTGCCAGCACTTTTCTACTGTGACATTTAATTTCCCTTATCACAACCATGCCACAGGTTCATGCATCATCTAAAGCGCAGCCAAATCTGCTCAATCTGCCATTAATCTACTTAGCTCTTATAACAATAATCTAATTAGCTATTTTACACATGAWGAGAAGGTGCAGGTTGGTGAGAAGAGCAGAGCTCTGTAAAAAAAAAGAAAAACAAAAGGTGCGAGTGAGTCGTGCAAAAAATGAACCAGCGTGAGCGTTACCAGTGGAAAAGTTAGATTAGCATCCTGAAATACTTCAAAGGTTACGCAAGACTTCTGCTGCACCCGCCAGATAAAACTTTGTTTGATTGCCTGCCTGTGAAATGAATAAGAATAGCCATTAACAATCTGGTCTAAATAGGAAGTCTGTGGAAGTGATGCTGTGAAGGGACCTTGATAATTTAGTGCAGCAATGCTGCTCTGAGTGGTGGGGGAATGAGGAGGTCGCGACCTTGTAAAGATACTTCGGGGCTACATGGAAGCATAATGAGGACTAGTGATAATACTCAGGAGCAACTGCAAAGTCATTCAACACTAAGGAGGAACAGTGATGTAAATCCTATAAACACGTTGCTTAAAAAGTGCATGTAAGCATTGATATTTCCTCAAGTAAATCCATATTCACACGTGGTTTAATGTGACTCTGCAGCTGCTGTTGTACAAGAAAGCATGTCTGGCTGCACAGTTACTGTGAGCAGAAAAAAACTGCTGAGGGAAAAAAAAGTCTTGGGAAGACTGTGTGAGATTTAAAAAAACACATTCCTGAGCACTTCTGCCCCCTGGTGGAGGTTTGCAGTCGCACCACGTTGCATTGTGCAGAGAAGGCTGCAGCTACAAGGAGGACTGCTGTGAGAAGAGTCTGGGGTGGAGGGGGGGTTCTGCTTATTGCACCACCTCTGCTTCCCGAAGGGAGGCTTTGATCTTTGCATATATTTAAATTCCAAACAGGCAGAAATACCAACGGCCAATAACGCTCTTTCATTCATAAACGCGGCAATTGAGATGAGGGTCTGMATTACAGAGAGACTACACATCATTTCATAATGCTCTTTGAAAAACTGTTTCATTTATAAGATATTTCATAAAGGTGATGTCAGATTTAAAAAATAAATGCGATTTTTATTTTGCTTCCAACATTATTAATCTATTAGACTAATATATATAT
>NW_013952424.1:2207584-2213674 GCF_001266775.1 Austrofundulus limnaeus
TTAAGAACCTCCCACCGTTTCCAACACTCCCACTTCAGCATGTCTTCACAACAAAGTTTTGGGGAGGGATGTTCAGTGGGGCGGGAGCTTGGCTACAAACTGAGCACCAGGGAGGAGCTTTGAGTAAATGGGCGGGGCTTTGTATCAACAAGTCAAAAAAATTAAGTAGGTCCTCTGGACGGGTTCTTCTTTAATGAAACGTTTTGTCTCTTCTCTAAGAGCTTTCTTCAGTCTGAGGAGTCTCAGGTGAACTCAGTTTTATAGGCACTACCTCTACAAMGTGAATAAACAGGTTTAACTATAACAATCAAATCAGTTGTTCTTGTGCAAAAGAGGACCATCAGCATAACAATATATTGTTAGTGCTCTAATCTTCTCTGTTGTTCATAATCATGTGCCCCATCACCTGACTATTGTTGGGGCCCTGATTATCACTTATTGATCACAGGGGGCTGAGTCATACTTGCAATAACAGTCTTGCAAGAGGGGGACAACTGAACATAAACACCCCCACCCCTGTTTAATGATGAACATTTTTTTCTTCACAAAAATGGCTTCCTTTACTCCTCTCTCTATCAAGGATGAGAACATCTTCATCCCTGAAAGAGTGACCGCTGGCCTGTAGATGAGTGTAAACTGCAGAGTCCTGGCCTGATGATGTTGCTCTTCTGTGCTGGCTCATTCTTTTGAACAGTGCTTTGTTTTTTCRWTACATAACTGRTCACAGTCCTCCTGGCACTTAACAGCATACACAACATTACTCTGTTTGTGCCAGGGGACAGGAYCTTTGGGGTGAACCAGTCTTTTCTGCTCAGTTTTCTGGGTAGCCATGTGTAAAGAACAAAAAGCTCAATTTCAATGAAACTCCCGCAACTTATGGAGTGACCACTGGTCAGGGTTTGGTGTCTTTATTTTCACCTGGTGGTTAACTAGAGTCTCTGTATCATCAAGTGTTTAGGCAGCTCCACATGGCTACCACAGCAGATTCAAGGATTTCTTAAACAAGCATGAATGAGTCAAAGCAACACTCGGTATGTTTTTAATGAGGGAATGACATTATAACATGACATAAAGCTCATAAATTTAAATTTTGAATAATACAGCCCACCCCTTTAAAGTAAACTTCAGGTTAGCATCGTAAGGATTTTAGTTTTACACAATTCCACAATTAAGGTTTTTTAATTATTATTCTTCAAGAAGTTATTTACTTCATAATGTTTTCTCCATTAAAATACGTAAATGGAATTTTTCAAAAAATTCCATTTACGTATTTTAAGAGAGGAGTTCTGGGCAGACCCTCCTCATCTTGTCGTCATGAACGAGGKGTTTTTACTCAAGCCTCTAATTGTTTACTTTGCACAACTCAAGTGTGTTTACTTGGGACAGAAGCACTTCAGAAAATATTTCAACAGTGGGTATTTTGGCATCCAAAAAAGGCCCCTTTTTTCTTTAAAAAAAATTGCCACAAATAAACAAACTATTTAAAAACTGAACTGTAGAGTTTTGTCAAACTAAACACCATCAAAAATCTAAAAATATATTGATTGAATTAACATCTATTCAGGATGAGCTAGCTTTTAAAGTGGCTAATAGTATTTTTCAGCATTATTGAACAGTTTTTGTCAATGTTAAACGTCCTTTAGAAGTTTAAGTAGGATTATGTCGGTGATTTAGTTTATTTTCTTTCTTTAGTAAATCCGTGGGCATACTTTTCTAAATAAAAACAAACCTTCAATGTGATTTCTACATTTGGCCCTGGCAGGCTCTGTAGTGATGCCTTTTGCATGACCTCAGAACATCAGTCTAAGTGAATAATAAAACTGAGTTTATGCTACACAAGAAGTTTCCCTCTGAACAATTTGTGTTACATTTAATTCAAGAATCTGTTTTGACCATGTTTTTTTCTCCTTTTGCCGATTTTTCTTTTAAAAAGATTTAGAAAAACGTTTATTTGCTATTTGCATACTACAGCTATAGTGTGCCTGAGGTAAAGTTGGACTGCAGTTTTACAACAGTCCTGTGTGAGGACTGAAATGGAAGCAGCTGCATTTAATCAGCTATAGACTTGTCCTAATAGTCAAAACGTCAGCCAGTTGTGTATGTAAATGTATTAGTTATTCAATAAAACGTTTGTAGTTCACTTCTTATGTTTGTAAAGTAAATTCATCGATATGAAGTTACTCGAAAGGCTGTATTACTTTATATTATAGTAGAACTTGTATTAAAAGCTACCATTTTTTTTTTATTTTTACGTAATTGGTCAACAAGTTTAGCATGAGACGTCACAAATCAAATGAGGAAAGTCACCTTACTATAAGCAGTCCACCGCCACGACTGTCGTTTGAGGCCATCGCGTGAACTCAGCGTCACCGAGCGCGTGCCTCAGGGCCCTGCGTCACGAGCAGCTGAGTGAAACCAAACCCCTCCCAAAAAAATGAACCACCGAAAGAAACAACAACAAAAAATATTTTTTAAATTAAAAAAAGGCAAATACGCTGAGTGGTTAGTGCTTCGTTTGTGCGGGTTTTTGCGCTTGAAATTGTCGTTTGTGCTGCTGTGTTTTTTTTTTTCAGCTGTCACGAGCGTCTATACGCACGCGAGCACGTGCCTGCGCGAGCCAGCGAGCGTCTATGATATGTATCCTGAAAGTTTCATGAAAGTGTGGACCATAAAATGTTTTTCTAACAGACATAGAGCTTTAATTCCATTCCTCCAAAAGCTTTAAAGCAGAGGTGCACAAAGTGGGGCCCGCGGGCCAAAATTGGCCCGCCAAGCCATTTGATTTGGCCCACCGGAAGTTGTTCTGGTTACTATATTGTAATTATGTTAAGATTAAATATAAAAAATACAAGTAACTACAAGGGACATTTAGATTAGATTTAAGCCCATATCTAGATTTGCACACCTTATAAGACCACATACACTCAAATTTTAAATGATGAAAAGTCCCATGAGCCTTTGCTGCCTGAGCACACGTTTTCCCCATGTCCATGGGCTGAAAAAATAAAAAAAAGAATGTAGGCAACCACACTGGCTGCTAGCTTAATCATAAAAATAAAACAACTTTAGTTAATATTTGCATTTCTCATATTATTGCATTTGGCCCGCGGCCCTCAGATTGATTTTAATTTTGGCCCTCTCAGGGAAAATGTTTGGCCACCCCTACTTTAAAGACAAATGTTGCGCAATAAGTCAGTGCTCAGAGTGGACGATGAAAGTCTACTGGTTACTTTCTGAAAGTTTCAGGAAAACCCATTAGGTGATGGAGGAGATATTAAAACATCACTCCACCTTTGCATTTGGTGATGGGAAATATTAATTATAGCGCGAAGCATGAGAGTAAAACAACAACAAACATTTTGTTTATACACAAATAAATTCTTGTATTTGGTTTCAGAATTTCAATCAATAATATATTAGTGATTATGTTTTATGGACTTGACTGCAGACAACTTCACATTTGTAAAACCTTCAAACTACAGAAGCCCATAAGGCTCAAATCAAGCTAAATGCACAGTGCTGCAGCTATTGAGCAGTTTCTGCAAAGATGGACAGGTGCCTCAAAGTACCCGCTAAAAACAGTGCTCCTAATTACAGAAAAAAATAATATTATGTACAAGCTAAAACTAACCATTTGGAGTTCAGGCATAATTTAAGTTCATATAATGCTGAAATTACGCTGAGCAATATCACTTAGAGATTTTAAACGTATAAATTTGTCTGTAAACACACAAATAAATGTTTGGCTCAATTATGGCAATACGTTATTTTGAATATGCTTGATATTTCAATTAAAAAAACACCTACAGACAAAGTTGCTTTAATAACACTAGATACGTTTTACCTAAATTTACCAACACTTTTCCTTAAATAATCAAAATTTAGGGAACAGAAACATACAAATATTTCTAAAGTTTATTTTAATAATGAACAAACATCAGCAATGCTTTGTAATGAGTTTGCATCATATTTTACATCTAAGATTTCTAAAATTAGACAGCATATTATGACTTCCCTTGTGTATTAGCAGGACTGCTTCTCACATACACATTTTCTAACTTTAAAAAGTCCAATTTTTTTCTCACAACATTGAAGAGCAACTCTTCAATTAAGTTAGACTTTGTTGACTCCGTAGTCTGTTTTAAATTCAATTCAATTCAGTTTATTTATATAGCGCCAAGTCACAACATACGTTGTCTCAGGGCACTGTACATGAAAAAAGAACAATCTAAAGAAGAAGCCAGCAGATTGTGTTAAATCACTTCATCACAGTCTCCCATCCTGAGCAAACGGTGGAGAGGAAAAACTCCCTGCTGATCAGGAAGAAACCTCCAGCAGAACCAGGCTCAGGACAGGCGGCCATCTGCCTCGACCGGCTGGTTGAGGGACAGGAAAGAGACACAGACAAACACATAAGAACTGGTCCAGGTGCGCCTTCTTCTGGAAAAGAGACAAAGAAAAAACATGTTGTTGATATAAATAATTACAATAAACACGTAGAGAAGAGAGACTGAAGACAACAGCAGAGTGAGGAAATGTGCTCAGTTTGTGCTCCAGCAGTCTAAGTCTGTAGCAGCAGAAATGAAGAATAATTCAGGAAACCTAAGTCTAACTATAGGATTTATCAAAAAGGAAAGTCTTCAGTCTAATCTTAAAAGTAGACAGAGTGTCAGCCTCACGGACAGAAACTGGAAGTTGGTTCCACAAGAGAGGAGCTTGATAACTGAAAGCTCTGCCTCCCATTCTGCTTTTAGAAACTGGAGGAACCACAAGTAAACCTGCAGTCTGAGAGCGAAGTGCTCTGTTAGGAAAGTATGGAACAATAAGATGTTTAATATATGATGGAGCTTGGTTGTTGAGAGCTTTGTATGTTAGGAGAAATATTTTAAATTCTATTCTGAATTTAACAGGGAGCCAGTGGAGAGAAGCTAAAACTGGAGAAATATGATCTCTCCTTCCAACTCTCATTAAAACTCTAGCAGCAGCATTTTGGATTAACTGAAGACTTATTAAAGAGTTTTTTGGATGTCCAGATAATAAAGAATTACAGTAATCCAGTCTAGACTTGATAAATGCATGAATCAGTTTTTCCGTGTCATTTTTGGACAAAATGTTTCTAATGTTAGTCATATTACGCAGGTGGAAGAAGGCGGTCCTGGTAACATTTTTAATGTGGGGGGTTAAAAGACATATCCTGATCAAAAATTACACCAAGGTTCTTTAGATTAGAACTGGAGGCCAGATTAATGCCATCCAGGAAGATATCAAAAAGTGCATTCTAGTCTGAGTAAAACCCATTTTGGAAAGAGATTGAAGTTCAGTGGAAAATACTTTCATCGTTGTCCAAAATGAACCAAAACATATTAATCTTTTTTTAAGTCAGGATGGCAACTAGGTTGGGGAAAGATTTATTTTATTTTATTTTATTTTATTTTATTTTCCGGTGCACTCTTCGCCACCTCTTACAGCCAGCACTGATCCCACCTATTCCAACATTTTTCCACTAGTTTCCAGGTAAACATCAAGTTAATCTGCCTCATTTTTTTCATAAGGTCACAATGATGGGGTCAACCCCAGATAGTACATTAACAAGTTTTCCTTTCACTTTGGATTATTTAGGTAATCTCCTTAACATTCATTGATTTTATTTAGTTTATAAAGCAGTATACATTGGTGAAGAAGTTGACAAATATTGGTATTGGTTTGATACTTATCAATATAAACAATGTTTTGGGCGGCTGGTTAGGGGAGTTGTCCTGGAACCGGAAGGTCGTGGGTTCGATCACCCATCCAGCCATCTCAGTCGTTGTGTCCTTGGGCAACCACCTTGCCTACTGATGGTGGTCAGTGGGTCCGGTAGCACCAGTGCATGGCAGCCTCTCTGTCAGTGCGCCCCAGGGTAGCTGTGGCTACAATGTAGCTTACCACCACCAGTGTGAATGTGTGTGTGCATGGGTGAATGTCTGTAAGGGACTTGATAAAGCACTCCATAAGTTCTGTCCATTTACGATTTACCAACGTTGGTGTAGAAAAAAACTGCGTCAAAGTGTATTGTTTCTTATCCCCATTGACCTCTGACCTCTATTATTA
>NW_013952424.1:2214434-2215664 GCF_001266775.1 Austrofundulus limnaeus
TTAAAATAATGTCTTTTTTTGCAGCGTTTTTCAAAAAAAATAACCTATGAAACACTCCGAAATAAATAATAATAAAAAAGCGAAATGAATGGAAGCCAATGCGACTTGACGTCTGGGGGGAAGAAGAGGAATGATGGAGGGGAGGGATGGTGTGGATGGATGGAGGGGTGTGTGTGTGTTTGGGGTGGCGGTGGGGGGGACCCTACTGCTGCATATCAATGGGAGCCGTTCAAATTCCCAGGGATTATTGGAGGGAGAGAGGGAGGGGGGGGCCAGAGGGGGGCAAAGGAGGAAAAATGATGCGCGCTTCCTCGGATCGGTGCTGACTGGGTGAGCCCGTTTCTCTTTTTATTCTCTCTTCTTTTATTCTTCATCTTATTGTTGAAGTGCGTAAAAAAGGGGGGGGGGAGGTGAAGAAAAATAAGCAGCAATCGGTGTGTTTTCGTGCCTGTGGACAGCTAGGAGGGGGGGTGCGGGGAGGGGGTGCCATTGAGAAATTTATCCCCCGAGTTTTGACGCGGAGTGGACCGTGTTGATGCGCGAGGAAAAGGGAGCAGAGGAAGTGTTGAGCCGCCTTTTTATATTTATTTTCCTTCACGATTCCCCTCTGCAGCTGAGACGTGCTCCATCTATAAACCTTTTTTTTTTGGATGCATCACCAATTCTGCACCCATCGATAGATTCGGGTCTATTTTTTTACCGCCTTACCTTCGGGGGGCGTGGGGGGGTGAGGGAGGAAAACACTAATAATAACTGCGATTCTGTGTGTAATTTTCGGGCAAACAGAAGCATTAAAAGCCTCACTTGCTGGTATTTAATTGGAATGCCAGTCATCTAATGTGTTGCATCGTTTCGGGGAGTCACATTATGATGTGTCAGGGAATTTTTTTTTAATATATTTATTGTTTTATGATGAGGCAAAAACTCGAATATATATAAATATATATTTCTGATCCATGTTTAAGACTTTTCAGAGACGCGCGGTGCAATTCTTTAAGATGTTGTGGTTTATTATTTTTTTTTTTGGGTGGGGGGTGGGGGGCAGTCGTGCGCGTTGGAGAAGTAACGTTACTTCTTTTAGCTCGGAACTGGAAAGATCAGATCGGGCGCGCGCACACACACACAGTTCTGCACCCACTTTAGTGGCAACAAGTGCCAAATCATGCGCAAGGCAGACTTTTTACTCACATCTTTAAATTCCTCTCTCTCTCTCTCTCTCTCTCTCTCTCT
>NW_013952424.1:2217214-2218722 GCF_001266775.1 Austrofundulus limnaeus
ATATATTTTACTGATTTCTTTTATCCAAACAATCAATAATTTATAAAGGCAAATCAGGAAAATTAACAAGGTTGCCCAAACTTTCACACCCCACTGTACATCATTTGGAAAAGGCTATTTGTATGTCTATAAGAAAAATATTTTGTTATATACTCTTTTTTTTCTTCAAAAATTGACAGAACTTAGCTTTTGGCTTGGACAACGTTTTTAATTTCGGTCCCCTTTGTGTAACTCAGTTTAAAAGCCCTGCGCTAGTCCAAGTAAAACATATTAAAACCATGAATCATGTTTTTCAAGGCCTTTGAAAAGAAGACATGACCTTACCGTGGCAATGAGTCCTACTTGGACAAAACTTGATTTCAAACCTGCGTTATGTTTGTTTGATGTAATAGCACTATGAAAACTAAACCCCAGAATGTGATTAAAGCCCAAAAGAGGCAAAGGTGTTGATGAGGCTTCCAAAAAGTTAATTTTACCCAGATCTTAGTGTCATAAGACAGTCCAAGTGTGGTTCGAGAGGACCGATGCCATCTAGCCAAAAGAGAAGAAAGCATCAAATGCAAAGCAGAGGAAATTTTTCTTAAAAAATACAATAAATAAAAAATAGACCCAACACAACAACATATACTCATTCTAAGTATCGTCACTTAGATTGGTGGCATCAAAATTGGGTTTTCACTCGGGTCAAATCAGAAACCAACACTAATATCCCTATAAAAACCATAACTTAAGATTTCATAGACATGAGCTGGTTGTTGGTGCACCGTTCCTCAGATTTGAAGTGCTTAGAAATGCATCTTGCACACAATAATAGAGCGTTTCTCATTCCAGGCATAAAGATGCTCCTTAACTTTTATGCTTTATTTAAGCAGCTAAGCCCATGAAACAAACTGACCACATCAAATCTCCACTTTGAATACACACTCAGTACTTTCCTTATCCATTGACCTATTACAGAAGGAAAAGGGGAAAGTTAGCAAGACTGAAATAACAATGACTCAATTTAGTGGTTTGTCTTTGTGTTATGTTACCAGGGTACCCAGTGCTTGATAACTAAGGACAAAATATTAACACAACACTACGAGAATCTTTTTTCTGTTGTAAAAGTTTGAGATCGTCTAAAACCTTTGATTTCCAAAAGCTGGGGTCAGGATCTCGACATGAAACAACAAATATTTTCAGAAGTGTAAAATCTGCTTGGGTTTTATTGTTCAGGATTCATCTTTGCTGAGCATATGAACTTTGACTTTCAACAAGGTTGGATGACTCCCCAAAGACACAACCAGTGTGTGACAGTTTTAGAATCAGCAAATCAAATGCACCAAAAACTATTTTTTTTTGTGACGTGGCAATCAACTACAATACGACTCTGATGCATTTTCTTCTTTTACACCCACCATTGTCTACATTTTCTTTTGTTGCTTGTACAGCGGGTAAAATAAGTATTGAACACGTCACCATTTTTCTCAGTAAATATATTACTAGAGGTGCTAATGACATGAAATTTT
>NW_013952424.1:2219722-2222681 GCF_001266775.1 Austrofundulus limnaeus
AAAATTTCATGTCATTAGCACCTCTAGTAATATATTTACTGAGAAAAATGGTGACGTGTTCAATACTTATTTTACCCGCTGTATATGTGGAAACTAAACATCTTGCATTAGGTGGTCCGGATGAAGATAAAGCCCACCCAGTCCATTTCCAGTAAGCTGCACCATCAAAAAGAAAACACAGCTAATAATAAAAAAAAAGAAATAGATTGACTGGGTGTGAGTTCCAAAAAACTGAGTCAGTAAAATGTGTTTGCCTTTCAAAATTTTCCAGAGTAATCTGTTTGGGGTCAGACTCAGGTTCGACGACAGATGTGTGGGTGTGTGGAAATGTGGGTGGGTGGGGTGTAGTCCCAGGCAAAGATTTGGGCTGGGAATCGAGTATTTAAATTCGATCTGTGTAGAGGCATGTGTCATCTCACTTTAATTCAGTGAAACCGGAGCACAGCCACAAGTGAAAATGCAAAGGTAGGGGACATGACAAGTAATTTACGAAATATGCTTCGAAATTTAAAAATTATGGATAWATGTGTATGGTTTTGCAGTAATACATTGCTTAAGTGTGTACTTTTTACTTGGATTTTTTTTAGGATACACCTCCCATTGGCACTACTGTATGTATCTCTTATGGCAGCTGAGTGCATACGTCTTCCTATAAGCGATGAATCCATTGAGAAAATCATAGACAGCATACTAAACCTTGCCCAAACTACTCTTGTCCRCATTAAACAAAAGGAAAAGGTAAATGCTTGCTGTTGTTGAAAATTTTAAGGTTAATTCCTGACAGAAAGCCCATATTCTCTTCCTCTCAGTGGCAGGTGCTTTCACAGATAGAAGTGACGTCCCCGCCCATCAACGGACTGACAACTATCAGCAAAGACCTGGGACATTTGGACCACAAGCTCCAGAACCCGTCCGCCGAGCTCTGGAGCCAGATCCAGGCGGACGTGTCCAGCTTGGAAGGACAAGTGCGCTCGCTCGCCCTGATGAKGGACTGTCCCGTTCAGGACAAACCCAGCGCAGAGGCCAGGGAGCATCYGTTTCCAGTCAGTCAACATTACGAGACGCTGGCGAAGTTGCAGCAGTACCTAGAGAACCTCCACCTGAACAAGGACAAACTGAAGGTCTGCTGACACACGGGGGCATATGGATCGCTGACAGATTTCTCAGTCTTCTGATAAATATTTTTCTATGAAGGTTTATTTATGTTTGTGACTTTTCAAAC
Source organism: Austrofundulus limnaeus (assembly GCF_001266775.1). Classification (NCBI taxonomy): domain Eukaryota; kingdom Metazoa; phylum Chordata; class Actinopteri; order Cyprinodontiformes; family Rivulidae; genus Austrofundulus; species Austrofundulus limnaeus. Next base: position 2,220,945 of record NW_013952424.1, read on the forward strand.
TCTTACAATATTTAGCTGTTTTTTAAATACTGAAATGTGTCATTAAAAGTAAAAAGAATGAAGTACATTTTTTGCAGTATTACGTTTTGTAAAGTGGAGCTAAGTTGGATGAAATTCTAAGTTTGGAGCAGAGGTGTCAATTAACTAAGTACAAATACTTTGTTACTTTACTTAAGTAGTAATTTTGGTTATTTATACTTTAGTGGAGCAATTATTTTTCAGCCTACTTTTTGCTTCTACTTCTTACATTTCAGTTCAATTATCTGTACTTTCTACTCATTACTTTTTAAAAATGCAAAAAGTATTTCATTTTTATTTAACTTTGACTTGTTTTTATTCCATCTTTCAGAAAAAAAAATAATAAATATAAATCTATCCAGACACATGGAGCCCATGGATAGAGTGAATTTGATTGTGGTTGGATGAGAAGTGTAAATATATACCATCCTGATATCCTACTGGATTGGACTCACTCCATCACGCCTGTGTGACACAAATCACACACCAGCAGGACATAACAACCCTGAGGCACAGCCTAAGTTTTTATCTTTAATGGCCTTTTTTAATAGTGTTCATGACTTTTGYTTTTATACTTTAAGTAGTTTTAAAACCAGTACTTTTATACTTTTGAGTAAAAAGCTCAAGTTGATACTTCTACTTCCAAAAAAGCATTTTTAAACCCTAGTATCTATACTTCTACTTAAGTAATGAATGTRAAYACTTTTGACACGTCTGGTTTGGAGAAGTGGTGACGATTTAATTATAGTTTTGTTGTATGAATTTGTAAGTTTGGAGAAGTGGTGATGATTTCATCATAGTTTTGTAATATTTAACTCGTATGTTGTTGACCTTTTCGGCTTTTTACATGATCATGTCTATTTTTTCCCATTTCCATTCACAGTAAAAATGACATATCAGTTAAATCATAGTTCTCTTAACTAAAAATACCTCTGTCTGAGAGTAATAATGCAATTTCCCAACATTAATTCCGTAAATATTTATGACGTTCTTTTGTAGAATGACTCAGTATTTTTTGTCTTGTTCTTATCAGTGCTTAAGTGGGGATAGAAAAACAAGGTGACATTGAATCTTTTAACTTAACTAAGAACAGATGGTGTACAGTTCTGRTAAATATCAAATTTGTGTGGCATTTAGTCTAGGATTTCTCAGGTCTTATGCAATAAAAATAATGTTTAAATGTGAGKGCTTTAACACAACTTATCAAAATAATTCAAATGTGCCGAATTTGTCTGAATGTAATACAACTAAAAAGTTGGGATATTGCAAAAAATGTTAACAAGAATCAATATCAGTCTCTAAAATGTTCTAAATAACCAAGTTCGCAGCAAAACACACTTGTTTTTGCGGTTTTTGTTGGTCCTATCCCAACATTTATGACATTAAAATGTCCTTATTTTAAAACATGGTATAATTTAATTTAAATATTTGATATGTTCATTACACTGTATGTTTTATGTGCAAAAAGGGTTTTATGGGATTAACAAATCATTGTTTTTTTTAATTATCTGGAGTTTGAAGTTTTGGTTTTCACACTTTCTGTGGCTTTCAGTGGATTTTTGGGAACTACGTTTGTATTTTTCCCTCTCACCATCATTTAATGCATATAAGATGCTCAGTGATATCGTCACAACACAAGCATCAGATGTAGTGAGGTGATCTTATTGGAGAAAATATCTAAAAGTTTTTACCTTGGTTTTTTTTTTTTTTTTTTTTTTC
>NW_013952424.1:2222803-2224507 GCF_001266775.1 Austrofundulus limnaeus
CATTAGCACCTCTAGTAATATATTTACTGAGAAAAATGGTGACATGTTCATTACTTATTTTACCCGCTGTAAATAAAGGGTTAGCTCAGAGGATGTTAGTGAATGACTTACTACCACATGTTACAACCACTCTTTATCTGAAAACAGACTGAGTTGTAGTATTTGATCTGTCCCGGCCCATTTAGAATTCCTGTTCATATCCACTGACGCTACTTTTAGGTCCAAAAACCCAACATTTGTGTAACTACGTCATCTTATCTACACTTGAGTCTATTTACATTATAATTATTCTACTGTGATTTTTATTTTATGAGTCTTAAAGTGACTTTTTTCTGACATTGTGCAAAAAAGGCAGATTTTTCCTAAGCATCACAGCAGCTCGTGAATCAATAGTTGCAGTTGGTTGATGATTAATTTCCTAAACAAACATTAAATGTTCCGATGACTTTTTAAAATGACTTAAAACGTGACCGACCTAGACGAAAATAAAATCACTGAAGCAGAGAAAATAAACCGCACTGGTTTCATTGTTTGACGCAAGTACAAGCTATGAGATGAAATAAGTGCAGTTCATGCTGTGCTTTGAAAAAAATATTGCTAACGGTTTAAATTATGAAGCGAGCAAGTGGGAAGTTCATATAGAGTTCAAGTAGTGTTGCAACGTGGAGACGTACTCTTCTGGGTGGCAGCGAAGGTGGGCGGCATGGATGGACTCCTTCCACTTCCTGCTGGCCACCGTTACGCCCCTCTGCCTCCAGAAATCAAACAGCTTCTGAAGGTCGGCGAGGCTGCACAATGCGTCATTTTCACTATAGAAGAAGAGGGTCGGACAAGTCACGGGGCTGTTGTAGAAAACGTGGATGTTTTGCTCGTAGAGGTCAGCCGTGTGGGCTTTAAAGAGCCTGAAGTAGAGCAGCGCAAGATTTCGGACGAGTCCCTCCAATCGAGGCATCAGAGTCTTTCCCAGACCTGAAGGACAAAAGTAAAAAGTTAAGTTTTCAAAACATTACATTTAGAATAACAAAACAGGTGTGTGTACTATGGAGTTGTTTTGTTTTGGGACTTTTTTCTCAATGCTTACTCAGGATTCAAAATTTGCATCTTATATATAATTGTAGAAATATTTCCTCTTTTAAAAGTCCCACAAGCACAATACAAAACAGGATAAAATGAGTGAGCAAAATAAAGCATTTTAGTTAGCATGTAATAATGCATTTATTTATATTTATTTTGTCAAAGTGACCAAGTAAGTTTGTCACTGAAGAATCAATAATAGAACTTTAAATACAAGTCTTTGCCTTTGTTTTATGGGAAAATTAGGAATATTTTTAGTTTGCTGTATTTAATTGTCAAAAAAATAACAATTATAGATCAAATCGAATGTTTAGATTTTTTCACTTTTTAAACTAAACTGGCATTTAAAGGGATCTACGATTTGTTGTAACATTAGACTTTATTTGATAAACATTTATTTTAACTGTAAAATAAAGACTGTAAAAATACTGTAGCTGTTTAGTTTTGTAATTTTTTTTAGATATATTTTAACATGGATGGAGCCATTTTATTTACACGCAAAGCATTCTGGGTAAATGATGACGTGGATAGGTCATCGGTGCGACGCTGCTAGCGAGCTATATCCACCCTGAAGGTTAATCTTGGACAATATCTGATGATCGACTCTTTTAAATGAAACCAGAGAGCGTT
>NW_013952424.1:2225840-2227627 GCF_001266775.1 Austrofundulus limnaeus
GTATTTTTACAGTCTTTATTTTACAGTTAAAGTATATATTTATCATATAAAGTTTAATGTTATAACTAATCGGGGATCCCTTTAAGAAACACAATAAAATGATAAACGGATGTGAAGCCAGAAACAATGCCATTCTCCTTCTAAAAATGGAGAAGTAGGTCACACAGACGTAACCTGAGCTCCGGTGCAGCTGGGGCTGAATCGCTCTCACTGACCTGTTGCCATGTGCTCCAGCGTGCCGACCACCAGGCTGTCATAGACGTGCCCCGACACCCTCTGTGCCACATCGGCATGTAGTTTTGGCTCTTCGGCGATGTGGCGTAGCATCTGGGTGAAAGTGTAGCCCCCGATGGAGCAGGAATGGACCACTATGTCTCTGCCAGAGAATGGAGGCTCTTTCAAAATATTCAAAATCTCCAACCCGTAGCTGAAGCCCCAGCGAGGCCACAGGAAGTGCGTTACTCTGCTCTGGACCAGGAGCACGTCCATGCCACGGTCCAGGTACAGGTCCCTGTATTTGGCCACGGCTCCTGGCTGGGCGCCGAGCCAGCCGAAGAAAACGAGGAGGGGACGGGAGGTGGAGGCAGGGTGGGAAGCTGGATCTGAAAGCAGTGGGGAAACAGAAGATTCTGCAGAGGAGAGGTCGCTGAGGGGCAAAGCTGGGATGGAGCTACACAATATGGGAGTCTGAGAGTCTTTGGCAGGACGTACTGTTGCAAAGTCCACTTCGGTGACAGGAGTGTAGTAATAACTAACACCATTACAGACTCTTTTGGTTACAAACCTCTCTGTGACGACTTCATCAGACTTGGTTGAGTCACTCTGGAATAAACTAGAACAAAAGACAAGTCTGATCAAATCTTCTTTACACAAAACACCTACTTAGTGCGTGCAGCTTGAACTGCACATGCACTTTTTTTATATTTAAACTCAATTCATTATGCAATAGTTCAAGCACAAGCCTATTTAACCAGAACATTTTATTTTAAATGTTGCAACATTCATTACACTGGGTGACCTTAAAATAAGAAGAAGTACAAGTTGTTCTCAAACATAATACTTTTGAACTGTTAAAGGTGGTCTTTAGATGATTAACACATTAACACCGATTAACACTTTACAGGGTTTTTTTTTTATTATTATTTTTATCGCTGCTCTACTGCAGTGCTGTTAAAAATAAACTTGGCACAAAAAGTAAAGAAATTAGTGTTTGGTAGATTATTTTTCTTGTAACGTGTATTAGAAATAAATCTTATACAACTGGTTTAAACGGTACCGCATCTGTTAGGACCATGCTTTTATGGGATGAGCAGTAGAGCTGAGTTAGTGTACATAAAAAAATAAATAAATAAAAAAGGTCAGATGTTATCTGCAAAACAGCTTATTTAGCTGTTTCTACTGACTCTTGTTTTGAGCTTCTGGCACTTTTTATTGCCAAGAAGTGTTGTTACAAAAAAGACATGATCTACCAAACACCAACTTCCTTACTTTTTGTGCTTAAGTTTAGAAAATACAAAGAAAAACTTGTCAACTAAGTTCAATATTTATGCCTTACTCATAATGTCACATTGTACTGGTCTCGGGGCCTTTTCATTATTTATTTGGCTAAAAATTATGTTTTGATATGATTATCCTCATTTTCACGTTTTTACAATTATAATGTATTCTACAAATGCATTTACATAAGTTTCACACTATATATATACAGCGGGTAAAATAAGTATTGAACACGTCACCATTTTTCTCAGTAAATATATTACTAGAGGTGCTAATGACATGAAATTTTC
>NW_013952424.1:2228919-2232248 GCF_001266775.1 Austrofundulus limnaeus
TGCCGCCATGTGATTGGCTGATTAGAAATTAAGTGTTAACGAGCAGTTGGACAGGTGTACCTAATAAAGTGGCCGGATACAGTATATACACATACATGTATGTTACAGTTTTATTACAGTGTTTATGTCTGGTTTTTATCTTTATTAAATAACTAAATTAGTATTTATTATGAAGCTATTAAGCTAACTTGCTGTGCTACCATAGCTACACAGGCTCTCGGTACATCCAWTGTTTCCGTAAAAATCATACTTCCGATAAGGAAGTGAAATCTCCACTTTGAATAAACGTATGCTACAAGCGGAGGGAGTGAAAACACAGTTAATTGAACGGATTCCTACGTGTCACTCTGAAGGACACACCACTGCTTTTATTTTGGCAACAAAAAAAAGAAGAAGAAGAAAAAAAAGCAGAGTTTTGAGTCATATCGTGTTACCTAATGGGGAACGGTAGGTTTCCCATGCTGACAGGTTGGTCTGTGCACTTGTCCTCTCTTGGTTGTCTGATGTAGACCGTCGGACCGGGTTGCTGGAGGAGGAATGCAGCGCGATGCACACACGACCCTAGATGACTCACCGCCCCTGCTCCTCCGGGTGGACCGCCCCCTTTTTAACTCCCGCAGTCGCGCAGTGAACGCGCGCAGGAGGAGACTCACGTCAAACAGAGCGGATTAAAATGTGATATGAAGGTGAACGCGGCCATTATAAGCCACAAGTAAAAAAATAATTAAATAAAGGCTTACGATAGAATAAAGCTTATTTCTGGGCTTTGGACTGCCAACACACTGCACCACTTTCCTTTTGGCCTACTAAACAAGCACCTGTAATACTTTTGATAACCACTAGATGGAGCCAAACTACTGTTGTGCACTTTCCTGAACTCAGGACGTCTATGAATAAGTTATTAATTCCTAATGATTTTTGAATGATCTGATCTTTCACACAATTTTTGAAAAATTTAAAAAATAAGCATGTTTAACTATGTATGTTCTGACAATTTGTGCAACATCTTTGTTGTCTGTTGGCAAAATACTTCATGAAACACCAAGCAGATTTTTATTAAACTTTAAGACAAATTTTTAACTTCTTATCAAATTAATTTTAAATGGCCATTACACCCAGATGACTTTAGATAACAAAAATTTGCTWTAATTTAGTCCGTTTTACAAACCACCTCAGCTTTCTTTTTGATCTGTCACCGTTTAAATGTCAAATAAAGTCACTTCATTTGGTTCAAATGCAGGAATAAGATTATTATTTTTTAATTTTTTTACGTGTTTTTTGGGCAACAGGAAAAAGTCAGAGTTGCTTTTATTTTTCCTGGCTCAGCGTGACCACTCAGGCTCAGTCTGCCAGAAAAAAATTTTAAAAACCACAATAACATAACCTTCACAGGCCATTTTTCCCCTCCCTCATACTCTCAACACCAACTGGACCCACTGCTTATTCCCACTTTACATCATCCACTGGAACAGCCCCTTCTCCTTTACCCTGCTGATTTTCTATACATCCCCCCCTCAGTAATCCTCATCTAAAGAAAAGAGGCTGCAAAGACCACCTCTCTAACGCTAGCACATGACCCCACGGCCTTTCCTTTTTGCTTTGTTTCTACATGGCCTCTATTGTCAGAGAGAGAGAGAGAGTTGTGGTGGGGGGGGGGGGGGGTAAATGTGCCCTCTTTGTCTATTGGCAGGAGGGGTCCACTCACGTCAGGGTGTGGAAATTCCACAGCAGTTTCCTGCAGCCTTTTTTTYCCTTTCACCCAGCCGTCTGTCATACTTCCACCCAAAGTCGCGTGTCCTCGTGCGTAAAAGAGCATCAAACTACATCTGGGGCTGAACTAAGACCAAAACCATCTCAGTTCGACCTGACAGAGAATGTTTGCAGAGTTTTAGAGTCATGCTGTCTGCTGTCTCTGCTCACTTCCAGCTATTTTACATGGAGCCTTTTTGAATCATTCTCCTGATTCAGATTTTCCAAAACCAGAAGGAAACCGTGTCCAGCCTGGCACCAAAGCCCAGCTACAGCTTTCCATCCTTYCCCAAATTCTCCCCTCTTCTTGCAAAACTCAAATTTGCATTCATGACATGATTAAAAGCTTTTACTGTGCGGCACCTGTCCTCCGCGAGAGGAGCTTTTGTCCCATTTATCTTTCTTTATTGGTTTGGAAACGAGCTGAAATTCCCAGTGGGATGCTGATGCATTAAACACACGCATCGATTGCAGATAACGCTCYGTGTTTCACTGCACACGAACACAAGGACAAAAACACTCATTTAAGCCCTCGTTATGCTTTTTTAATCATCCGTAGCACCATAAAGAGTATGTTAAAGGTTTCAAAAGTGCACTTTGGGAAGATGAGTTACGTTAAAACGGCTCTACCAAGGTTTGTGTACATGACAGCCTAAAAATAATATGAAAGCTCATTGTTTTCTTTTTCTTTTTTTTTTTGTGAGAAACTTTCTTTGACCTCGACAATTAACCATTGTCCGACTCTTTCCGTCAGCTGAGGCCAGCAGCCCATTTAAAGTGAAGCATGTTGCACACCACCCTRAAAACTGTCCTCAAGACGCCAGCATGACTCCACAGGCCCAAAACAGAGAGGTCTCCTGCCATTAGATACCGCAGGAATATGTGGCACGGTGCATACTTATTTATAGAGAAATAACCACRCAAAGAGGAAGATTGGTGAGGAGCAAATCATAAAGTAAACCCTAGAAAGTGACAAATGATCATTTAGAAGCTATAGGGATTTATTGTCAGGACAAAAAAATGATGGTGGACAGGATTAAAATCGTGTTTTATAAGCAAAGGTAAAGCTGGAGACAAAAAAACACCCACTAAAACAGAAAATAAACTTCATTAATTCATCAAACTTTATTCAATTCACGCACAGGAGGATGGCACAAATCAAACTGCAAGAACTGAAAATTGATAAAGCGTGGACAGAGCAGTGAACAACGAATACAAAAGAAGCGTGAAAAAAATTACGAGTCATCAAGAGAGAGGTAAAACGAGGGTATAAAAGGTATCGGAAGGCAAAAAAAATTCTGACTTAACCAATAAAAATGTCAAAAACAACACAAAACTCAGAGCATGTTGTTACTGATTAATCTGTATCGTAAATGATTTAATGAAAGAAGTTTAAATAAACACAAAATGTGTTTAAAATAGTTTTCTGTGTTTTGATTTATATCTATGTTCAATTTTAGACTCAATTGTTTCATGTACGACGTCAGTGTGAGCGACGAGAACAAAACAGAGATTCAAGGTGAAATCTGTCGCCTTCCCAGAGCTGGTGGGACTGGGTTGAGCTGCAGAGTGGTGGTGGT
>NW_013952424.1:2232300-2254097 GCF_001266775.1 Austrofundulus limnaeus
AGTTTAGGTTAGTTTTAGGGTCAGGTAGGTACCTGTGAGGTTAGCCTTAGGGTTTGTGGTCAGGGTTAGGCTGTACAAATGTAATGGAAGTCAATACAATGTCCCCAAATATATAGATGGGCGAACCTGTGTGAGTGTGTGTTCATGTAGAGGCTTTGCGTTTCATTTTCAGACTGTGTGCTTGCATAAGCTGCCTGCCCAGCTGTGTGTCCGGGGCGTCCACGGCTGTGGCTTGATCTTTGGTAATGAACAATTTGCTCAGTGAGGTGTGACCACAAGCCTTGTGATGGCAAACTACTGATGCAGTGGGTGAGAGAGACGGACACAAACAGAGGGAGAGAGAGAGAGAGAGAGAGAGAGAGAGAGAGAGAGAGAGAGAGCAAGTGGGAGGGAGAGACACTAGAACTCTATTCCACACAGGCAAAGCCACAGAGGCTTGCAACAAACCTCCCTCGCCTGCAGCGCACACACACACTCTCTCTCTCTCTCTCTCTCTCTCTCAGACACACACACACACACCGCTGGCTGTGGATTCTCCATCTTATTCCCAACATCTGCAGGTAAGCAGCTGACATTTTCTCACACCATCATTTGTGTTTCTGTGTTCAACTCTTGAGATTTTCAGTCAGCCGGTCTCAGAACAGCAGCATCGATTCCTGCGTGCGTGTTGTCGTGTAGTGGCTGCAATTACACTGCAGGTAACATGTTTGATATTATGAAAACATGTAAGGCTAGAGAGCAGTGTCGCTTTTTATTATCAAGAGCAGAAAAATGGGAGAAAATCATGTTACTTTTATTTTGGGGATAATGGGAGTAGTGTGAGGTAATATGGTTAAACCCCACATTGTGACTTTGACATCTGTATTTGTCATTAGAATCCAGCTGGTCTTATTTTACGTCAGAGAAATACATATGAATATGTTTTGGTATTTAGAAAAAATGTAAATAGTATGTGTTCGAGCAACCATTTTTTTCCATGCGAGAAAACATGCAGCCCATTTTTGCAGCAGCAGAATCCAAAAGGGTACCCAAAATCCGTGGGATTAGCCGCAACGTCTTTGGCTTCAGCCGTCACGGTGAAGGCAGCCGGTGGAACGTCTSTGCTCGAGAGCATCCTTCTTTGCTTTTTTTTTTTTTAAAGGAGGAGGACCTCTGCATCCATCAGAGCCAGGGCTAACACCAACATTAACCCAGCTTTGTGTTTAAAGAAGGGTTTAAAAGAAACTAAAGCTACTTCAGGGGAGAAAAAACAGGTAAATCATGAGTGTTCTGACTGAAGTTCTGAAACTGCAACATCATAAGTATCTTGTTGGTAAATAGTGACTCAGGGCGGTGTGTGGTTTGGTGAGTCGACAGCAGATAAATCACCTGTTGGAGTGCTTCCTTTTTGAAAATGCAACAATGGCTTCGGCTATTCTTAGACATGAGAGCAGCTCTCATTATAGTCGATAATGCGCAGGGACAATTGACTGTGGCTGGTTGCCTAATCCAATCTGTGAATCTGCCACAACTCATGGGTTGATGATGGTGCAACAAGAATTTAATTAGGTCTGGGACTTGTTAAAAGTTAAACCAAATAAAGTAAATAATACATATTGTATAAAGGGTACTGTTTATTGGATATTCAGTTAGTACTTCAAGCACTAATAAGATGGTTAGATTTAGGTTTCGCAACTATAATTTCCTAATTTTCCCTTTGAGTTATACTCTGTTGGATATAATTCCATACACAGGGGTTAAACAATGAAACTGAAACACCTGTCATTTCTGTGTGGGAGGTTTCATGGCTAAATTGGACCAACCTGGTGGCCAATCTTCATTATTTGCACATTGCACCAGTAAGAGCAGAGTGTGAAGGTTCAATTAGCAGGGTCAGAGCACAGTTTTGCTCAAAATATTGCAACRAACACAACGTTATGGGTGACATACCAGAGTTCAAAAGAGGACAAACTGTTGGTGCACGTCTTGCTGGTGCATCTGTGACCAAGACAGCAAGTCTTTGTGATGTATCAAGAGCCACAGTATCCAGGGTAATGTCAGCATACCACCAAGAAGGACCAACCACATCCAACAGGATTAACTGTGGRCGCAAGAGGAAGCTGTCTGAAAGAGATGTTATGGTCTAAAACCAGGTGTTTCAGTTTCATTGTCTAACCTCTGTGTGTTCCCAAGAATCAGCACAGAGCTCAACCCTCGCCAGCCATTTAGCTTGTATTGCATTCAACCACAACATCTCTCTCCAAAGGTGGTAGGTTCACAAGGAGGTGACTATATTTTAGATTGGCCTAAAAGAACTTCAGGAATCAAGGCTGGACCAACAGTTTCCCTAACGAGAACAAGGTATCCTGTTCTGTGTGGTGGTCCTCCATCATCAAGGCACAACGACGGTTCAGTGGTTAGCACTGACGCTGCACAGCAAGAAGGTCCCGGGTTTGATCTCCAGTTCGGACCTGGGGTCTTTCTGTGGGGAGTTTGCATGTTCTCCTCCTGCTCGCGTGGGTTTTCTCCGGGTCCCCCAACCCCAAATACATGTACAATAGGTTGCCTTCAGGCCCAGGCCTCCCTTGAAAAAGAGATCTGAGATCTCAATGGGACTTGCCTGGTTAAATAACGAGAAATAAGGACGAATGCTTCCTTCRGTTCCGAAAGGAGTCAGTTCAAATATTTGTTCATTAATCTAAGTACGATGGAGCAATGCTAAAATAAAACCCCAAAGCTCAGATGATGTAGTTTTGGATGAGACTAATTCTTGAGCAGTTTTTATAAAGGTTGCAACGAACAGCTTAAATCCATCTGGGAGAAATGGCTCGATTGTCCTTTTTCCACTTTATCTTTCTGAAAACTAAAAGAACCGGCCACCTGCTGGCTCTGTTAATTACACCCTTTCTTTTACGCTACTTTACGCAAAAAAATACACCCCTGCCGGCTTGGTAATGAATTGGGAGCATTTCAACCCAGAAATGGTTGAAAGTCACTCACCGACTCTTCGAAACATATGAGACCACATCGCCCACATCGCAGTCGCACTTACACATCACCATGGAAATAATAATGAAAAAGTACARCTGGTAAATATGCACACCCACTCAATAGGAGCAGAAAAAAAAAACAACCATCACCCTGAACAGGCGCCTTTTTTCAGGAAGGTAAATTGCTCTATTATCCTGGACTGTGCCACCAATACAGAGACGGGTTTACATCGGGTTTGTTAAAAAGTAATTACGGTGGCAGCCCTCCGGTTGTCTCAATTTCTGGCTCCCCCAGGGTGCAGAGCCTCTCCATTTCTGTCAATCAGCAGAGACAGACATCTCTAATTCCCCTTTTTGTTACCACAATACTTTTTTTCTTGCTTTTCAAAAAGCTTTAACGTTGTGATCAAGCTGAGGCTCGTAGAAGCAGACTCCTCGACGTCAGATCAAGACAAGAAAAGGAAATCTCCATGGAGAAATAAGCTACAGCAAGGTGAAGGCAGATTAAGATCAAGATGGCTGATAGAGCTGAGAGAAGAGTCGAAGGGTTCTTTTTCATGAAAACACACAGATTCAGGCTAACAAACGAACTCGAGCATCAAGGAGACTGCTGCAGTTTCTGCTCTGATGTCTTTCTCCTCCACTGTCCTTGTCTTTTGCTTCACTGAGTGCGGCAGAACGTCAAACCCCTTGCGTATGTCAGGAGCAATGACACAAAACACCAGAAAAGAAAAAAAAATAGTAGCCGGGTGTTGTAAATTCACCACAGACACTTTTTAATGCTTTTGTTCCCGTTGCCCTGCTGCCTGTCAGCCGCTGCCTTCAGATCTGATGTGGCTAGAAATGGAAAGAACATTAGATTAACTGTGGCAGAGTGCAGCTAGCACATAAATTATCTTTAGATGTTTAGAATTGGAAATGGAGTTGTGACACCAAATTTATTGCATCTGTATCACAAGGGATTGCAACATCTTTGTTGTTTCAGCTTTTATTTTTATAAAGCACATCCACGTGACCATTGAGCTACTGGGGTTCACAGATCTGTAGTTTTCTACAGTGGCAAAATCTGATATTTACTGTGTAAACAGAAAAGATGTAAACTTACTAAAAATAGTCTGGAAAAAACACAATGATGGCCAAGCTGCATTGTATTTGAGTGGCAGAGCATAAGAGGCAGTTGGGGGTTCAGTATCTTCCCCAAGAACACTTTAGCCCTCTGCAGGGGCCGGGGATCAAATCCTTGATCCTCAGTCTGAAAGGTGACCTCTCTATGAATGTGCTAAAGCTGCCCCAGAAAAGAGATGATTGTAGATAAGAGAAAATTGCTGTTTTAGTGTGTACAGATGTAGCATTGATTATGTGTAAGCACGCAATACTCTATTGTGTAGTTTGAAGAAAAAGGAGAGAATTTTCTATATTTTTATCCCGGGTGCTTTGCATCCCACCCCTCTTCAGCTTCCAGTTTCAGTCTAGTTTGACAGAGGGGTTTACGACTATGTAGCGGCGCAGAAATATTTTATTTACAAATTAATTAAAAGACGTCAACAAGGGAAGACTTAAACTGAAGTTCTGCTCCTATACAACAGTGAAAACCTATGTGTTGCCTAATGTTGGACTTTTTTTATGACCGTTATATCTCTGATGGTGGGGCCCAAGTGTTAATTTGATCCATCAGAAATCCTCAGCTCAAATTTCGTTCTTTGTTACATAGCTTACAGAAATGTTATCTAGCTCCTGTTTGACAGCAACTTTGGCAAAGGTTAATCTATTTTAATGGCTAAACAATTAGTTGTTGCCACTTTTCATTGTTGCCAAATCCCAAAATAACCCAAACATTACATGAGTGGTAATGTWTATTTGAATTAAACTGAAAGTGATCCCTCACCAGCCTGCTTTAACCACATGAAAGGGTTGCTGCGCTGAAATGTGAGAATGCTGTGGGAAAAATAAATTATACATAATCTCTGCTGATCAAATCATGCATATTTTAGGTTTCCAATCAACAAAAGAGCCACTAGGGAGGAATGACAACTCACTTCAAAACCACGATTCTCTTTCACCACCAGTTTACTGCCGTCTGAAACTGTTGATGAAAACTCGTGAAGGAACCAAGAAGAGTCCATGTGTGGGTGTTTACACCTACAGAACARTACACGTGGGCAACAAAAGCACACTGTGCTAACGTGCAGAGTCAGGTCCCAATTCATCTACAACCATATCTCTGCATGCATGAACTGTTTGCAGGTTGGTCACTGCAGGCTCGAACACAGGTTCCTATAAATAAAGCCCTCACTTCCTTGGAAACCGATGTTCATGCTGCTCAATCAAAGGGCTAAAAGTGGGGAGTGTGTGGGAAGCTCTGTGTTTAACCCCATGCTAGTCAGACTTAAAATGAATGTGACTTCCTCTACAAGCTGGCTCCATCCCTCGAGGCTTTAACACAGGAGGAGAAGGCTGGTCAAATCCCTACCTCTGATTAGTTCGATTCTTTGGTCTTTTAGTTCAGTTTATGAGCTTGTGGAAAACAGTTGAAAGACTGCATGCTGACAGCTGACTTTCATTCCCAAGGTTTAAACTAAGAGTTCCAGCTGTTTGGGTCAAACCTTGTAACCAACTTTGTGCACAATATCAAGTAATTTTGTGAAAATTTGTATGTATTGGTGCACAGAGTATCCATTTCTTAAATTGGGCTGATTCCAAATATTTGTCAGTTTTGGATGTGCACCTAATTATTACCAAATTATTAGTGGTCAGCAAATATGTTAGGTATGATGCCCAATTAGTACCACGCCAAATTTGAGCTCAGTATCCGTAAAATTTACTGTGTTACAGCCATTTTATGCATTATAAACACCACTATGATGCAGGCAAGAGCTTCAATCTGATAGCAACTTTCTGTGAATAGTAATGTTTTTTTCTTTCTTACTCCCCACAACAATATTTTTCTCCATCTTCTTTAAAGAACACATAAATCTGAGACTTAAAGAGACTAAATCCAAAGCTGTGGGTTATTTAAGGCGGAGTTAAGAACAACGAAAGCACACAGGTTGTTGTTCTTGCAGGGGAAATTCCTCCGGTGCTCCAGTCTTTTCACTGAGGCAACAGGCTGCTGACTTTGAACCATTTGATGCTTTATGAAAGAATAGGAGGCCCCCCTTCATTCTTAGGATGGAAATCCAGACTTCCATTCTTTACTGACCTCCCCCAAAACCTAACTCTCAGACATAAGTGACCACTGTTGGAGATTATAAGGATATAAGTGCTTTCATTGTTTGATAATTGAGAAGAAGATGCTATTATGGGCTAAAACTCCTCAATTTTTCCAGATGATGTTATTTCATTTTAAAACTATTGCATGAAAGGAATGGTGGACCTTTATTTGTGACATGTGGTTTTTGACTTTAGTTTTTGTAGCCTGCTTAGAAAGGTTTGAAGAGTGTCATAGTTTCCATACTTGATTTGTAAGCAGGTCAGTCTCTGAGAAACCAGCAATCAAAAGTGTTTGAAAAAAGGCAAAAATAAAGAGATGTTAATCTCTCAAGAAAATCCAAATGCAGCTGTCCACCATGAGTAGAAGAAAAGTGTGTCACCAAGTGTCCTGTGTGTTCTTGTCTTCTAGGCCATTCTGCAGAGAAGCCAACTGCACCCGCCTCAGGGAGCAGGAGAATAGAGAACAACATGTGACAATCCGTGCTCCACTGTCGGCAGCATGCTTCGCCTCCTCCAGACATTAGCTCTCTTCTTCTGGTATTTTTTACTACTTCACAGGTGGGCTCTGGCGGACGAAGAGGCCAGCTGGGGGCCAACTACGGCGAGCAAAACTTCATCTGAGAAGAAGCCGAGCAGTTATTGGTGGACCCCATCCTTGCCAAAGTTTCCGTCCTTTCCCTCGTTTCCATTTCGCAACCCTTTTTATGGAAGTTCAGAGGACAAAAACGAAGCAGCTGCCTCGAGCACAGCTTCCAAAGGGCTGACAGAACTAACTGATCACTTCCAAGACAATACAGGATCAGGAGAAGGGATCGATTCGGGAGAAACTCAGTCGCCCACCGCTTTGACTCAGGGGCTCCTCRCGAGCTTGACAGAGATAAGAACCGAATCTCTTCCCACAGGGACACCAGATTCTTCGCAGASCAGCATAGTTAAAATCAACAATGCTGCTTTTGTTTCTCCCACAACCAGCTTTATCAGAAACACTTTGTTCACCAACAGTCCCACCAGCAGTCACACTCCGAGACAAAACACAACAGATACCCACCCACCACCGGAAACCRCGACAAGAACAAAACCCAACATGGACGTGACTACACAACACCTCACGGATGAACCAAGTGTTTATCAAGAGGCATATTCATCAGAGAATGTTTATTCAACAGTACCRCCAGAAACTACAGTTCCCACTGCCCTGACGTGGGCTTCAGCGCAAACGACAACACTAAACCCAGGAGTGGTGGAGCTGACCAGCACACGTGATCTGAGGCCCGTTACTCATCCTACATTTGTTACAGAGCCAACAAACTCAACTGTTGATGTTGCGAATCAGTCATCAGTGGGCACAATGTCAGAAACAGCCCCCACCCAAAGCCATACGGACGGAGGCTTCTATGGAACCATGACTGTGAATCCCAAAAACCAGCCAGGGACGCCCCCCTCTACCCTCAGGATCGATCGTGAACAGGTTCAAAAATTTGCAACAAGCACAAATCAGAGCCAGGGACCCAACTCCACAACTGCAGGAGGTAAGCAAAAATATTCTAATCAATAGAGACTAAACTGACTCAATGGATGTGATCAATCATGTGTTCAATAGACGTCTGACAAATGGCAGGAGACTGTGTGGCTTTGATCAATGGCCTTTTTTTTTTCCAAAATTTGCATAAAAATTAGACCCTGTTGAAAGCAAACGTGCAAGTCAAAAATGACATTGTGACTGGGAAAGAGTATTTTAGAGACAATTAAGGCTTTTTAYGTTCAACGTGTACATCAAGTACAAAACATCTTAAATCATTGAGTAATGTGTTAATTTAAATTACCCTTCAAATGCTGGGTGGTTGCATATTAATATAATCTGCTTTAGATCCTTATTTTCCATTTCACAATGTCCTCCACGCAGTAATTTGTCCCATCCCATTTAAAAATCTACCCATCCCTTTAACTGCCCCTTTAACCAACTATGATGAGATTCTCAGCAGCAAATTTGCTTCTACCCAGTGAGTCATTACAGTCGAGCAGGGAGGAAAGACTAGGTGATGRAAATCTAATGAGCACTTGCATGAAAAGGGAAAAGCTAAGGAAYAAAAATGGCTACCGGAGCGATGTACGCTTCAGGAGTCCCTGATTTGACATTGAGGCAGTTCCACCTTGTYCCTGCCCATCCCCCCATAACAATAGCCTGCCTGGTGTCTGTAATGAGTTTGCAGGAGGAGTCTGTATCCTCCAAGTACAGACACATTCATCATGTGGGGTGAAAGGTCGGACAAGAAAATCACGAGTTGATTATTCTCCACCAGGGATTGGTATGCATCTGATGCAGTCGTGACAGATGAGCTTCACTCTGTCATTGCCATCCCACCAAATATCTATTATTGCTTATACAGTTTTAAACAACAACAGTGACATGGCTCTGTCTCAGTTCAGSGGCTGCAGCCCACATWGGGCACCTTTGTCGGCTGCTTACGTCACTGCACCATAGGCTGTCTCAATTCGTAAGCGTGTACTCGTGCGGCCGACAAACGTTTCTGACAAAACGCTGAAAATGTAGGGTGCATCCGAGTATCCTATGTAGCCGACGATATCCAAGAGTTCAGTGTAACGTCAAATGACTCACGTAAGGTRGACTTATTTCCTCTCTGTCCACCTCAGAGTAAGAAGAGTTTAGTTTCCATTTCAAGTGGACTTAAAGTTCCAAAAACGTTCTTCTTTATTTTAACTRGGAGATTTGCTTTGAAAGTAATAAAGAGTGAAAATGTGAACGCTTGTCTGTTTTTATGCAATAGATCCCATCCAGGGTGCAACCTATCTCAGAGATTATGACCATAGTGAGAGTTGGAATGTAGGTGGAGCAGTAAATTGAGAACTTTTCCTTTTAGCTCCTTTTTCACTATGACAAGTCGGAGCAACAACCTCATTAAGCACAAGGCCCTATTTTGTTGCTCCATCTCCCACGACTTCCTACTAACTCATGAACAAGACTTCTAGACAYTCAGACTCCTTAGATTGAGGCAAAAGACTCTGACAGTAGGAAAATTTTGACTTTGTACCAARAATGTGAACACAG
Source organism: Austrofundulus limnaeus (assembly GCF_001266775.1). Taxonomy (NCBI): domain Eukaryota; kingdom Metazoa; phylum Chordata; class Actinopteri; order Cyprinodontiformes; family Rivulidae; genus Austrofundulus; species Austrofundulus limnaeus. The sequence continues at coordinate 2,241,547 of NW_013952424.1, forward strand.
TTTGGATCATAAAGCACTAGATGCAACTTAGAAGTGCACCTGACATTCCATACAGAACTATTTTTGTAGATGCTATATGTTTTTTTTTTTTTTAGCAAGAAATGTTTGTAACGGCAAGCATCATTGTTTTTAACACTTCAGGACTTTTCATGTTCAAAACGAACTGTTTCTCAGTTAGCAAATGGATTGGAAGTCACAGCTTTCACATATTTACAGATTATAAAATATCCTGATAGTTAATCCACGTTCCACATCAGCTGTGTTGGAATGCAACACATCCAGATTTTGATCTCAGACTCTCCCGAATCTCTCGTCTGCATAGAGCGTGTCGGTTGTTGTGTCTGCTGTTGTTTTCCGATGTGCACCGTGTGGTGGCAAACAGAGGGGTTTCAGCTGGACGGCGGGTGGAGGTGGGGTTTGTGTATCAGTATTCTGAGCGCACACTCAGCAAAACCACTGTCTCTCTCCTGAGGGACCGTCTGCTCACCATTCACTGTTGGGGAAGGTGAACACGCTTCTTGACATTTAAACTCCTCCATCCCCCTCTTCTGTTTGACTTTTTTTTCCAGCTTTCTTTGAAGAACCAAAAAGGTTAAACGTGGGTGAGAAGCCAGTCTGAACTTGAATTAAAATGAGATCAAATAGTGTGTTTTCTGTCTCATAGTAGAAACCAAGTAGAGAATAGTTAGAATATATGAGCATCGCGCCCCTTTGTTATCATAAAATTCCCCTTTATTAGTTTGTCAGGATTGCTAGACTTAAATCGCCCCCTACCGCAGATAGTAAACATTTTCTCCACAAAAGCAGGGCAGCTTCTCATGGATCAGGAGAGCATTTGCCCTTGAGGAAGCTACCAGGAACAAAAAGGCAATGGTTTGAATCTGTGTCAGATCATCTATTTAAGGGGCAACATGAAGAAGAGGGCAAGAAGCAAGAGATGAAAAAAAGGAGTGGGGGGTGGAGAGAGAAAGGAGTACTGGGAATATAGGTTGGCCAGAGCCATTATTGCAATTTTTCATTCATCCTACTTATTTTTCCCCATTTTCAAGCACATGTTGTCTATGATTCAAAAATAAATCACTAGAGTTGGATTTGTAACTGATTGATCATGAAAATAAATATGCACGCAGATTTTGCATGTAGCACAAATACTGCATGCCCTTTTTTTCGATTTCACACAGAATATACGCTTAAATGCAAACCGAGAATGCTGTGGGAGGTTAAATATGACCGTCATCTCCCCAAATCAATGTTTTATTCCCAGCCTGATTGGATCTGAAGACAAGAGTTTCCTGATAAAAACACGACAGAGCAATAAGGATCATTTTGTTCCGATTTCAGACTGAAATACAAAAGCATGATGCAATCAGCCACAAGCAACAGAAATCACAATGAGCTGCAGAGTTACTGTTATTATCTTTCTAACCTAGCTAAAATAAGCTCAGTGTGTTTGTAAGAATATCATCCATGTATTTTCAGAAAGTAGCACAGGTTTGAATAGATAATGATGTAACAGAGTGCAAYATCATCTTTCTGTACAGCATAATGTGGAGTACAATTAAACGATATAAKGGATTATAAATACGACTGAAACTGTCTTAAAATGATGGATTCCAGCTTTTTTCGYTAGGGAAACATTTCAGAATGAAAACATTTTTTGATGCAGTTTTTTCACAGACTTCTGAACCTCTGCAATTTTTACTTCTAAGCGATTGTGTTTTTCTAAAACACTTTCTAAACCCAGTTCTCTTACTGACCTGTTGCCAAATAATCTAATTTRTTGCAAAATGAATCATTACGTCCTAAATTTTTACTGTCCTGTTGTGAAACGTATAAAAAAAGTAGAAATGTCTTGAAAATGCAGTTTTGTATTATTGTCTTTAGCTGTTGCAGTCTTTCTGGGACTCTTGTTTTTTCATCAGCTTCAGTCGCACTAGAAAGAAGTCTGGCTTTGCAGTCAGCCAGGATGTACACACCCACCCACATCCACATAAGGATGTCAATGTAATTAGACCACAGAGGCCCCGGTTTTCTGAGCTATGGATGACTGACTACAACTAAGTGGCTGACAGACCGGACTTTGACAGAACTGGGTTAAGAGTTCTGTTCTCCCACTTTTTACAGAGCTAAGTCTCAGATGTACTCTAAATTGAGAACAGGGAGGGTTAAACAGTCCCGTGGCGAGCTCCAAGTCTGCTGACCAGTGCTCAGATTACACTGAAGATGCAGTTTTTTGTAATCTAATTTTTTATTCCTGGGCATTTTGAGATTACTCAAGAGGCGAAACTGTGTTTTATCCCCAGAGCTGCCAGGCGCAGAGGATGAAAAGGAGAACAAAGTTGTGGATGCAAGACTGCCGACTGTTTCCACACCATCCGCCAAGCTGCTCAAATCCACAACGCAGAGCACAGGTGAGCAAACATGTAAGAGGTTCTTTAATATCCTCTTTGCACGCTTTTTTCGTAATCGCTCCGTATGTTTCGATACCAGCAAGTATGTCAGAAAGTCCAGAACAGTGACCCTGCATTTTGTTTCTTGAAGCTAATTGCTTCCACTGGGAGAGGAAAACTGCTCATCCAAGCTGTAAATTTAAAGAAAAGATGGGGAATGATGCCCACCCGCTGAACTAAAATGCCTCTGTATTGTCCCTCAGACAAATACTCCCTGCTCTAATGAAAGCAGGTTCCTTTTAAAGCAATAAAAGTCCCACCAAACTTCTACTGGGCAGAGATATGGGTGCTATTTAAGATGAAGGCTTGCTGTTGGGCGGAGCTTGAAGTGTCTCAAAGGAACAGTAACAAAATCAGAAAAGTGGTGAAAGAGGGGCCAGTAAAGTTAAAATAATTCAATTCATTTCAATTTAAAAAAAAACTATTGATCCCAGAGGAAAAATAGGTAACAATTAAGTTACAGTTCTAAGAAGGAATTCAGACCAAAACATTGTAGTTCCACTTTATAAAGACCCAACTGAATGATTTAAATGTGAAAAGGAAGGATATAAAAGCATGATGTCTTCTTTAAAAAATGTTAAATTTATGGATATAACAACTAAAATGAAGGATTAGGGATGAAACTGTTTTGCAGCCATGAACTTCCTGTTATTTCTTCTGTTGCTGTGAAACATCAACATGTAAATCTCAGGAGCTCCAACACCCATCCCTGCGGCATCCCTGTCTCTGAACATCTAGAAACTAAACATTCAGACTCTGATGGTCACTTCTTCACATACTTGGATTTTTTTTAAACTCAAGGTAGTGAAATGCAGAGGTCTATAAAGTACATGAAAAAATAACTAAGTAAAAATAAAAATACCTCAACAAAAAATGAAAAAAAAGATGAAGGCTTGCTGCAATTTCTGTCAGTGAAGTTGGTCAGATATCTGGATCAATTCTAGTCCTGCCCCGTTTCCAAATTGGCTCTTTGTTCTTGCTTCATCTATGTGAGAGATACCAAAAAGGAAGCTGAACCTGATGTTCTAATTTAGTGCAAATAAAATAAAAACGGGCTCCAGAACAAAGCAGCTCAGATGCAGCTGCCACTAAAACTAATAAATAAGACTCTCGCAATTTAAAGATCCGTTCAAAGAGACTTGAATTAAATTTGGATTGGGCTTGTGGGACGAGACGGCAAATTGTTACATAAAACAAATCATTTTTAATTGTTTTGTTTGTGACACACTCTACATTGTTTTTTTAATTAGCTGTCTAATGAGGTAATTTTTTGCAATATAATAGGGGGTCATTGAAAAGGATTAAGTTGAAGTTTTAAATTGGGCTTTCTTTTTTATCTCTAAACCACAGCAAATCAACAATAGTCAATACAAAAATGCCAGTAATTTTTTTACAGATATTTAGCTAAAATTAGTTGTGGTAGAAGCCAGCTGTCATTCTCACCACTGTGTAAACCCCCTAAAGTAGTTCAACCTTATAATCCCCTTTTTATATCAGTGATTTATGAACATATCAGTATCACAAAGCTTATTTTCTGGTCAGACATGTTTCTTAAAAGATCCACAGTTGGCCCAGTTCACAGGAGCAGATGCAGCCTACATTACCTCACCCAGATTCAGAAAATGATTTGAAGTGATTCGCAAAAATAGACCTGTCAAATTTTCCATGAGCTGATGAAGAAAAATGAACTTTGTTCTCATCAGCCGGTTGCACCTAAGTTCTGACGGGAGCTAAAAATAAATTCCTGAACACACACCGAGTTATCAGCGGGACGTTCGGCATCACATAAATGGTTTTAAAATGAATTTTCTCAATTCCTTGGAGCCTCTCCTCCTCTTTAATCTGACTTCACTTAGTGATCCAGTTTAATGTTTTTTTTTTTCAAGAGGTGAGCCTAATTTAAAATGAAGACAATCAGCTTCAGCTCCCAGTTTCAYGGTGCAGAATCAACCCAGACAATCAAACTGCTCAAGTTTCTTTCAGTCCTTGTACTTGCAAAATAAAGCGTTGTTTTTATTACTTTGGTCCATATTGAGCACCTCAAGTGAGATTTTAGGGGTTTAAAACAACACAGACAGAAATTAAAACACACCCATGTGAACCAGCGGTTTTCTTTTTAAATAAGCCAATCTTTTCAGTCGCCACAAAAATGAAGCGAAACAATGTTTTGTGCGCGTTTGAGTGCTTAATGAAGTACTAGACAAATCGTAATGAAACATTCATGTGCATCTAAAACTGATTATATTTTCCAACCTAATTTAAAATGGCAAAAACAACCAATTGACTGTAGAAAATACAAAAAAAACAACAACATATAATTCAGTCAGTTTTAAAGATTTTGAGCTCAAATTCGAGACATACCCATGTACGGATACTAGGACTGCCACGATTAGTTGATTAGTCGACGACTAATCGATTATTAAAATAATCAATGACTAATTTAATAATCTATTAATCGTTTTCTTTTTTGTTGTTGTTCTTTACTTCGTTTTTCTCTCCAAACTGCTTTGACACCTTCCACTGCCACATCTGCCTTTCTGTCCTTGACACACATGCACAGTAGTGGTAACTGGGGTAGGCCGTGGACGTCACAAGACATACAGACAGGCTCTGGTATCATGGCTACCCAGACACGGAGCTCAAAAGTGTGGGATCATTTTAAGAAAATGAAAGAGAAACCTGTGCAATATCTGTAGAACAGAACTTACCTTCCACAGCAATTATTTTTAGCATATAGCAAAAATCTAACCATGGTTATACAATAGCAGCTGCATTCTGGCGCGATAAGCTGTATGTTTTATATTCAATTAATGTATGATCTGATTAGTCGACTAATCGAAAAAAAATAATCAGTGATTAATTAATTATAAAAATAATCGTTTGTGGCAGCCCTAATGGATACTGCACATTATTTTTCATGGTTCCGAGGTGTTAACTGTCCTCAGCAGGAGAGGCTTGTGCCCACAGGAATGTGTCAGATGACCTGAGCAACACGCAGTGGAGCGTTATTCTCTCCATCTATCCATCCTCGCTCCGCAGCCACCGTCACGTACCAACCCAAACCCCGTCTGGAGTGAGCCGGCAGATCAGATGTGACACCAGCTGACATGAACATGACCCTAATTCAACACGTGTCACCGTCTCCACTCAGTCCGACTCGCGGGCAGTCGAGTCACTGCCCTGGAAAGCAAACAAATGGGCAAACAAGTCACCGAGCTAACACTGCGCTAAACCCCACCTGCTTTATCAGCAGCCTGCACGCTCAAAAGCTTCCCAGCTCTGTTTATTTTACACACCAGTCCCATTTCCCACATCACCAATGTTATGATAAATGATGCAGCAACAGTAGCATAACTGTATTTTTCTGTTCGTTTTTAGTATGTTGTGTTACCAATTTCTGACAGCTAAATGGTCATTCCACAGTCCTGCTGCTGCTTTCAGGGAAGGGCAAAACATGATTAAATAAAACTGGGACTCCATTAAAATCAGTGCATCAGCTCAAAAACAAAACCACTCAAAAACATCCGTTTTTTTTTTTTTTCTCCTCTGGGGGATAAAACTGCTGTGTCACAGCAAGAGAGGCACGAACAACATGTCGTGGGGTCATATTTTGGTAAAGCTTGACATTTTCGTCGCGACACTGAGGTTAGAAAAGAAGAAAAAAATGATAAGACTTGTACTGCAAGGCAAGAAGCAGATTTTCCAGCATTCATGAGGATCTGTGGCAAAAAAGAGCAGTTTTCCCCACTAAACGGTTACTTCAGTGTCAGCAGTGCAAGCAAATGCAAGCGCACAAACACGTAGCTCAGACAACACATGCACACATCTGCCAAAAAGGATTGGTTTTTGATCTCATCAAAAAAAGCTGGGGTTGCTAAAATACAGCCACTTTTGGATCTACACACGCAGCATCAGAAAAGACTTAAACGTCTGGATAAGTCGAAGAGAATTGTCATGTTTTTGGAATAAAAAGCCTCCAAGTTTACGACTAATGAACACATCCTCTGGGAGTTTCCCTGTTTTAAAGCCATGTGTTAAAAACAGAAACAGCAATGGACAAAAAAAACAGAACTTTAAAAGAACAAAACCACAAAAAATCCATTTTTTAGTTGTGCATTGGAATCAAATTAGACATTTTAAATTTATTTGCATAGATTTAAGGGTTTTGTGGTGGTGATGTCTGGACATTTATGGCTTTTAAACCTATGCATTACATCAGTAATGGATTGAATGTATTTTCCAGGGATTGCTAGATGACTTTTAACCTATTTTCCACTGTTTCACATAAACCCGAGCCTTTTTTTTTATCTGAAAATGCCATTGACTTATAATATATTGCAACATACATATATTTTACACTTCACTAAACCCACATGCCATGTGATTAACTGTACTGTCAGTGTACCACTTTTTTCCGGTTCACAATAACACCAGGATCCTTTTGGAGGAGTAATAGTCTCTGATGAGCATGCAGCAAAATGACTAATGAGCCTGGGAGTTCGAATCAGAAGCTTTTTCTGTTTTCCTTTTTTTTTTGTCAGTTACATTTGAAAAGCCAGCATGAGCTCGATGGTCATCATGAAAAAGAACAAACACCAGGACACGATGTGTGGCGATGTAGAGGCAGGAGAGTGACAAACTAATATTCTCTCACCCATCTGTGAGAAATTATGATGTGTGAAGCGTTTTTGCACGCAGTAATTGAAGTGCATCAACATGTTTGGGATAAATAAGCTGCTCTGTAAATGTCACGCAAGAACAAGCAGTACGGACATGGTTACTCCGTAATTCTCAAAGCTAAATGACTTCCTTTGTAGTGGTAAAACAGGTCGAACAAAATCGTAAATAACTTTCTTGGAGAGACCAGATGGCTTACGTAATGTAGGAAAGAGCTGTGGTTCTGAGTGGGCTGATCACACACAAACACACACACAAGCCTGCTTTTCTGGGCCTAGTTCAGTTTAAAGTTGCCGTCTTGCGAGCTTTTACACAGGATTAGCACTTTACAGGACCAACACTCCAGCATCTTGGATCAGAGCCATTTGAATATTTATTAAAYGCTTTCAAGCATTTTTCAGAGTCATTTCAATACATACGTTGTGGGACATTCTTACCTCTTTGTCAATGTCTTACTCTGTAATAATTTTGGTTTTCATGCAGTCAGTTTCATCACAATTATAATCTTTCTCTGCAGAGAGTCTCCCTGAATCACCATCTATCCTGTATACTGAAGACTGGATGTCTAACCTGCCAATCAGCGAGGGCACCCTACTTCCAGACTGCAATAAAGAAGGCTCTGGCATCTGCAACTTCTCCTACACCTGGGATGCCACAACTTCCTCGGGCATCAAGCCTACGCAAAATAGCACTGCCACAAATCAGCCAAACAGCCTATACCCAGCTCCGCCCATGTTGGTGCCCCTGTACACAGACTGGAACAGTGCCATGGCAGACTGGGGCCTGGCCTGGGAGGCCCACGTTTATGGCATCGGCTGTGCCTTTGCCATGTTAACATTGGCCTCTGCGCTTAATCTGCTGTGCTTGCCGCTGCGTTGTCCATCGGGATGTGGTTACTTCGCTCTAGTCAGCTTGTTCCTGCTTGCCGCTGGCTGCACCAGGTCTTTCTCTCTCCTGTACGACGCCTATGGCCACCAGGACCGCATACCCTCCACAGAGGCCTCGCTCATGCTATACGAAGCACCTTTTCCATGCATCACAGCAGCTTTCGGTTTGGTTTTCCTTCTCCTCTCCATGCGCTCAAGAATGCAGCTCTCCTATTCGGCCTTCCAGAGACCGTGTTTCCTGGCCTGCCTGGTTGTGTTGCACTTCGCTGCCGCATTTGGTCCTGTGACTTTCTTGAAGTTCTACCAGCAAAAGCCTCCCTTGTGTCTCCTTTTGTCACTCATCTCCCGTGGGGCCTTCGTGGCACTGGCAACATTTCTGTCTGCTGCCTATTTTGTCTTTTATATCTATGTCCGTGCAGACTCGAAGCACATCTACCACCTAAACAACACATCGCCAACACCTGCCGAGCGCTACAACCGCTGCCCATTTGCTGAGAGCCGTGACTGGAACCGTGCAGCTGTTACAGTCTGCCTGTCTGCATTGTTTTCTTTAGCATGTGCAGGACTACAGTTATATGCAATGCTTAATGCTATGGGTGTGGCAGGTGGAGAGGAGGTCTTCCATCCCTGGCCCTGGTGGGCTTTTCAGTTTAGCTGTAGATTGTGTGAGCTTGGAATTTGTCTCACCTTAGCCTTGGTAGTTGCACAACCAGTCTTTTGTTCTGACCAGCTTCCAACTGCTGGAAGTTGCTGGACTGAACTTTTGGCATCCAAGTCACCAATCTTGCCTGGGACGTATCACTGGACACTTAACCAGCAAGAAAAACTTGCCATTGTTGACACTGTTGGGCTTGGAGAAACAGAAAGCCTTCCACTATACACTCTGATGGATGAGAGACTTGGGAGCAGCTTAAACGGCCTGGACCTTCTCTACCACAGCAACCGCGCCTTAGCATACCGAGACCTGGACTTGGATTTGGGAATTCGAAGTTTAGAAAAACCAGAGGAGGACAGAGGCAGAGAGCCATCAGGTGGATCCTCGTTTACCAGCGACTCCACGACAGACCTGCGGCCACCATCACCGATCAACCTCCGTCGTAGCATAGATGAAGCACTCTTCAGCGAGGCCTTGTTCCCAATGAGCCTATTTAGCCCTTCCAGACCTTTTCTCTGCAGCGACATGCCTGTAAACAACCACTGGACGCTTCCCAGCAAAGGCCTTTGTGATCCTCTCTCAACTGATCCTGGTTTTTATCGTACCTCCTCGTGCCAGGAGATGGCCTCTCAATCCCTAGCCCCCCGTGCCCAGTCTAAAGGCGTTGAAGGTGCTCCAGCATCTTCCTCCATGTGCTCATCCTCCAGTTCATCGCCTGAGCGTTGGAGAGGCAGTTCATCTTCGTGCTCCCTCTACCGAACCTCCCTCGGAGGCTCTTCACTTGTCCTCTGCCCGAGCCCAGAAACACATTCAGGAGGACTTCTTCAAGAAGGTGGCATGGGCAATCATCAAGCGGCATCCTCCAGCTTGCAGAGGCACTACCAAACTCTGGGAGCTGCCTCACAGGAGAGCTTGGACCTGTCTGCTGAGGCGGATCGATCTGTGCAGGAAGAATTTATCAGTGTTTGCAGACAAATCGATTCTTCGAGCATCTGCAGCGAGACTATAGACTTATAAAGAAACTTTTATCAACGAGGACCTAAAACGAGTGTTTGTTTTGTGCGGCAAGTTGACCGGATTTTTCAGTGTGTTTGATAGTGCATGTCAGCTTTATATACACACAATGAAAAAAATGACTATAGCTGCCAAAAAGTTTATTACAATTTCTTTAGTGAATGTTCCTGAGAGTCCAAGTGCCAAGACTGTCAAAAGCCAAGAGACCATTTGTAAATTTTTCATGTCTGATAGAAGCTAAAGAAGTTTGTTACAGCCGAAAAAACTTTACTACGTGGTGATAAAGAACAGATTAGTACAAACGTTTTTAAAACACCAACATTCCAATAGCTATTATTGTGACTGGATTAAACTCTTACATACTACTGAAAATATATCTTTAAATATACATAGATAGTAAACAAATCTCATGTTAAGTTGGGATTGAAATGGTCAAAATATAAAATATTTCAGTTACGGCACAACAATGCCCTCTGCTGATAGAAAAAATTATATATGTTACAGTTTTCTTTACATCAGAATCCTTTATGACTGACATACTAATTTATTTATGCTGAAATGAAATTTTGCTTTTTATGTTTAATAAAATGTTTTAACATATTTGGTGTCTTTTATTTTACCCCATCTGCAACAGTTATTCAAAAAGACAGTAGCCAAAACACAGTATTATGTATTTATTCATCTTTAAACATATTTAACAGTGAAAGAAACTTTCCTTTGAGTGTTCAACTGTAAACATGTCTTGAAGTGATATTTCTGAAAACCCTATAAATAAACTACTAAATACTGAGTTTTCCCCCATAAATCTACAAAAAAACAGACTTTATTTCTTTACATTTGGTACTGCTGAAACTGCCATAATTATAGCAACTGTTGAGAAGATAAAAATATACAAAGGAACTCAAGTGAAAAGAAAAAATCTGAGTTGTGCTTATTTGGTTGGACTATAAGGTTTCAGATTAAGACATTCTAATAAGTTAACCTGTGAGAAACTGAAGACAAACCAGTGGAATTTACACATCTCCATATATTTTTATGTACATTTTCTTGCAATTCACTCCAGTTGCAAGCCTTCTGTTAGTCAAATGAAGCCTTTGCAGAACTCTACGCACCCCCAAAATGTACATGATCATGGCAGAGGGGAAATACATCTTGGAAAATTAATGAAAATAAATGTAGGGAAGATAATCATGGTAATGTAAAAAAAAAAAACACTCAAGAGTAGCAAAGTAAAAGACAGGAAAGTTCTTGACATTGATTGCAATTTCACTGAGCTGTTTGCAGCTTTTATCTGTTTCAAGGCAAACCTTTGGTGAAAGAAAGAAAAATATATCTATGCTAGACCATGAAGCACAGAACAAACCAGAGACAAGCTTACAAAGTAAGTTGCTGCAATTGTTTTGGTCTTAAGTTACAAAAGAAGAGTGTCAGAAGACGTGTAAATACACTCGGCAGTTTGTTTGCAAGTGAAGCAGAGTATAAATACAGCCACGGTTGGCTTTTAAAAAAAAAAAAGACTAACATTAAAAACCCTTCATTTTCAATTCACAGCCCCTAGATCTAAATGGGTTTAATAAAAAAAAAAGATGTTTAAATTTTTAAAAAAGGATTCAAATCACAGACAATAACATTAAGTATTCTTGATTGATCCATTTAGCTCATTTTAAACAAAACGCATGAAATAATGCACACGAAGAGCACATACGGAGATGGGAAACTGGTTATTCAGCTCAGTATGTCTGAGGGATTAATGGACGATGTTTGCGGGTCTGAGCTTCCTCCACCGAAGTAATTTGAATAACAATGGCCAATACGGAAAATAAAAAAAAATTAAAAAGCATGACACRTAAGATAATCCATGTGGTGTAATCTAAGCAGCCGCTCTTCAAGTAACACACCTATGAGGACGTAAACACGCAAAAACAAACAAAAACAGTTGCTGTTACAGAATGGCATACTACACAGAAGTACAATGGTACCGTCGTGTTTTTGGATTATGGACAAGTGTATTTAAGGACTGGGATGAGTTTAGTTTCTAAMACGAGTTTGCTGGTACGTGTAGATCCCAAAGGAGCCAAAGTGAGATGCTGCTGACCCGTACCGTGGCTGCCTCCAACATGAAACACACAGTTCACCCACGGTGTCCACACACAACCCTGCTATCTCTTTCCATCAACACACTGAAATAGGATGAGGCTGTATAGAGAACACAGGTGTGTGTGTGTGTGTGTGTGTTGTTCCAGAAGACCCTGATGTGCCGCTTTCTTGAGAAAAAGTCCAAAGTGTTCAGAGTCCGGTGTTAGTTTGAAGGTTCTCTGTTTCTCTACGATGCTGCTCTCCTCCCCAACTTTAACCGGATGAGATACGTTAAAGAGCAGGCGTGACGCAGGGGGAGGCAGAGAGGGTGTAGTGGATGGTGCGGATTTGTTTTTTGGCAGAAGTGGCGATTTAACATTTGGTCACCATCAGATTGAATATCATCTTCACTCCACTAACTACTTAGTAAAGTCGCTTCTCGTAACTGTGGAGACAAACAAATAAAAATGATTGGCTAGGTTAAAAGAATTATTGTTTTCTTTTTTTAAGTGTGTGAATGCTTTGTTTTTATGTTCAGTTTGTACCATCTGTTTATAAGCTATCAAAATGCTACAGTGCACTTTTAACAATACATGCATCAACATGTTCAGTTGGATTGATAACAGCGCTATGACTTTTGGTTTTAGACAGAGGTGTAAAGTAACCAAGTACATTTACGTCGTTACAGTATTTAAAGGCACAATGTGTAGGATTTTGTCAATTCTTTTAGCCGAAATTGAGATAATCACTAATGACAATAATAAAAAACATGTCTAATCATTGCAGACAAAG
>NW_013952424.1:2254126-2269772 GCF_001266775.1 Austrofundulus limnaeus
CTTACCACTTGAAACATCACTAGCCCTGAAGCTGCTGGTAGACATCGCGGTTGGAATTATCAAAGGTTTTTGACACTGTAGCAACTCCTTTGCGTTTCGAAGCGGGGGTGGGGGTGGGGGGAGGACCAGCGAGGATGATTCAACCACTCAACCACTAGATGTCGCTGAAAACAACAAATCCTACACACTGTGCCTTTAAGTAGGTTTTTTTTTTTCGAGGATTTGTAATTTTACCATTTTTTTAAATAGCTACTTTTACTTTTATTTTGTTAAATTTGAACCTAAAATGATACTTTCACATCTTCACTTTAAAATGAAACACCTAGTTACTCATTACAAAATTAAACATTTTTGAACTCATCACGAAAGATGTTTATGCGCTAGTGGAACCAGTTTGGTTCAGTAAATTCAACTGTTTATTTTTTAGAGAGTAAGTAAAAGTACTCTTACTTTCCAAATTTTTGTGAACAGTTTTATGACTTTTACTTGAGTTGTTTTCTCCTCAATAAAATTTATTTTTACAAAAGTCATTTTCTGTTCATGTAATTTTACTTAGTTATTTTTTCAAGTACTTTATAGACCTCTGGTTTTAGATACAATTTATGAAAAATATGATAGTAACTATTTAATATGTTCTTCGTTAATACTTAAGAGTGTATTTTTTTACTAGTATTAATAATATCCAGTTTTGCAACTTTTTCTCTTTTAAAGTTGTTGAATTACCTCTGAACCTCAAAGAACTGAATTTCAGAGTTGTTATTGATGACCTGAAACTTATTTCACTTACCTTCAGTGAGAAAAGCGCTATTAATGCTACCAGTAACAAAACCATCAATTTGGTTTATTTATTTATGTCTAATTTAAAAGAAAAGGTCTAATTTGTTTTATTAGTTTTCTGTATTGTTCTTGAAGGGGGTACTTACGAGTGAAGCCCATGAACGCCTCCCTCCACCTGTGCCGACATAGTCCGCTTCTCAAACTTCAGCTCCCCAGAATACATCATGGAACTACAAGAAAATGGAGACCTTATTAAAAGGTGATGCTCGTAAATGTTTAGATTACAACCAGCGGGCCACACATTTATAAAAAACAACTCACCGAAGGACAGAGAGACTCTTTGCGCCGATGTCCTGGCAGCCATGTTGGATGCCTGCTATGAGGTAAGGGACAAACTTGTGGATGGAGCCCTTGTCTTGGACTGAACCAGACACCCCCTGGGCTACCTTCACCTTGTCACCCTCACTGTGGATTAAACAATACTTTTTTAATACTTAGCTTTATTATTACTAACTTCAGATGAATTATTAGTAGGGCTGGTTAAAAAAAAAATAAAAAATTGATTAATTGATCTGAATCCATTTTCCGTACGTTTACATCTGATTTACGTTCAGCGCCAACGTTAGCACCCGACAACAATTTGTCTGGGGCATAACAAAAGAAAGGAATCACAAACATTAGCAGCGGATTCTCATTAGAACTTGATCACAGAAGCCATGACATCTTCTGTTTGCAAAGATTTGCACTTGGACGCGGTAGCGGGAGACGAAGCTTCGAGCGGCTCGAACAAAACTGCAGTGTGTAAACATCTGACTGAAACTGTTCTCCTCCTGTATAAATGTGTGAAAGATGACAGTCTAACAAAATCGTTTAGTTTTGTTACCAATATTATTTTTAAATTTATGAAACATGTTAATGTAATTCACAGTGATGGAAGGTTTTAGCTGAAGTACTCTCTCTTTTTCTTTCTTCTTGTTAAGTTTTATTGAGCAGAAGGTAACAGAAACATTGCAAATATACAATTATCATACTCTCAAAAGAGCGGGCAGAAGTACACTTATATTATCCCACCTCTTCTCCTGTAACCTTATTCCATCACTTCTTAGTGATCAAAAAAATTATTCTTAGTTTCTTAAACACTAATGTATCAACAACACTTTCTCTTGCAATTTCTTTTTAGTTTAAACCCTTTGAAACTTCAGACAGTTTTGTTTCAAGATTAAACTCCAGTTTACAAGTTTGCCCCTAATGTTTATTATTTTACCAATGCACCAAGTAAGAATTACCATATTTTTCGGACTATAAGCCGTGACTTTTTTCCTGAACTTAGTTTATAGTCCGGTGCGGCTTATACGTGGATTTTTTTCTTCAGCCACCATGGGGCTCTTATGCTGCATTTGCTTCAACCACTCATTTCAAAAAAAGAAAGGAAAAAAAGAGAAGAAAAAAGCGATCGCTTCCAGAGCCGACTGTTGTACCAGGAAGCAGCGATTTAAAGATCGTCAATGGCCAAAAACTCATAAAAGGGGATAAAACAGACATTTCACGGTAAAATCTGACTGATAAAAACTTTGGAGCTTAATCCGGGACCAGTTTGTGGATAAACGTCGAGTGAAGAGCCGCGGACTTTTTTTTTTTTCCGCATTGCACTCCCCGGGGAAGGAATCCCATGCAGTGACGTATGCTGGAGCGGGAGGGCTTTCCCAGCAGCTRGGCTCGGTGTTTCTCAGGGAAACTATGAAAGGTCAGTGCGAAAACGAACGCCGAACAACCACGTGACGGCGCGTCGACCGGTCAACAGCCGAGCGACCATACTTAGCCTGGGGTGTAGCGCCATTTTGTTTTAGCTAGTAGCAGAGACAACTCGACGGATCTTCAACAGACATGATATTGGACAGCATGCAGGCCCACATCACGGATTCGGTGAAAGCAGCCATCAAGAAAACAAACTCMATTCCTGCTGTTATTCCTGGAGGTACAACAAAGTTTTTGCAACCCCTGGACATCAGTGTGAATCGTGTATTTAAAGCAGCACTCAGGGCTGAATGGGAGGCTTGGATGACTGACGGGGATAAATCATTCACAAAAACTGGCCGAATGCGAAGAGCGTCATTTCCTGATGTCTGCCAGTGGATCCTAACAGCGTGGAGCAGAGCGAATGAGTCCACCATCACCAATGGGTTCCAAAAGGCTGGACTGCTACGTGAAGAGGACACCACAGCTTCAGAGACAGCATTACCCCGGGAGGACAACAGATACCGCTGTGTGACGCAGCTTTTCTCAGCTTGTTTAACTCTGACACTGAAGAGGAGGACTTCGATGGTTTCAGTGCGCCGGAGGACGATGAATGAGACGTTTTGTTGGACCAGAAGCTGTTAAAGAAAACTACCAAAATAAGGTCAGTTATATGAACCGTATTCCTCCAAACTTTAATTCCTAAAGGTTTGCTTTTTATGTTTTGATGTTGAATTCACTTTTTTGACGACAATTTTGGGTGTACTGTTTTTTTTAATGTTGTGGGGTGCGGCTTATAGTCCGAAAAATACAGTAGTTTCTATTTGAAGAATTAATTCCTTTGAGAATGTTTTCTGTTTCAAAATAAATGTGTTACTGCATGACATCCTTAACTAATTTAAAAAGCAATCAAACTGAATCGTGAATCGAATCGATTTGGGAAATCTGAATCGATACCCAGCCCTAATTATTAGCACCCACAAACCTGAAATAACGTTTCTGGCTGCTGATGCTTTTCTCCATGGCATCCAGAGAGCCCATCCCCCGATACTTCTTCAGCCGCACGCCGTCTGAGAAGAAGTACTCTCCGGGAGCCTCGGTGGTTGCAGCTAGCAACGAGCCCATCATAACTGGAACGGGAGAGGAGGGAGATTCAGCTTGTTACACAACCCAGCCTCTGCTGTGTTATAAAGTTCAGAATATGCTGTACGAAACRGTAAGAAAACGAGACGAGCTCTCACCAGTCGACGCTCCAAGAGACAGAGCTTTCACCACGTGGCCCACGGTCTGAATGCCGCCGTCGGCGATGACCGGCACGCCGAAGCGTCGGGCGTACTCCGCTACCTTGTACACAGAGGTTCCCTGGGGTCGCCCACATGCCATCACTAGGAGACAGGAAAACAGAGCGGATGCGATCGACGTGGAAACCGAACAAAGCAAGGCGATGCAGATCAGGACTGGGGTCAAAAATAATCAAGGAAGATGCTTTGGGTTTTTGTTGCAACTTGAATCATTCAGTCTCCATCCAAAACAAGCAAGCAAAGCTAAAGTGTAACATTTGTGTTGATTCGCTTCAGTTATTTTCAGCTTTCAGTCATGGCATTTATTTAGCAGCGTTTTATGTTGACAAAGCAGATGTCTACGTATGTTCTGGTGTAGTGTACCTTCCTGTGTGATGCAGATGGAGCCGCAGCCCATGCCAACTCTCAAAGCATCCACACCGGCATCAATCAGGTTCTTGGCCTGGGCTGCTGTAACAACATTTCCTCCCACAACTTGTAACTCTGGATATTTTTGTTTAATATAGCTGATCATGTTGATCTGATACACAGAGTTGCCTTGTGACGAGTCTAATACGACGACATCCACTCCAGCTTGCACCAGCAGGTCCAGTCTGTATTTGTCGTCCTCTCTGGTGCCGATGGCCGAGCCGCACAGAAGCTGTTTTCGGGAGTCTTTTGAAGCCAGAGGGTAATCTCTGTTCTTCTTTAGATCTGTCCTGGCGATAATGGCCACCAGCTCGTCGTTGTCGTTCACAATGGGAAGCTTGCCTAATTGGAGAGAGTAAAATGTGAATTTCAAATGTACATGAAAACACTTTCAAGCGGTTACATAAAAGTTACTTTGATTCACCTTTTTTGCTGCGCTGCAGAATATCGTTGGCTTCTTTAAGAGTAACTCCGGCTGGAGCCACCACCAAGTCTTCTCTTTTYGTCATAGCCTGAAAAATAAAATGTGATAAACGAATTAAAGCAACTAAGTTATATTTTTTAAATGAAGTATCTGAGCTTTTTGTAAAATTTCACACCTCCTCTAGAGGTCTGCTGTGGTCTTTCTCGGAGAGGAAATCGATATCTCTGGAGGTGACGATTCCCACCAGTTTGCTGCCCATTTTTCCAGTTTCTGTGATGGGAATCCCAGAGAAACCGTGTCGTACTTTAGCCTCAATGACATCCCCGACTGTGTGGTGTGGGCTCATCACGACTGGGTCTGTGATAAAGCCCTGCTCAAACCTCTGACAACCCAAGAGACAGGAACAGGTCTTAGATTACAGTTATATTTACTGTGATGCTTTTTGTGTGAGTAAAGCAGCAAAAATCAAACTCCACTCATAGGAAATGAAACAGCAAAACACACACAAAAAACAACAACAAAGTAGTAAAACACTCAGAAACACACATAAAACATAAGACAGACAATTACCATATGCTAAATAAAAAAGAAAAAGAAAAACAGAGGCATCTCAGTGATATACAGAGAACAAAAACACATTTATACAATGACCACCAGGGGGCTGTACACTTTTTCTAAAATCATCCAAACTGCTMTAACCATTTATAAACTGCCTGAAAATACAGAAAATCAATATTTAAATATTAATTTACCTTGACTTTGCGCACTTCATTAGCTTGAAATTCTGGCGTGCAATTATGGTGAATAAAACCAATGCCTCCCATAAGCTGAAACCCATCAGAAAAGATTTTAAAAGTTATCACCAGTGTTGTTTTTGACAGCCATTTTAATTTTAGTCTTAGTCCTTTGAACAAAAAAAATTCTTAAGTTTTACTCAGTTTTAGTCATTTCTATATTTAATAGTTTTAGTCCAGTTTTAGTCGATGGAAACTTAAAAAATTGTTTAGTTTTAGTCTTAAAAAACAACAACATATTAGTCTTTACAAATTTATTTGACTAATGTGTGTTAACATTTGTGAATTTGTGTTACTTTTAAAATGCCAAAAACATTCTCACTTTGTGGCTTTATTTCTCTGAATTTGCTAAAGTGCAATAAACATACAGCAATAAAGGGGAACACACATGTTCAACTCAAACTTGTCAGCCAGGACCATGAAGATGCATTTTATTTATAAAAACGGACATCATGCAGTCCTAAACTTAGCAGACTATTAAACTTGTGCAAACGAGTGTTTACATGCACCAGGCTTTTATTCTGAAAAGAAGCACTGACATGCACAGTTGCTAGGTCCCCCTCACCAAAAAATAAATAAACACAAAGAAGAGTTTTACTTTTGTCATGAACGTAAACAAACAGCTTCTGAGCTCAGGATGGACGTGCGACAGCTTTTAATCATGGTGGAGACGTTACTCCCTGGACCCTGGTTAAGCAAGCTACAGGTGACGGACGGACTTTTTTTCTTTTTTTGCGAAGCGGCGCAGGCTGTAAGAGAACGGGAGGAAAAGGTATGTGCTGTTGTGTGTGCAACAGTGCGGATGTCCCTCCCTCCACTCTGAATTCTAAATGATTGACAGACGACCGATTAACATTTTCGTCCAGTCTCGTGAACGAAAACTCACACAATTTTCGTCATGTCTTAGTCATCAAAGAACTATGTTTATTTCATTACCGTCTCATTATCGTCATGAAAAAAGGGGACGTCAAGGAAAATATTTCGTCATCGAAAACAACACTGGTTATCACCTTAGTATTTTTTGTTCACAAAAAACAGTTTTATATAAACACTGAGTGCTTTCTTACCGCCATCGCAATTGCCATGGCTGACTCTGTGACTGTGTCCATGGGGGAGGAGATGAGGGGAGTTTTCAGAGTGATCTTCTTGGTCAGAGCTGATGTCAGGTCCTGGAAGAGAGGAAAAACCCAAACATGACATTTCATCCATTGTCCACCAGGAGGCACACTCTACTAAAAAAAAACTGCTGAATGCTGTAAGGTTGTGTTTTTTTCCTTGTCTGGTTGACAGTTTTAAATCTCCAAGTAAAAGAATGTTATCATAAATTACAAAAAAAACAGTGAGTTTGTTTTAAAAAGATGAAAGTGATAGCGATGCCTGCACCATACAATAAAGCTTCATTTCAGCAGAAGAAGCCTGACCATCTGAAAATTGTACAATTTTTCCTTTTACTTCACTTTTACTCTGCCATTCCCACAACAGCCAGCAGATTTTGTTTTCTTCCACAGGGTGGGGGGGRAAATAACCACATTCCTCACACATGGGAAAGCAGTGAGTTACAGTGGTCAAAGCTTCGCTCTTTATCTGACAAAGACGTAAACTATGGGAGCTGCCCGCAGTGGTTCTCAAGGGTTCATGATGTAGGTGTGAAGATTCACACAGTTTCCCTTCAAACTGCTGCACCATCCTGCTCAACTAGAGAAGCACATGAAAAGTGTACAACTTTAGAGAATTGCCCCACAGCTACATTACACACATGGTTTCACAGCAAGTTTCTACATGCTCAACGAACGCAAAAACCTGAAGCACTATAAAGTTTTTAAAATTATGAACATTTACACTCATCTCTCAAGTGAAAAAAACTAGTCCAAGGCTCAGAGGAGATCTGTAACCAATTTAAAACATTGCAGGCAAATACAGATGCAGATTAATTTGTTTGTATGGTTTCAATAAGAAAAATATAAAAACAGAAAGGTTAATTAACTTTAAACTGACAAAAGAAATAAAGTACTGTATATCAGGCAGTGCTTTATTTATATATATATATATACATATACATACACACACACGAAAATAAACCAATGCAAATAAGCAATTTCCTTAAGTCTCTCAGCTCTTTCCACATTTAAAATTTAGATCATGACTCAGGACAGTCTAATGTTCTGYTCTGAGTCTTTGGTGTTTTTAGCTGTGGGTTTTGGGTGATCATTAGCTGACCAACTGAGACCTTTGAGCAGATTTTGCTCCAGTAAACAGTCTTGAGATTTTATTGTACCCTGCACAAATTCAAGACACCCTGCGCCTGATGTAGAAAAGTAGCTTCAAAACATAAACAAGGCTGCTTTCGTCCAATTTAATGACCACTGGGGATTTTTCTATAACGAAAAGGTACAAATTTATCTGTGCCTACTGTAAACGCAGCATTTTCAACGCTGAAGAAAACGGAGATTAGAGATCAATTAAACTAAAACCCCTCAGAGATGGCTGAGCAGAAGAGCAGGATTTTGTATAAAGCTCAGAGATTAACTCATCCACCGCGAGAGACGATGAGCAGGCGAGCAGACATGAATGTAAACACAAGGAGCAGCCAGTTGGTGACCACAGTGAGCAAAAATAGCAGGGCAGCAAGAAAATAAACTAACAGTTGTACACTTTCTACACTAACAAACCTCGAGCACACGCCCTTTAATGCTTTACAGAAACATGTGCACACTCACCACTTCATCTGAGGTAAAGTCAATGAAGCCAGGTAAAATCAGGAAGTCACTGAAAGATAAAAATGCAAAACAGATGATCAAGACTGAGTCACTGAGGTCTAAAAACATGACCGCACTTCAGTATGACAATGGATCTACAGATTGTGTGCAAATCAACTTGTGGAGACAACTACTGAATTGTTATTTGATACATTTTCTTCTTTTTGGTTGACTCAAAGGGTTAACAGGAAAAACTGGAAAATCTGTTGGGCAAACACACGAATGAGACACATAAAAATGATTTCATGTGAATGAAAAGACATTTTAAGGCCAAAAATAGTAATATTTCTTACAAAGCACTACGTTACAACCTTCAATCAGCATCTTTTTGTAGTATTTTTCTAATTCAGCTTGGTGTATCACTATGGAAATCGACTTGGCGTGACCAACTACAGAAGCTCCAATGTCCAAGGATGTGTGCTCAAGGTTGAGCCCACATTGTACCGTCTTGGTCAAACAACTAACTCTCACACATTCTCAGATTCTTTTTGTGAGAAACTACAACTAAGCTCCCTCAGTTTGTTTGAGCTTCTTTAGCTGTTGAACAGCCTCAGGCATCCTGCAAAGGAATATGTCGCCGAAAGCAGTTTCCTGCTTCGGTCTGGACTGCACTGAGTAAGTCGGTGTTTAATTTTAAGAGCAGTAACCACATCATTGCGAACTGTTCCCACAGTGGCTTAGTTTTAATCCAAGAGTGGTCACAGGCATGGGCGTGGAAGTGGGGGGTGGACCTGAGTACCCAGGGCCCAAGAAGGGAGAGGGGCCCATGGAAGTCCTGATTTCATTTTTTCCCAAATGAAATGGGCCCTTCAATTAATTGGTGTAGTAATTTATTTCAAATATATTGATAACAATAACGGAGAGAATGAACTTTATTTTACTGTCCACACCATATTGGACATTCTGGGGGCCCCCTCTTGGAGGCGCAAAATGGTTTAGTCCGCCCGACAGCAACCAGGAAATGTGTAACCCAGACACAGCTGAAAGAGCTGCGGGCAGACCCGGACAGACAGAACTGGGAGGTTTCCTGTGGTCTGCCTGCTGATTGGCTGGCCTGCTCAGCTGCTTAAAAGTTTCGGTCACTCTACAACTTTTAAATAAACAATTTGGTGTGGTCAATACGCCTCATCAGAGCTGCTGCATGTCCCGGAGTCCGATACCAATAGTTGAGTTGTTTTTAATCAGTTAAACTGTAGTTTAATCCTAAGATTGAGTCCAAGTCCACTCTGATATTTATTGATTATAATTTACATTCGTAAATCACCAAATAGGCCTATTTCTGTTATTTAGTCTACCTGCTTCAGTACACCTGTATGTCCTAATACAATTAATTTCCCTCTGGGATCAATAAAGTATTTTTAATTGAACTGAATATAGTAAAGCTTATAAATATTATAGCAGCACATTTTTATTATCTTAGCAAGAATAAATTCATCACGTTAAAAAAAGTTTTAAGTTTCTAAGAGTTTCTGTATTTTCTGCATAAAAACAGAGCTTCATGGTCAGAAAACCTTTCCTTTTTAACAGTGAAATGATGCAAAGAACAAATAGTGATCTGGTATTTATTCATGTTATTTCATGATATTTTCTTGAGTTTTTAAAGCTGACCGACTTCAGGTGGCACCGTGGCAGTAAAATACTTAATACTTAATCTCTAGGAGCTGGATACAGAGAGTCAGGGGCAGCAGGTAGGACAGAGTGTCTGAGGTAGGACAGAGTGTCTCAGGCAGGACAGAGTGTCTCAGGCAGGACAGAGTGTCTCAGGTAGGAGATGAGGTGATGGGCAGGTGTGAAGGAAATATAAAATGTTATTTTGAGTACATTCTAGTCAGTTGTGTGATCACAGGTGTAAGCTCAAGCTAACGAACCATGGCAAGCTCATCTTCCTTTTGGTGTAGCATTAGATTGCTAGCAATAAGATTTGTTTTATTCAGCCAACGCGTTCCAAAGAGCTGATTTAGACAAAGTGCTTAGTTTGGATTTGACCCCACAGCTAGCACTAAGCTAATATAGCACAGTAAGCTGCATCCCACAGTCTTTAGCCATGGCCACAGCTGCTACCCCAACAAAGAGTCAGAACTACCCATCTTGGGTAGGGACTCTCACCGGATGTGCGTAGCATGCATTGGTGCCAAACCTATAGGTGTCCACACTGCTCCTCCATACTGAAAAAAAGCCTATAGGAGCCTCCAGTTACCAAAGATCCAGTGTTTATATTAAGCAATGCAACGTTTTCTAGAAAATAAAGGGATTTAGAGTGGATAGCAAGCACAGTTTGGTCCTGCCTAAATCTAGTTAAAAAAAAAAAGAAAAAAGAAGGTATAATTGACTTCTTTTAACCTGTATAAACACAAAATGAGGCAGAATGAGAGAAAGACAAGGAGAATGCCTGGGGAGGGAAAATAGTACATTCTTCTGTCTAGCTCAGAGTCTGTGTTTAGTGGTTTCAGCAGACCGAGTGCAAGAACAGAACCAGGACTAAGGGAAGCTTTGTACCTCTGAGGGGGAAGATGGATGAAACTATGCAACACATCTAAAATAAAAAGAAAGTGAGTGTTATTGGCGGACACGAGGAAAAATGGAAGATGATCTGTTTTGGAAATGGAGTACCCACGTTTACTCTATTTCAGGCATGGGTGGGGACGAGGAAAAACAAGAAGAGCTGTCGTGGATGAGACATTGCAACGGGAGGGGTCACACCCAAAGAAACAGAAGGACTCACATCTGCTAGCATTTAGCTGCATCACTCAGGCTTCAGAGACTGGAGTCAGCAGCTTGAATATTAAAGAGAACAGCAGCTTCCCTGTGGCCTGATTATGGCTTTTATTTGAATGGTAAATGTAGTCAAATGCACAATGCTAGATGGGAGTGCTTTAAGTAAAAACCAAAATCCACAGGTCCTCCACCCTCTTTCTTATCGTTAAACGTGTGAACAACTGGTTCATCTGAGCTTAATACAGTTGGCCAAGAAACATCAATATTAACGATTAAAAGAAAATTACCGTGTGCCAATCACAGAATCATACTAAAATGGGTGTAGCTGGTTATTTTACTGCAATCATTTGCTGGAGGCATTTTTCTGACAAATGCAGGAATGAGTAACTCCTCTCACACGAATGAGTTTCTTTAAACTGCCGCCACATAAACAATGGAAAGAGGACAATTTTAGTGTTATTTTCACCAGACAAAATCATAAAACAGGGCTTTTTTGGGGGGTGGGTGGAACAGTTGTCAGCTAAATGAGAAATTCTCCGTTTAATTTTGCAAGATCTTGTGGCACAGCATCTTGTTACACCCATACTGCCAACTGATGAGCTTCACTTTAGGAAGCCTTTAAAAACGGTTGTTTCAAAACTGCAAATTCAAGTCTAAAGAATCATTTCTATTTGTGGTTTTAAATGTCACAGTAGGGCAGGAAGTTTCTATTCTCATAAAGACGCTTCTGTTTTCCGGTACAAGAGCACTACATAAAAACTAATGTATAAATTTAACAAATATCCTGTTTTATCTATAATTATGTTTTTAAAAAGGGTTGAAACAAAAAAAATATTCTTTTTAGGGGTRCAACATGTACCCGTATCGAACAGTGCTTTAGGTTCAATACACACTTGTATCAAACAATACAGATTTTTAAAATTTTACTTATCAACTTGTCTTCTGAAGATGATCTGTGTTAAAGGATCAGTGGATCTGGGTTCGACTACTCCACCTAGGCTGCATTTTTGAGCGCAGATCCACTGAGAAAATTGCTGTTTCTGCAGCATTTAATTTAAAAACTGTACTTTTGAGGTTAAACAAATGTTCATAATTAATTTAAATAAATTACAAGTTTAAAGGGGCATGGAAATTTCTCTTTTTTTGTATCGAAAAAATATCGAACCAAGAAACTAAAGTATCGAACCAAACCGTGAATTTTCTGGATTGTTGCACCCCTAATTATTTTTGTGTCATGCTCTTCAGTACATTACACAATCTGTTAATATATTTTCCAAAGATGTCATGTAATTCTTTACAATACATTCAAAAACATGTAAATACAGTGATGTTTTCTGTAATAGCTGCTGCAAACAAAGAAAAAAAAAGACAAGTGAAGCCAGGATTTGAAGAATTTTCTGCTGATTACTAATGGTTCTTCAGAGAGCGCTGCGAGGGCATCTAAATAGGGCTGCCACGATTAATCGACGACTAATCGATTATTAAAATAATCGATGACTAATTTAATAATCAATTAATCGTTTTCTTTTTTTTGTTCTTAACTTTGTTTTTCTCTCCAAACTGCTTTGACACCTTCCACTGCCACGTCTGCCTTTCTGTCCTTGACACACATGCACAGTAGTGGTAACTGGGGCAGGCTGTGGACGTCACAAGACATTATACAGACAGGCTCTGGTATCATGGCTACATGGCAACGGAGCTCAAAAGTGTGGGATCATTTTAAGAAAATGAAAGAGAAACCTGTACAATATCTGCAGAGCAGAACTTGCCTTCCACAGCAGTTATTTTTAGTTAGCATATAGCTAAAATTTAACGATGGTTATACAATAGCAGCTGCATTCTGGCACGATAAGCTCTGTGTTTTATATTCAATTAATGTATGATCCGATTAGTCGACTAATCGAAAAAAATAATCGGTGATTAATCGATTATAAAAATAATCGTTTGTGGCAGCCCTACATCTAAAGCATTGATCGTGGTCACAATGCCGTGATTGATCAAAAGTAAATGCTACACCCTCTGGCTAATGCATGCGAAAGTACTGAAAGACTAAGGTATACACTAACAGGCCACTTTATTAGGTACACCTGTCCAACTGCTCGTTAACACTTAATTTCTAATCAGCCAATCACATGGCGGCAACTCAGTGCATTTAGGCATGTAGACATGGTCAAGACAATCTCCTGCAGTTCAAACCGAGCATCAGTATGGGGAAGAAAGGTGATTTGAGTGCCTTTGAACGTGGCATGGTTGTTGGTGCCAGAAGGGCTGGTCTGAGTATTTCAGAAACTGCTGATCAACTGGGATTTTCACGTACAGCCATCTCTAGGGTTTACAGAGAATGGTCCGAAAAAGAAAAAACATCCAGTGAGCGGCAGTCCTGTGGGCGGAAATGCCTTGTTGATGCCAGAGGTCAGAGGAGAATGGGCAGACTGGTTCGAGCTGATAGAAAGGCAACAGTGACTCAAATAACCACCCGTTACAACCGAGGTAGGCAGAAGAGCATCTCTGAACACACAACATGTCGAACTTTGAGGCAGATGGGCTTCAGCAGCAGAAGACCACACCGGGTGCCACTCCTTTCAGCTAAGAACAGGAAACTGAGGCTACAATTTGCACAAGCTCATCGAAATTGGACAAGAGAAGATTGGAAAAACGTTGCCTGGTCTGATGAGTCTCGATTTCTGCTGCGACATTCGGATGGTAGGGTCAGAATTTGGCGTCAACAACATGAAAGCATGGATCCATCCTGCCTTGTATCAACGGTTCAGGCTGSTGGTGGTGGTGTCATGGTGTGGGGAATCTTTTCTTGGCACTCTTTGGGCCCCTTGGTACCAATTGAGCATTGTTGCAACGCCACAGCCTACCTGAGTATTGTTGCTGACCATGTCCATCCCTTTATGACCACAATGTACCCAACATCTGATGGCTACTTTCAGCAGGATAATGCGCCATGTCATAAAGCTGGAATCATCTCAGACTGGTTTCTTGAACATGACAATGAGTTCACTGTACTCAAATGGCCTCCACAGTCACCAGATCTCAATCCAATAGAGCATCTTTGGGATGTGGTGGAACGGGAGATTCGCATCATGGATGTGCAGCCGACAAATCTGCGGCAACTGTGTGATGCCATCATGTCAATATGGACCAAAATCTCTGAGGAATGCTTCCAGCACCTTGTTGAATCTATGTCACGAAGAATTGAGGCAGTTCTGAAGGCAAAAGGGGGTCCAACCCGTTACTAGCGTGGTGTACCTAATAAAGTGGCCGGTGAGTGTATGTCTAATTGGGGTGAAAAAGAAAAAAAAATGACATCCACATCTGTCGAATCATTAGGCTCAAATAGCAAACTACAGATAAATCATAATTTATCATTAGTTGACCCATAATGTGCCACCAGGATGATAGGAGATGGGGAAGTGGGAAAAGAGGCGAGAAATTCTGTGCTTCATTAGAACCTTCAACGGAGCAAAAAGACGTGCGAGAAGTGACACGAGGTGTTAGTCGTGAATTCTATGTTTACAGAACAGATTCCCCAATTAGCTGAATTTATTCGGTAAACACTTCCGTCCACAACAACACGCTTGGCATCAACAGAATGTTTTGGAAGAGCAGCAATTTGCTTCCCCTTTTCAATTGCCTATTCGGAGAGTCAAGAGGATTTTTAATAATTTGAAGAGGACTGGTTTACTCACTTGTAAGTCAACCCATCTCCTTTAGAGCAAAGCTCTTCAGCCGTATGACCATCGGAGACAACACACTGTTGGTCAGATCTGCTGGTTCAAAATGCGTTGGCCATTACAAAGCACTGGTGCATACACTTCACCCACCGTTACGCACAAGTGAAGCGTTA
Organism: Austrofundulus limnaeus; assembly: GCF_001266775.1. NCBI lineage: Eukaryota > Metazoa > Chordata > Actinopteri > Cyprinodontiformes > Rivulidae > Austrofundulus > Austrofundulus limnaeus. Next base: position 2,268,892 of record NW_013952424.1, read on the forward strand.
CAAATCAGGAAACCTTGTGACAGTTTCTTTACTTTGCAGAGAAATTCGGAAAACAGAATCAGATTGTGATGCGGGGAAACTTACTTGTACGTAAGGCCGTCTCCGATTGAAAATAGCTGCTGTGCTGAGAGTCCATCGTCAGGGACGTAGCCTGTCCCACCACTGATTAAATAGTCTGCCATGCTGCCAAATGATAAGAAATGCAACTTTAGTTGGGTGTGTCAAGGCCTGTACTAAAAATAGAAGGATTGGTGGTACATAGGAGGTAACTTCTTATTCAGCGTATTTTTTTTATTCCTATCAGGAAGATGGTTCTTTTATCTGGATGTATCATTATAGAAGCTTTTTTTTCTGGAACAGATCAGATTTCAAGGTAAGAGGTCAGACATTTGAAGGCAACACCCCTCAACCAACCAACAGCATTAAAAATATAAATTTCAAAATAAAAGAAGTAACAGTGAGGGTTTCCTCACCGAGATAATTGCAATGTCCGACTTCCAGCTATAGGTGCATCTGTTAAAGCTACTTTGTAGTACTGGCCTTAGATCCATATCCAACAAAACAGTGTTTACAATCAGATAGTGTTATGGTTTTCTGTAGAAGCACCAGACATCCACTCTGCAGACATGGCCGCTGACCTTCTCACAGCAAGACATAACTATGGCAACATCATCCTCTGCTAGGTTCGGGTCAGTGCTTCTGCATGTTAGTTGAAAAATGCATCCACTTCTTTTACAGGTGCTGGTCATAAAATTAGAATATCATGAAAAAGTAGATTTATTTCAGTAATTCCATTTAAAAAGTGAAACTTGTATATTATATTCATACATTACATACAAACTCATATATTTTGGTTTGCAAAAGTATTCAAACCCTTGAAC